>NC_081185.1:165202861-165561131 GCF_029867415.1 Vicia villosa
AGCTCGAGGATCTCATATCATACATGCATCATAGACATCGCATATTATTAACTTGATTTTTCAGGTAGACAGATGTCTTCAGCAAAGATGTTCTCACTCACATGCAGTGTTCATCCTGAATCTTATTCAGACAAGCAGTCCTTTCAGATACAATCAAACCAAAGATTCACTCTGAAGAACTCTCATTCTCAACTCATTTATCATCTAACATTGCTAGTCTAAGGCGATACCTCAGACGGTTCCAGAACGATCTAGCATTTCAGATCTAAGGCGATACCTCCGACGGTTCCAGAACGATCTAGCATTTCAGATCTAAGGCGAAACCTCAGACGGTTCCAGAACGATCTAACATTGCAGATCTAAAGTGATACCTCAAACGGTTCCACAATGATCAACTTTCAAATCCTTCATCAAGATATAATCAACAGATTCATTCTGATGAACAAACCATCAACACATTGTCCAGGTGGCATCCGAAAGCCCATCTCAGGTAATGTTTCAATCTGCCAACAATATTTCACAGACAACATTCAAATGCAACTTCCAACATCTCTGCTGATCAAGGTAAGTGCAAATTTTCAGGGCATCTATTTATTCAATCATCTTCTACCCTCAGATTTCAGACAATCTCTTCAGGTTTAAGAAGATTGAATAGGGGCAACTGTTATACCCCAAAATTTGCCCACTTCTTTTTTCAGGAAAGTTTCAATATGAAAATTAAGAGTCTCATATAAACATGGATTTTTTCAAAATATCCTGACATATGAAGAACTTGGTTTTCAGAATTTTTCTTACACAGTAACTTGGCTTACAGTGGAATTTATTCTTACGCAAACGCCAAATACTGTTCTTTACTTCACAAATACTATTTATTTATTTTACAGATAAATAGTACTAACACAGTTCATGCAGGGTTAAATCTTTTTGCAGGCGCAAAAGCAGGAAACTCACACTGTACTGGTAACAATTGTTTTTGTTTTCCCACTAACTTTTGTGCTATATTCCATTATTTTCAAAATCTTTTCAAATCTATCCTTTCAAATTCAAATCTCAACTTTATTCTATCCATCTCTCTTTTCCCAACAATACCTTACACTTTCTTTCAAATCTCACTACCACTCAAATTTCCTTTTGTACGGAATCACATCATTCCCCAACGTCTCTTTCCTTCTTTCCATTCTATAAATACTTCTCATTCTTCCATAAAATCTCACATCAAATTCTAATTCATTTCTCAAATTTCCACTTCATAATCCATTTTCTCTTCTTCCCTAACAAAAATGGCAAAATGGATAGAGACACTGTCTCTTACAGTCATCACCATTGCTACGGTGATCATGACTTTCTTCTGCCTGCACAGTCCTGAGGAGTGTTGATAACACGATTTTATATCGTATATTTAGCCTAAAATCCATAGATATTTATAGCATTTTCCATTTATTACGTCAATTTATTATGATATTACGCGTGTATTTACTTTGTTTCAGGTTTTACACTTCAATTACGACTATTTGCGAAAAGGAAAGAAAATCGAGCTTAAATGACCAATATTTATGCTTAAGAGACGAAAAGGGGTGCTGAAACGAAAGAGGGGTGCAATTAGGACCCAAAAGGCCCAAAAGAGCAATCCAGCCCACGAAGGAAGCAACCCAGGCCACACTAGTAAGCAGAGACGCACGTCTCTGCCACCTCAGCAAAGGGGAGACGCACGTCTCCACCTCCCTAAAGAATCTCCACTTGAGACGCACGTCTCAAGTCAGTCAAGGCCACTCCCTGAAGAATAGGAGACGCACGTCTCCAAGTCCCGGTCTGCAAAAAGTCCCGTTTTTCACGCAAAGCAACTGCAAAGCCTCACCTATAAATAGAGGCAGCCACTTCAGTCCAAAGGGTCCGATTTCCTGCCAACGAAGTGCTGCCGAAATTGTACCGCGAACTGCTTTTCATTATTCTGTTTCCATTTAACCTTCTATTTTCTCACAACGATTTCTACATTGGAAATTGTTGTGAACTTTTCATAGATCTAGCCTTACGTTAGATTTATCGCTTTATTTTCCTTGTTTTTATTTTCTGCCATTTAAATTCCGAAGAACGATCCAGCCAAGCTGTGGTGGAAGTTCGATACTTGAAGAATTATTTGCCATTTATTTAATTCAGGTTTTTATTTACCGCTTTTATTTATATTACTATTGCATGATATATCTATATTATATGCCATTTAATATGCTTATTATTATGAACAAAACCGATTTATGCATGTTTAACCGTATTAATATGTCTGGCTAAAATACTAAAGGTATCGGTATGTAAAGTAAGTTAACCGTAGGGATCCGAAATAAATTGGCTTAAATTAGGTTTTATTAATTATCACTTATTTTTGGTTTATATGTCTAGTTTAATTAGTAAGTCTTAAAACCAATAGAGCGAAAGTTTGAGGGATTAGGACGGTCAAAGGTTAAAACCAATAGAGCGAAAGTTTGAGGCCTTTAACTGGATAGTAGACATAGGACATTAGTTTTAAGGATGGCGAAAGCATATTAAAACTAATTGGAACTTATTTATTTTCAAAAATTGTTTTTACACTCGAGCGGGATAGCGAAAGCGTACGTTAGGGGTATTAGCTTGCTCCGAGTCAACAGAGCGAAAGTTTGAGATTAGGATATTTAAATAGATAACAACCTCGTAAAATAGGCATTTTATTAATTACATTGTTTTCAAAAAGCTCTTCTAAAATCTAATGGGATGGCGAAAGCGTACATTAGGATTAGGATAGTAGTCTAAATCAACAGAGCGAAAGTTTGAGACGAGGATTTTTAATCAATTGGAATTAGTAAAGATTTTTAATTTAATTATGTAAAAGTCAATGAACCTTCGGATTACCTTTAGTTAAACGAAATACATACTGATACCTGTCTTTCATTATTATTCTTTATTTTCTCACAATCACTTTCCCTTAGGAACAATCGAAAATTTTAGTACTCCTAGCTTTACATAGTAACCTTAGATAACGGTAGATCGATTCATAGTCCCTGTGGATTCGATATCTTTTAAAACTACACGACACGACTGTGCACTTGCAGTTATCAGATTTATAGACACGTAAAGTCGCGATCAAGTTTTTGGCGCCGTTGCCGGGGACTATTTAAGTCGATATCGTAACTCACTGTTACACCGTAGAGACTAGGAAAATTCTTCCCTATCTTTTTGAACGATTGTATGCCAAATACTCGTTCACAAGGAGGAGACTTAATACAACGAATTAACGAGATCGAACGTTTCATTAACGTTAAACGTCGAGCTCGCAACCTTCCCGAAGTAGCAGAAATTCCGATTAATCAGGAATTGAATTTTACTGATCAAATCAATCAAATCACCCCGAAGTTAGAGATGGCTGCTATTCGTCCTCTTAGAGACTATGCCGCTCCTTCGCGCGCTGAACCGCATTCAAGTATCGCACCACCTGCGATTGAAGCGAACAATTTCGAACTGAAACCTTCACTGGTCCAAGCTGTTCAACAGAATCAATTCTCTGGAAGCCCTGTAGACGACCCCAATCTCCATTTATCCGTGTTCGTGCAATACGCCGACACTATCAAAGCCAACAATGTTAGTTCCGAAGCTATTCGATTACGCCTTTTCCCTTTCTCCTTGAGAGATAGAGCGAGAGCGTGGCTTCAATCCCTGCCTTCCAATTCCATAACTACGTGGGACGAATTGAAGAGAGTATTCTTAGCAAGATACTTTCCGCCTAGCAAAACTGCTATGCTTAGAGGTCAAATCAACGGATTTACCCAGAAAGATAACGAATCGCTTTTCGAAGCTTGGGAACGTTACAAGGACATGCTTAGGATATGCCCTCATCATGGACTCGAACCATGGCTGATCATCCATACCTTTTATGGTGGTCTCTTATATAACACTAAAATGACTATAGATGCCGCTGCTGGCGGAGCATTAATGGACAAACCCCATGATGAAGCATACAAACTCATAGAGAACATGGCACAAAACCATTACCAATGGGGAGGAGAACGCGCCGCCCTAGAGAAAGCCCAAACCAAAGGAGGAATGTACGAAATTAGTGGTATAGACCGCGTTAACGCTAAAGTAGACGCTTTAACTCAAAAGATTGAGAATTTGACCATCACCCCTTCAGCCACCGCTGCCGCCGTAGCACCTAACTGCGAGATTTGTGGATTGACTGGGCATGTAGTTGCTGAATGTCAACTCTTGACTGGAGTCCCATCTGATCAAGTAAATTACGCTCAAGGAAACCCTTATTCTAACACGTACAACCCTGGATGGAAAAACCACCCGAACTTTTCTTATAAGAACAACAATGCGTTGTACGCGCCTGGACAAGCACCTGCTGTACCACCTGGCTACCAAAAAGCGCCTGTAGCTGCTCAAAACACCCCTAGGAAGTCAAACCTAGAAATCATGATGGAGAACTTCATAGCTTCCCAACAACAAACCAATAAAGACTTCCTGAATCAAAACATCCACAATAGCGAGCAACTAAAACAACTATCGAACAAAGTAGATGCTTTAGCTACGCATAACAAAATGTTAGAAACTCAAATCTCACAAGTAGCTCAACAACAAGCACCTACTGCTGCCCCTGCTGGCACGTTTCCTGCTCAACCACAACCTAATCCTAAAGGACATGCGAACGCGATAACACTACGAAGTGGAACTAATTACGATGGACCCATAGATCCTAGAACCCAAAACGTACCCATGTCACAACAAGAGCCAAAGGAAACCCAAAAGAAACCAACCGACGAACAAACTGCTAAGACTGATGAGAACAATAACGAAGTGGAACCCGAAAAGGAGAAACCTTATGTTCCACCACCACCTTATAAGCCACCAATTCCTTACCCTCAGAGATTAGCTAAATCAAAAACCGAAGCGCAATTTAAAAGATTTGTAGAACTTCTGAAGCAATTAAACATAACCATACCATTCACAGAAGCCATAACTGAGATGCCTTCGTACGCTAAGTTCTTAAAAGAAATCTTATCAAACAAAAAGAAGCTCGAGGATAACGAAACTATAACGCTTACCGCTGAATGTAGCGCTATCATCCAAAACAACATGCCTCCAAAACTAAAAGACCCTGGTAGTTTCTCTATACCCTGCGTAATTGGAAAAACCATCATAGAGAAAGCCTTGTGCGATTTAGGAGCTAGTGTTAGTTTGATGCCTCTTTCGACCTGTAAGAAACTCAATCTAGGTGAGCTTAAAGCAACAAAAATGTCTCTTCAACTAGCAGACCGTTCAGTTAAATATCCTGTAGGAATGTTAGAGAATATCCCTGTTCGTGTAGGTCAATTCTACATCCCAACTGACTTCATCATTATGGATATCCAAGAAGATTCTAACATCCCGATCATTTTAGGAAGACCATTTTTAGCGACCGCTGGTGCAATTATAGATGTAAAGCGAGGAAAGCTTACTTTCGAAGTAGGAGAAGAGAAAATAGAATTTATCCTTTCCCAATTCCTAAAAGCACCTTCTATAATTGACACATGCTGTTCTGCTGATATAATCGACGAATGTGTCAAGGAAATAAAATCCGAACCAAATAAGGAAACCGAAACCCTAAGAATTCCTATGCCGCCAATTTTTGAAGATGACAACTGGCGTGAGGAATATCAAGATAACCACCTGAGTGAATGCTTAGCTTTAACCCCTGATCCTATACCTGGACCTAAGAAACCTGCTATAGAGCTGAAGACACTTCCTACCGATCTTAGATACGAATTTCTAGACGAAGAACTAAACCGACCAGTTATAGTGAACGCCAACTTAGGACGAACCGAGACTGAAAAACTACTTAATGTTCTAAGAAAATACCCTACCGCTTTAGGATACAACATATCAGATCTAAAAGGTATAAGCCCTTCTCTGTGTATGCACCGCATTATGCTCGAAGACGATAGTAAAACCTCTAGGGAACATCAAAGGCGAATAAATCCTATTATGAGCGATGTGGTTAAAAAGGAAATCCAAAAACTGCTAGAAGCTGGAATAATATATCCTATATCCGATAGCAAATGGGTTAGCCCCGTTCACGTCGTACCAAAGAAAGGAGGAGTCACTGTAATCACTAATGCAAAAGGAGAATCTGTAGCACAACGTACCCAAACTGGATGGAGGATGTGCATTGACTATAGGAAGCTAAATAAAGCTACCCGAAAAGACCATTTCCCTTTACCTTTCATAGATCAAATGCTCGAACGCCTAGCTAAACACTCACATTTTTGTTATCTGGATGGATACTCCGGATTTTTCCAAATTCCTATCCACCCTGACGACCAAGAGAAGACCACATTCACCTGTCCTTATGGTACATTCGCTTATAGACGAATGCCTTTTGGACTCTGCAATGCACCCGCGACCTTCCAAAGATGCATGATGGCAATATTTGCCGACTTCCTAGATGGAATAATGGAGGTCTTTATGGACGACTTCTCTGTCTGTGGAGGAAGTTTTGAAACATGTTTAGAAAACCTTGAAATGGTGCTTAGACGATGCGTAAGCGTAAACCTAGTCCTCAATTGGGAAAAATGCCATTTCATGGTTCGACAAGGAATTGTACTTGGACACATCGTATCCGATAGAGGAATCGAAGTTGATAAAGCAAAAATCGAGATTATCGAAAACCTTCAACCTCCCAAAACCGTTAGAGAAATAAGAAGTTTTCTGGGACATGCTGGTTTTTACCGACGCTTCATTAAGGATTTCTCTAAAATAACCAAACCTTTAACTGAACTACTCATGAAAGACGCCGAATTTGTTTTCACCGATAAATGCACTGAAGCATTTCAAACGCTTAAACAAGCATTGATCTCTGCGCCAATTATGCAACCTCCCGACTGGAATGAACCTTTCGAAATAATGTGTGACGCAAGTGATTATGCTGTAGGAGCCGTTCTAGGACAAAGAAAGGATAAGAAACTACATGTCATATATTATGCGAGTAGAACCCTAGACGAAGCTCAGATGAATTATGCCACGACAGAAAAAGAATTATTAGCTGTCGTATTCGCATTAGACAAATTCCGTTCTTACCTGGTAGGAGCCAAAATAATCATATACACTGACCACGCCGCCATTAGGTACCTCCTAACCAAAAAGGACGCTAAACCAAGACTTTTGAGATGGATCTTGTTACTACAAGAATTCGACCTGGAAATTAAAGATAAGAAAGGCACTGAAAATGTCGTAGCAGATCACCTCTCTCGATTGGAAAATCTGAAACCCGAACAAGTACCAATTGACGATGATTTCCCTTATGAAAGACTCATCGCCCAATTAGAAGCAAATGAATTCGAACCATACCGTCCAAACTCTAAAACCGAGAAATTAGCTGAAATAGCTTTAGCCCGATCTAACACACCTTGGTATGCAGATTTCGTAAATTACCTAGCTGCTGGTGTGCTTCCTCCTGATCTAAGCTACCAACAGAAGAAGAAATTCTTCCATGACCTAAAACATTACTATTGGGACGACCCACTCCTTTTCAAAAGAGGCCCCGATGGAATCTTTAGACGTTGTGTACCCGAGGAAGAGATAAGAAGCATAATAACACATTGTCATTCTGCACCGTGTGGAGGACACCATAGCACATCTAGGACCTGCGCCAAAATTCTTCAATCTGGACTTTTCTGGCCTAACCTGTGGAAAGACGTCCATTTTGCAATACTAAGCTGTGATAGATGCCAACGAACTGGAAACATTTCAAGACGCGATGAAATGCCTCAAAAAGGCATTCTAGAAGTAGAAATATTTGACGTCTGGGGAATAGACTTCATGGGACCGTTTCCATCATCGTTTGGAAATCAATATATACTCGTAGCCGTCGATTACGTTTCAAAATGGATAGAAGCTATTGCTTCTCCTACGAACGATACACGAGTAGTTATTAAACTTTTCAAAAACGTCATATTTCCTAGGTTCGGTGTGCCAAGATTGGTAATTAGCGATGGTGGTTCCCATTTCATTTCAAGAATACTTGAGAAACTCCTTCGAAAATATGGAGTAAATCATCGAATAGCCACACCATACCATCCTCAAACAAGCGGTCAAGTAGAAGTATCTAACCGCGAAATAAAACAAATATTGGAGAAAACTGTTGCTATATCGAGGAAAGATTGGTCAACCAAGCTAAATGAAGCTTTATGGGCTTATAGAACAGCTTTCAAAACTCCAATAGGAACTACTCCATTCAAACTCGTTTATGGAAAATCATGCCACCTACCAGTAGAGTTAGAACATAAAGCCTATTGGGCTATTAAGAACTTAAACCTAAACTACACTGCCGCTGGTGAGAAACGACTTCTAGACATAAACGAATTAGAAGAACTTAGACAAGACGCTTACGAAAACGCCAAAATCTATAAAGAGCGAACGAAAAAATGGCACGACAAGCGTATATCTAGGAAAAATTTTAGCATAGGCGATAAAGTGCTCTTATTTAATTCTAGACTAAAATTATTTCCTGGTAAGTTACGATCTAGATGGTCTGGCCCTTTCGAAATAACTAACATATTTCCGAGTGGAGCGATAGAAATCAAAGGAGAAACCGTCAAACCTTTTGTCGTAAATGGGCAACGTCTTAAGTATTACCATCATCTCGAATACGACGAAAACATCGAAGTTTTTAAACTTGACGAACTGCCCGCTCTTTCGAAAAAATAGTTTTTCTGTTTTTAAATCGTCGAGCTTACGACATTAAACAAAGCGCTTGGTGGGAGACAACCCACATTTAATTATTTTTATTTTTATTTATTAAAACTTTAATTTTTCTATTTGTTAATTTTATTTTTTTATTTTTAAAACTTTATTCTATTTTTAATTTAATTTTAATCATTTTTTATTTTCCATACATCTTATAATAATTATTATAATTATAACTACTATCTATGAATTGAGAAAATATTTCCGTTATAATTATATTTATTATTATAACTTGTTACCTAAGCTTAATTTTAACTTTTTATTCTATTTTAAATAAACACTAGCCTAATTCTAACTCAATCTTAATATTTTCAACTTCTAGGTTTTTCATTTAATTACTAACTACGATGCAAGAAGTTGACAATATGGAAGTTGTGTTCCGTGGTAGAGGACAAGAAGCAAGATTTAACAAGCTGGCTGAAAGACACATGGAATTGACTTGCTATCCTCACCAACCAACTATGGTGAAGCTTGGTATCGAAGAAAGCATCCTACACCTGCTTAACCAAATCGGTTGGACTGGTTCTCACTTATTCCGCAAGTTTAGCACATATCGGAAGCTCACTCTGGAATTCCTGAGCTCCCTGACCTATCTTCCAAACTGTGGACAAGGACTGAAAAAAGGAGTTATTCTCTTTAGACTCTTTGGTATGGAGTTTAATTTCTGCATCCGAGATTTTGCTGAAATGTTAGAACTACCTCATGGACCCGATGCATACGCCCAAGTAGCTGAAGAAAATCTTCCATACTGGGAGTTGGAAAAATACTGGGGCAAGATCACTGGAAACGACAACCCTGAAGAGAATGAATTTCAATCTGAGAACATCCACAATCCTGCTTTCCGCTACTTTCACAAGATCCTTGCTCACTACATTTTTGGAAAGCCTGATAATGTCACTGAAGTTACTAGAGAAGAGCTGTTCATCATGTTCTGTACATCTCAGAATCGCCCGGTCAATGCCATCGCATTCATGCTAACAAACTTCGAGCGCATCACGCAAGACGAAGTTTCACCCATTAGGATCGGCGGATTTGTCACTATGATCGCTAATGCCATAGGAATGAGAGTGCCTTTGCTTAGATTGACACCTTTTGGTACCCATACCTCTATGGACATCAATTTCTGCTTTAATCGAGGTATCATCGGTAATCTTGGACCTGATCGTTTTGAATTGCTCATTGATAACAAAGTTTGGTATCAGTTCACCTTACCGAATCCTAGGACAAGTGTGCACAACCCTACCAACTGGCTTTACTATGGTCAGATTCCTGAGAGAGAGCCATCACCTGAAACTCCTCAAGCTTATGAACATTTTGATGAGGAAATGCCTGCATCTGAATCTGAACCTGAAACACCTCCTGGTTATTATGAACCTCTTCCTGTCGATGAACCCATTCCTGATTATGAACCTCTTCCTATTGATGAACCTATATCTGAGTATGAACCTGAAACTCGTTCTGAAGATTCCGTTGAAGATCACACTGTTGATATGACTGATGTCGAGGTCGAGCAACAACAACCCGCTACATCTACCGCATCGGTAAATCAAAGGATGCCCACTCTGAACACGCACGAACAAGCAATCAATGCCCTACAACAAGATGTACAACATGTGCGCAACGAGCTTCACACTTTGCAAATGCATTTCTTCGATTTCATCGACACCGTAAATGCTCAGTTCGACGAAGTTTTCAAACACATTCAGTCCAATCAGAACAACAATAGACGTGGCTAGATGTTACCATATTAGATTATTAGATTTTTATTTCTAGTTTTAGTAATTTCTATTCTTAGTTTAGATTTACATTTTTCTGCACTTTTCCATTCTGCTATTGTTAACACTCAGTACTGGTTTAATTTTAAATGCAATATTTTATTCACTACTGCTGTTGTGTTATAATACACTGCTATTAACTGCTATATATATTTTCCTGGCTATCACTTTTTGCTGTTAATAGTATTAAAATAAGACACTGTTCTGAACTGATGGACACTTTTTGCTGTTAATGGTATCAGTCAACACTGGCTGGTCATCTGCATGCGTGACCCACTTGTCTGCCACAGGAGACGCCCGTCTCCATCTGTGTGGGACCAGTTGGAACGAAACAGGGGACAGGAGACGCACGTCTCCATGCTCTGCCCCAGCAGACTGGCTGCCTGAGACGCACGTCTCCCAAGGCTAGCAGTCTGCATTTGACCACGCAGACACTCTTCTCTCCCTCTTGAATTTTGAATTTGAATTTCAAAATTCATTCTCCTCATTCTTCCCCTATTTATTCCATTTAAACCCCATTAACCTCATTCATCCTCCATCATTCACCTCTTAAACTCCATTCATTTCCCATTCTTCTATTCTATTCAAACTTCAAACACCACCATTAATCCATTTTAATTCTCCATTAACCACCCCATTTTCAAACCTCACTATAAAACCACACCACCACCACTCTTATTCTTCACAACCTTCATACCATTTCTCTTCTACCATTCTACTATCATATCTATTTTCCATTTCCATACTCACCATGCCTCCACGTTCATTAATCCGTAGCGAGCGTCCCGAGCGACCACCTCCCGACCTTTCAAACATTATCTTCCGAGATGATGCTCAACGAACAAAATATGTTGCTTTCTACGAACGTTCGGTTGTTCCCACAAAATTTGTGAACACCGAGTGTCTAGAAACTTTGGGTCTCATTGATGGTGTCACCCGTTTGCTCACTAAATCTAGCCTCCACCATCTTTGTACCGAACCCGTACCTACTTATGAGCCGCTCGTCTTAGAATTTTTGAGTTCCTTCAACTACGACACTCCCTCTACTCAACCATTCTCAACCGGTACCATCCAATTCCGGATGTTCAACCGTGAATATGCTCTTGATCAAGATGTCGTAGCTTCATATTTGCATTTTAATCATGCTCCAATTGCTCACCGCTCAATCTTTCAAGAACTCAATGGTCGATCCTGGGAGGATCTCGCTTTTGAATTTTGGTTCCATCTCACTGGAGAAAATCCTACCGGTTGGAGAGCTCTTCATGCTTCTCACATTCAAAACCCCGCTATACGTTATTTTCAACGTGTCTTGGGGCATATTATTTTTGCAAGATCCAACAACCACAAGGTAAACCAAAATGAATTATTTTTCCTTTACTGTGCGCTTAACAATATCCGTTTCAATGCCGCACCGTTTATGTTCCAACACATCCAAGGCTTAGTCAACGCCCCCGCTACAAATCCATTCTTGCTTGGAGGCATTATTACAACCTTGGCCTGTGCTTTAGGTCTTGGTGACGAGCTCCTATCACTCTCTCATCTCATGAAGCCTGCTCAGTCACTCGATCTCACTTACTGCCGCGATTCCCACTTGGTTTCACCCCGACATGATGGCCGATACACTTTGGTCGTCAATAAAGTTCCCATTCCTTATGTCATCCTTCCTTGTCCTGAAAGAATTAACATCCGTTATGTTCAACGTTGGAGGCTTATTGAAGAAAATCCTCAAGATGACCAACAAGAACATCCTAATGAACCAATGGATGCAAATGAAGAAGAACTCAACCAAGGGCAAGCTGATGTCAACCAACCTCCTCCAAACAACCCTCCGCCTATCACTCTTGAAGCCATGTATGCTGCTATTCAACGCCAAGATCAACTCGTTCAAGCTATGCAGACAAACCAAACTGAAACAATTAGGCTCATCCGAGAGATGCAACAGGAGCACCGTGACTATGCTATTAGGAACGAAAGTCAATACGCTGAAATTGCCACATATTTGCATGATCTTGACATTCGTGTTAATGACTCTCCTGATAGACGTCGCCGTGTTCGTACAAGAGGCGCGAGCAGTTCTCGAAACCGCAACAATGAGGAGTAGTTCTTATGCACTGAGGACATTGCATCATCTAAGTCTGGGGGAGTCGTATTATTTCTATTTCCTATTTCCTTTAGTTTTATTTTTCCCTTCAGTTATTTCCCTTCCTTGTAATGTTTTTCTAATTCAATAAAGAATATTTATGGAATTTAAGTATTATATGTATAATTCCGTAGTTATTTCAATTTCTTCCATTTTCTTGAGCCATAACAAAAATTTTTTGCTCCTAAACGATAAACGCAAACCCCACACGTTCAAGAAATACGAAGCTACTCAATCACTCAACGCACCGAAACTGAATTAGTCAATATCCTTATTGTCACAACACTCCAAAACCCCCGAGTATACATAACCGATTTGAATACCCGTTATACCAAAACCACCGACTTTAAGTTTTGAAATAACCCTTAGTAGTTTATTCTAGCAGTCGGCACCGTCTTAGATACAAACTACGCAGAGAGTCGATGAATATAAGTGTATGATCCTCATAATAATTATGTGTTCAACTATAAGAAGAAATGTGCCTACTAAGTAAGGTGATCCTCACAAGATCATTTAACCTAACGGTCGCAAATCTCATATACAAAGAATTTAAAAACTCACTGTCGATTGGTTCAGAAGTCATCTGGTAATGAACTTGGTAGGAAGGACTATTGTCCGATTCCCCACAATCTACAAGTGAATGCTAAGGAGTATACCACATATTGTGCCAGAACTCCATGAGAAGGATCATAGTCACTAACCGACTACTCTGCTATGTGCGTGTCAAGATAATGGGCTTAATGTGATTGCGCGCGAATGAAAAGGGTGAAACATGATGACAAGTCAAATAGGTCGAGCTATAATGGCATGATTCGGATTGGTATGCATGCTGGGAGTTGTTTGGTGTTGTTACTATAGGTTTATTGCTAAGATTCATTACTTCCGAATAAGAACACTATGTAGCTAAGTATGACTGAACGACGTGGTGGAAGTGTGTTTCATTTATCTTTATCTTCTTATTTTGCTTGAGGACAAGCAAAGGTTCAAGTCTGGGGGAATTTGATAACACGATTTTATATCGTATATTTAGCCTAAAATCCATAGATATTTATAGCATTTTCCATTTATTATGTCAGTTTATTATGATATTACGCGTGTATTTGCTTTGTTTCAGGTTTTACACTTCAATTACGACTATTTGCGAAAAGGAAAGAAAATCGAGCTTAAATGACCAATATTTATGCTTAAGAGACGAAAAGGGGTGCTGAAACGAAAGAGGGGTGCGATTAGGACCCAAAAGGCCCAAAAGAGCAATCCAGCCCACGAAGGAAGCAACCCAGGCCACACTAGTAAGCAGAGACGCACGTCTCTGCCACCTCAGCAAAGGGGAGACGCACGTCTCCACCTCCCTAAAGAATCTCCACTTGAGACGCACGTCTCAAGTCAGTCAAGGCCACTCCCTGAAGAATAGGAGACGCACGTCTCCAAGTCCCGGTCTGCAAAAAGTCCCGTTTTTCACGCAAAGCAACTGCAAAGCCTCACCTATAAATAGAGGCAGCCACTTCAGTCCAAAGTGTTCGATTTCCTGCCAACGAAGTGCTGCCGAAATTGTACCGCGAACTGCTTTTCATTATTCTGTTTCCATTTAACCTTCTATTTTCTCACAACGATTTCTACATTGGAAATTGTTGTGAACTTTTCATAGATCTAGCCTTACGTTAGATTTATCGCTTTATTTTCCTTGTTTTTATTTTCTGCCATTTAAATTCCGAAGAACGATCCAGCCAAGCTGTGGTGGAAGTTCGATACTTGAAGAATTATTTGCCATTTATTTAATTCAGGTTTTTATTTACCGCTTTTATTTATATTACTATTGCATGATATATCTATATTATATGCCATTTAATATGCTTATTATTATGAACAAAACCGATTTATGCATGTTTAACCGTATTAATATGTCTGGCTAAAATACTAAAGGTATCGGTATGTAAAGTAAGTTAACCGTAGGGATCCGAAATAAATTGGCTTGATTAGGTTTTATTAATTATCACTTATTTTTGGTTTATATGTCTAGTTTAATTAGTAAGTCTTAAAACCAATAGAGCGAAAGTTTGAGGGATTAGGACGGTCAAAGGTTAAAACCAATAGAGCGAAAGTTTGAGGCCTTTAACTGGATAGTAGACATAGGACATTAGTTTTAAGGATGGCGAAAGCGTATTAAAACTAATTGGAACTTATTTATTTTCAAAAATTGTTTTTACACTCGAGCGGGATAGCGAAAGCGTACGTTAGGGGTATTAGCTTGCTCCGAGTCAACAGAGCGAAAGTTTGAGATTAGGATATTTAAATAGATAACAACCTCGTAAAATAGGCATTTTATTAATTACATTGTTTTCAAAAAGCTCTTCTAAAATCTAATGGGATGGCGAAAGCGTACATTAGGATTAGGATAGTAGTCTAAATCAACAGAGCGAAAGTTTGAGACGAGGATTTTTAATCAATTGGAATTAGTAAAGATTTTTAATTTAATTATGTAAAAGCCAATGAACCTTCGGATTACCTTTAGTTAAACGAAATACATACTGATACCTGTCTTTCATTATTATTCTTTATTTTCTCACAATCACTTTCCCTTAGGAACAATCGAAAATTTTAGTACTCCTAGCTTTACATAGTAACCTTAGATAACGGTAGATCGATTCATAGTCCCTGTGGATTCGATATCTTTTAAAACTACACGACACGACTGTGCACTTGCAGTTATCAGATTTATAGACACGTAAAGTCGCGATCACATAATATGATTGATTTAAATTAATTAGATACAAAAATTCATTAAGTATCAAAATCATAACTAAATTATAAACTCATACCATTTTTAGAATTCGATACTCACTATGTACTCTGATCCACGCAATGTTGTTTGATTTTGTCTTTGATACTCGAGCTTCTATTTGATAGTGATCCACTATTTTATTTATATTGAAACATTTCCATTGACAAACAAACAAACATCAAATTAAAATTTCTTATTACTAAAGATATCTTACAATTAAGAGAATCACTATAATCCCTCTCTTGTCTCAAAATGAAGAAAATGCAACGATGCTTCCAACATTCATTCTTTTGAATTGGATAGAATATAATTTAGTTATTAAATTTGATTCAAAATCACCTATTTAATACTAAATCTTACAATATCACATATTGCTCTCATTGCCCTGCATGTTTCAATTCTTCCATACAATTCTTACGTTCACTTTTTATAGATATAATTTTAAAAAATTTGTACTTTGTTAACATGGTTCAATCTTAACAACTATTAAAAATTGATTTCGAGACTCATTATGGATATTTGTAACCAAACATAAACTTCACTAAAAACCCACAAAATTAAACCCTAATTAATCAAATTTAAAGTATTTCATTGCAAGCACAAAGAAAGAGAAAAAAAATTCTCATTACAAGAATAAATAAAAAGAATAAAAAAATTGACAAACATTAAATAATAAAATAAGAAACATAAAACCTACAAAATGAAAGAAAAGAAGTGAAAAACTTTGAAAAAAAATGAAAAAGAATGGAATAAAAAATAAGAGAAATAATTGAGTTGAAATAAAAATAATTTTATATTTTTTAAGTTTATTTTTGAAATAATTATTAACTATTAAATAAGAAAATAATAGCATGAAATATAGTTGAGTGGTTGAGAAGTTTGTGAATATCTCAAAAAGTGGGGGATCGAACAATACAATAAGCAAAGTTTTAGGGGTTCAATTCCCACATATGTTAATTTTTTCTGAAATTTTAAATAGTAAGAACTTTAAAGAGCCAATATGTACATTAGACAGTGTTTTTATTTATTTACCGGTCCTGCCTATTGCACTTCTTAAAACAACGCTTTTATTTATTAATAAGTAATGTCTAATGTACAAGAAGCACTTTTAATTATTAATAAGCGTTGTTTAATATACTACTTAAGACAACATTTGTATTTATTAATAAGCTTTATCTAATGTACTATTTAAAGCAACGCTTTTATTGATAAAGAAGTGTTGTCTAATATACTACTTAAGGCAGCGCTTTTATTTATTAATAAGCGATGTCTAATGTTGATTTTTTTTTAACATTCTATGTGTACATTATACATCGCTTTTGTATATTTACGGGCATTTTCTAATAAACTACTTGAGGAAACACTTTTATTTTTTAATAAGTGATGCCTAATATACTATTTAAGGCAACACTTTTTTTATTAATAAGCGCCGCCTAATGTACTATTTAAGGCAACTCTTTTATTTATTAATAAGTGATGTTTAAAGTAAAAGCGTTGTCTAATATATAATTTTTAAAAATTATTATTTTTTATTTAATATACAACAATGCTTATATTACAAAGTGTTGCCTTTGTGGATATCTTATGCCAACGCTTATTATCAAAAAACGTTGTTTAATGTCCTATTAACTTTTTGTAGCGTTTCATAAAAAAACACTAGTAAAGAGGGTGCTGCCTAAAATCCTTTTTGGCATAGTGAAAATAATATGTAAGAAGTGGGAAAGACATTTATAATTGAATTCATCGATGTGGTATTGTTGTCGGTGATAATGACTTTAGGTACATTTGATACCTAGATACATAATTGTTATCATCCAGAGGTTTCATCAGTTGTTGCATTTCAGTTTTATCATTTTTTAACGCCCTATTGTTATTGACACGAATATTGTACACTAGCTTTATATTTGAGATATTTTCAGCTCTTTTGCGTTTCAAAGTTGCAATTATGTTTTTGGATTGTGCCATATTCAATGTCATGTCTGTAACGATTTCCTTCTCTTCCGATCTAAGGCGACATGCAATTGGATGTTCAGCTAACTTGTCACACATGTCATGGTTATGTAAATCACAAATGACAATAGATTTTCATTTGTTATTTGACAATTGATAACCACGCAACTTAAAGGGACACTCATATTTTCTCAAATCAGTGTCATCTCATTTGAATTTCTAAAGAGGAGATTTATATGTCTCACTTCTTTCGCATTTCATTGTTACAAGTGAAACTCTTCTATTTGAACCGTTATTGTACCTTCCGATTACAACACCAAACCCCAATTTAGATGCCTCCATGTGAATCAATTAAAGCATATGATAACGAAACTCAATCACTTGTCTATATGTAAATTGTTTGCCAATATTTACGTCATTCACATCAACACATTTTGCATTCGTAGATACTATAGATTTTGGGGGGAAAATTCAAGTTCATCTTATCTAATGCAAATAATAACATAAAATATTTTAAAATTTTGAATGAAATGAACACATGCCTATTTCATTCTCCAATAATTCATTTTCGAAGGAGTTCATCTAGTATCCGAAAATGCATCTCCAAACTCAACGTAACTTTTACAACACAAAAACAAGATTAATGTGAGTAATGAGAAATAAAATAAATTATTTTTACCTTGAATTTAAGCTTCGTTTGCTCCTTTTGATGTGATGAAATACAAGACTGGAGTTTTGAAGTGGAAATGTTGATTGAGAATATATAGAAGGATTTTTTGCAAGGGTTTGGAGAAAAATGGCAATGGTGTTTAATCATGCAAGGTTCAATTTGATCAAAAATAACGTTTGATGTTTCTGAAAATGAATATTCAAAATTGACTAACATGCAAAGGTGGCAGGTTTTCAAATTCTTGTTTCATAACTATTGAAATGGACCTCCGGAAAAGTCACCGAGTTATTAAATTAAGAAAGAATTGTTAGAGTAGGTACGGAGATGCATATTCAGACTAAATTTTGAAAAAAATATGGGGAGAGACGCAATTGAGACGAGTTTCAATAGGGCTCAAGGTGTGGGTTTCAATGGAGCTCAATTTTTTTTTACCTCTACACATTTTTCGAATTAATTTAAAATTTCTTCTAAAAATTTACATGCAGCTTATTCGTAGGTAAATTTAAATTTTTGTGGATAAAATTGTTTATCAGATTATTAAATTTTCTAAAGTTTATCAGATAACTTGTAAAAATATTTTCGAAAAGTTATCCACATTTTATTAGTCGTGGATAAATCTATATTTTCATGGGTAAAAACGTTTGTCAAGTTACCAAGTTTTTCAAATTGTTTATTGAATAACTGTAAAAAGATTTTTGACAATTTATCGGTCATTAATTTGTATGTAAATCTATGTTTCCGTAGGTACAATTATACACCGGAATATATTAAGAAAAGAATTCCAAAAAATATTATTTGAGATTTAATTTTAGTAAAAAATTTAGTTTTCAAGAAATTACCGACGACTTAATAGTTGATAACTTGTTTTTTTAATAGGTAAGAAATATATTAAAAACGAAGTATTAGGGATACTCCACCCAAAAACAACAAAACGGAAAATCTCTACCTCCCAAAACAAAAAAGAGGAAGAGTATTCCAAGTGTAAAAGTTACAACCATATGTTAAAATACAACAAGACGAAAGCCATATCCATGATCTAAACACACTGGATGACATACAATCATCAAAGGTAGGAACAATCTGATTGAGGATTAAATCGTTTTTCTGTAACCAAAGGCTCCCTATCGAGACTAACCAAATCACTGCTGCTATTTTCCTCTTCAAGTTATTCTTTACTTTCTCAACATGAAAGAAGAAGGACTTATACTCCTCCAAAGACAATTCCTCAACAGGTCCTAACCACATAAAAACTCTTCTCCAAATATAATCCGCAAATATAATCCGCAAATATGGGAAACTGATTCTTCATGCGACAAACAGAAAACACAATTAGTATCATTTGGATCCGTAAGAATGCTACGTTTGTAAAGATGATCTTTTGTGGCTATCCTATTAAGGAGAACTCTCCAACCAAAGAATAATAACTTAGCCGGAGCTTCAATCTTCCACATATTATTCAAAGCCTTCACCACATCTTCTTGAAAAACAGTCCCTGCACTTACCTCTATTGAGAATAAAACATATCAGGACTGCACTAAAAATCCTTCTCCTGTCAGCGTCCAAACATAGATATATTCTACTTCCCGAATCAAGGTAACGTCGGACATCAGCTCCAAAAATTTATCCTTATACGACTGAAACAACAGGTCAGTATTATCTAGAATAGCCTCCAAATTCCAGGTCTAATCTGTACCACTCCAAAAACCGGCCTCACCCACACTGCAACACTTATTTCTAGCAGCGGCGAAAGCCTCAGAAAAAGCTTCCTTTAAAGATTTATTTCCCAGCCACTTCGAATGCCAGAATGCATTCCCCCGACCATTATTCACCTTTCTCGAAATAGTTCATGTAAACAAACTGTCGTTGATATAAATAGTGGTATCGGACAAAATCAAATCGCTCCACCAAATAGAATCCTTTCTGTTCATCATACAATCACCCCCGATTAATACTTTAATAATAGGATCTCCATATCTTCCTCTTAGTAATTTGCTTCAGACAGCCTCGTGCTCGTTAATAATCCTCCACTTCCGTTTGTTCAACAATGCCAAGTTTAAGATTTTCACATCCTTCACACCTAACCCACATTTCTCCTTAGGATAGCAAACAAATTTCCAACTAACCCAAAGGATAGGTCGACTACTATCACTACTATGCCATAAGATGTTACTTTGGATTTTACAAATCTCTTTAATCACATTAGAAGGAGCTTTATAAAATGATAGAGAATATATCGGTATTGCATTCAACACCGAGTTAATCAACAAAGCGAGGACCGCCATATTAAGATATCTTCCTTTCCATATAGCCCATTTAGATTTCAACTGATTAATTAAATCCTTCCACATTGAAACCTTTCTAGGACTATCACCAACTTTAACCCCTAGATATTTGAACAGTAAATGATCAATATCACAGTTCAAGAAATTTGAAGTCGCTTCCATAAGCCAAACACTAACATGAATACCATAAAGCTTACTCTTAAGTAAGTTAAACTTCAGCCCTATCATCAATTCAAACTCCCTGAGAATCGACTTCATCATCCAGAAGTTATCACTACAACCATCAGTCATTATAATCGTATCATCCGCAAATTGCACTAGGTTGACCTCTTCTACTTCATTGATCTTAAACCCTCTAAATTCACCTAATTCCACCTCCCTCTTCATGAGACCTGTTAACGCCTCCGTAACCAAAACGAAAAGAAAAGGAGAGATGTGTCTCCTTGCTTAAGACCCTTTTCCACCTTAAAGTCCTTCGCAGTGCTACCATTAATGATAATAGAAGTATGACTTGTAAAAATACAACTTTCCATCCACGTTAACCATTTATTCCCAAACCCCATTTTAATCAACATCAAGCGCAAGAATTCCCAGCTTACACAATCGTAAGCTTTTTCTAAATCCACCTTCAAAGCTACACAACTCTTTTTCTCTCTTCCAGCCATATCCAGAACCCCATTGATCAAAAGAATCCCATCTAGAATATATCTATCAGGCACAAAAGCAGATTGATTGACCGAAACCAACTTTCCGATCACACCTTTGATTCTAGCAGCCATTAGTTTGGATAGAATCTTATATAAGCTTTCCACTAGGAAAATAGGTATGTACTCATTGAGGAATTATGGGTTGGGAATCTTGGGAATTAGCGTTATAAAAGAAGAAGTACAAGCTTTGGATAATCTCGCGTCTTTATGAAAATCCGCCACGAATTTGAAGACATCCTCTTTTATAAACTCCCAGCATTGCTTATATAATTCCATGAGCCCCAACCATTAAATAAGAGTCACTGATCAAGATACATAGATACGAAACATAAATTATAGAAAAATCATGATTCAATTACTTAGTTAGCTTATATTGAAGACTTCAGGGTTGGACAATCGATCGGGTTACAGCTCAAAACTTAAATCTGGCACAAATTGTGATTTTATTTTTAAGATTCAATTTCAACTGATAAAATTTTTGTTTTTGACATATTTGGTTAAACTCATTTATTAGACAAATCAGACCGGTTTAATATTTATTGAATAAATCTATAAAAATGACTCATTTTTTATAAAATTCAAATTTATTTTTTAAATTTTTTGAAAATTTATCAAAATTTTAGAATAACCTAAAGAAAAATTATTTTTAATTGTTGAAATTAAGTTTTTATTACGTGGTTATATTTCAAATATCATTTGACATTAATTTAACCATTATGATATTTTGAACCACAAACTAATTAATATGAAAATTTCTTTGGCCACCTCCCTATGGGGGTCACCCCCAGCGAAAATTCCAAAATACCCCTGCTTCGGAAAAATTCAAATTATTGTAATTCAGTAGATCTTCCGTAGATGTATCTACGAGACAATCTATTATATTTTGATGTTCCATTTTTTTAAACCCTAAACCCTAAAACAATGGAAAACAGTACACCAAAAAATACTAGTACATCGCACAAATAACACTATAATATTTTTTTTTTTGTAAGCAAATTGTATTAATGAAGAACAAAAGTTCTAAAGAACCTGATTACAATGGGGGTAAGCAATGCAAACCCAAATGGAAAGAAAAAAGAAAATCCTACCAAAGAGAAAAATTACCCAACCAAATGAAACCTAACTTATGTAATACAAAGGGTTTTTGCAAAACTCATAAAAGTTACAATTGGATTGATTAATTTTCCCGATATACAACCACCTCCAAACGAGTTCTTTACAACTCCAAACAACATCGCTCACGTTCCAAGACATATTTTTGAAAATAACATCATTCTGACTCAACCAAAGTCTCCAAACTATCGCCAACCACACGCTTCCCACCTTACTTCTTTTGACTTTCTTATGATGACAATAAGAACACCAATCCCAAAAGCTCTCTTTTAAATCAAACACAACGTTTAGACCCATACCAATCCAAACCGCCATTTCTTTCCAAACTTCTACCACAAATCGACAAGAAAGAAAAGAATGGGATAAAGACTCTCCAACCCCATTACAAAAAACACAAGAAAGATTAGAAGAAGAATTAAGAATACCTCTAATCAAAAGTGAGTCTCTTGAAGGAATCTTATTTTTGAAACATCTCCAACCGAAAGCCTTAACTTTTAACAGCACTTCCGCTTTCCATATAGAAGCCAAAACACAATCAAAACGATTAGCCGGACCGCAAGGGATGCTAGATTTGCTCAATTCATTGTAACATGAAGCCACAGAGAAAGCACCGTCCTCCGACAACACCCAAGACACGGCATCCTCCATGGAAGAGGTGCTGTTGGGCGCTGGCAGCAGCTGAAGCAGGGTTGTCCGCCTTAATAATATGCTCGGGTGCGCCATGGAAAAGATTCTGAAATCTCCCCATATCCATTCTCCATATATCCAACCTCCCATAGCGGAAATAGAAACATCCTGCAAAAGAGATAAGTCAAACAAATCCGGAAATATGTCCTTAATGATTCCCATCTCCGACCACGAAGCATGCCAAAAAGGGATGGAATGCCCGAGCCCAACACTAAATTTAAGGTTCTTCGCTAAAAAATCTTCCGAAGTACTTTTTTCCAAAGAAGAGATATTCGTCCACCAAATAGATCTCTTGTTCCTATCTACCTTCTTATTTACTCCTAAAAGAGCTTTTGAATTAACGTCCCCATATCTCTCCTTCAAAACGCGATACCGCAATGAATCCGAAGTTTCAAGAATTCTCCACCTCCACTTCATGAGAAGCGCCAAATTAAAGAATTCCAAATTTCTTATACCAAGACCACCTTTCTCCACCGGTAGACACACTTCTTTCCAACTCACCCAATGGACTTTTCTCTTCTCCTCTGAACCTCCCCACAAGAAATTGCATTGCACTTTATTAATCTCCACTATGATCTTCTTAGGCACTTTGTAGAAAGATAAAGTGAAGATCGGTAAACTACTCAAAACCGATTTCAAGATAGTAATTCTCCCACCGAAACTAAGCCACTTCCCTTTCCACGAATTCAACCTTCTTCTTATGCTATCCAAAAGCGGTCTCCAAGTTGAAACTCTTCTAGGATTAGAACTGATGAATATACCAAGAAACTTAAACTCTTTAGCCTCCGACCTACAAGAAAGAAAAGTAGTTGCCACTTCCAAGAAATGCGAATTAATATTGTAACCAATTATTTTACTCTTGTGGTAATTTATTCCGAGACTCGACACAACCTTTCAAAAACGACTTAATGGCCCATAAATGATTCCAACTTCCATCCCCTACCAATAGAGTATCATCCGCAAATTGAAGGATATCAATAAAACATCTACCATTCAAATTACATCCCTTAAAATCCCCATTTTGAACCGCCTTATTAACCAAAGCCTTTAAGCCTTCCGTAACTATGACAAGGAGGAAAGGGGAAATAGGATCACCTTGGCGAAGGCCCCTTTCCACTTCAAATTCCGACATGGGACTTCCGTTGACTAGGACCGACATCTTACTCGTGAACACCAAAACTTCCATCCATTTCATCCACAAAGACCCAAAACCCATTCTCCTCATCATATATCTAAGAAAGCTCTAACTCACTTTATCGTATGCTTTTTCAAAATCCACTTTGAAAAGAAGACACTCCTTATCCTCTTTAGAAACAAAACCCACCAATTCATTAGCTACTAGAACTCCATCTAACATTTGTCTACCCGGAACGAAAGCACTTTGACAATTCGAGATAAGAGAAGAGAGGGCCTCTTTAATCCTACTAGCCAAGACTTTAGAGATGATTTTATGAATGCTCCCCACTAGACAAATAGGGCGATACTCATCGAGACTCAACGGATTGGAAGACTTCAGAATAAGGGAAAGAAAAGAAGAGACTATAGACTTAGATAGAATTGCTCCTTTGAAGAAATCATTAAAACACCTTAGAACATCTTCTTTCAAAAAAGACCAACAAGTCTTGAAAAAAAGAAGAGAGAATCCGTCCGGGCCCGGACTTTTAGAACCATCACAATTCCAAATCGCCTCTTTGATCTCTAACTCCGAAAAGGGAGTTTCCAACAACAAAATTTCTTCCAAACTCATAGCTTTAAGAGGAACTCCATCTAAGGTTGGTCTATCAAAACGGACTTCTTTGAATTTACCTTCAAAATGAGATTTCACCGCCGCCTTTACCTCCCTAACCGAGTTCACCATACCACTACTAGTGTTAATATTAGTTATGTGATTTCTACTCCTCCTTTCCTTCATAACTCTATGGAAAAACTTACTATTATTATCTCCATCATTCAACCATTTTAGTCTAGCCTTTTGAATAAGCATGTTCTCCTTTATCTTTAGATTCAACCAAACTTTCTTACTAGCCTTTGATTTGATTTCGTGCTCCTCCTCATCCCACATCACATTATCATCCAAAGCATTCAAATCCTTAACTTCTTCCTCCACCTCCAAATCAATCTTCCCGAAAATATTTTTATTCCACCATCTTAACTTATCTTTGATAAGTCGCAATTTCTCCTTCAAAACAAAATCTCCTCTCCCTTGAACCTCCAACTCCAACCACTCCTTCTCAACAAAAGAGGTAAAACCTTTGACGGAAAACCATTTGTTGTTGAACTTGAACGGCTTAGGGCCCCAATCCTCTTTATCAACCATCAACCATACCGGGTAATGATCCGAAATATCTCTCAAGCCAATAAATTGCCCAACAACATCCCAAGACTCTACAATATTATTAGAAATAAGAAATCTATCAATTCTACTCTTAGATTTCCCATCTCCTCTAAACCAACTAAACTTCTTCCTTTTACTAGGAACATCCACCAACTCACTTTCTACAATGAACTCCGAGAATTCCCTCCATTCCCTATTGTTTCTACCCGAAGATTGACCAACTCTCTCATTCCTCTTCTTAACTGCATTAAAATATCCCCTAAAAATCCATTCTCCATCATTGTGCTTTTGTTTCAAATCCAACAACCCAGCCCATAAATCATGTTTCGCTCTTAGAGAACAAGCTGAATATGTATTAACAATGAAATAAGTACCCCCCTTCCACATAACTTTATTCCCAAGAAAACCAATGCCATGAAAACTCGAAATGACTGTGACCGTTAGATTTTTCCAGAGAGTTAGAAGCCCTCCCGACATACCATTTGCCGCTGAAAAAGAAAAGCCGATGTCTTCGTTTCTCCAAAAACTATTAGCAACCCAATCCTGAACCTCCTTTAATTTAGTTTCTTGAATGAGGAAAATATCCGCCTTCCCGTTTCTAATAATACTACTGATTCTTTTCCTCTTGATCAAACTACTCCCACCCCTTATATTAAAAGTGCCCACAATCATATTAACGATTTTAATTGCTCCTCCTGACTCTCCATCCTTTTTAAATTCATATTATTCAATTCTTCATAATTATTCTCCAACTCCCTCCTTACCTCACCCGAAACCACCCCTAAATTTGCAATCAGATTCCATAATTTACCATCCGATGAAATACCAAAATTTGATAAAATTCTATTATTACACCTCAAAATATCAGAATCAGTGGGTTTATTTCCAGAAATAGAGGTAAAATGATTTTCAATACCTTGCACTGCTCCAAGAGTCATAGGCGAAAAAGATGTATTCTAAGTTGGGCCTTCCAAGCAGCTGGGACCCGCCAACAATTTTTTCCCTTGTTGCTTCGTCACCCTCCTTTTTGGCTTTAGTTGCAAACGGATCATGGGCCCACCAAACTCAATAATCTTTTTAAATCTGTTTCTTTTACTTCTTTGATTTTTCTTAGGTATAAAATTGTTGTCCTTCTCAGCAAATAAAGTATTGGGTTGCGTGGCCCCATCAATTGTAGCCAAGGTATCATTAACTTTTGACACTGACACACTAGGGTCAGAGATAGGATCAGAAGAAACTATTCCCTTTTTGTGATTACACCTTTTCGCCTCCCACGCTACCAACAAAGCTGCATCAAAAGAGTATACTTCCTTCTCTACCTCGTATTTTCTTTCCGTATTCCTTGCCGACACAAGATTCTCCTTCCATCACCATGTTCGACCGATCCAAACTCAACCTCCACCGTCTGCCTGTATTCCACCCCTTCCTCCTCATGAACAACTCCCATTGATGACTGTGAACCACCATAACTGATCGAGAGAGACTTTAAGGATTAATCTTTGTGATAAGAAAAACCTATTTCTCCGGAGTTAGAAGAAGAGAGTGAAGACTTCTTATGAAAAGGTCTTGGAGTTGGGCTTGTAGCAACTAGACGAACTGGGCCATAGGTATCTTCATGTAAAACCAACTGAAAAACGTCACCATCAACATTCACTTCCACATGATCCTTCAGCGAGAAAGACGAAGGAACTCTAATCAATATCCTGGCTATGTCCATGTTGTCTCCCGACATCGTATTCTCATCCACGCATATGTAAGTTCCCAACATGTTAGCAACAGATTCGAAGAACTCAAAGCAACAAGCATGACATGGGATCCCATAAACTCTGACCCACATAACACGCTCAGAATCAATGTCTTTCTCTTGCCATGGTCTTATCGATTTAAACCATTGTTTCCACAATGAGGATGCTTCATTGATCAGTTCCTGTATTACACCTTCCTCTAATTCCTCTAAAAGGCATAGATTAGCTCCCAGTGGGTGAACTTTGATAAAAAAGAAACCTTCAATTTCAAGATGGGTTTGAATATTGTATGTTTCTCCAGCAAACAACACTTCCCCTATGAATGCCTTCCTCCATTTATTCTTGACTTCAGCACTAGTGTTGAACCTGAAACCACTAGCTATCTCCTTATCCTCAAACTTCTTCACCTTCAAAACACCATCAGCAAAAGATTTGTTCATTTGAACAAAATTGTTCCTAGGTAAAACATTCTGCTTCTTCGAGACTTCCTCCCTTGGCCATGCCTCTGACTTCCTTCTTACTTCCTTCCTGCTATATCTGGGTTGATTAACGTGGATTTTCTTTCCATCTATCAAAATATTATCCAACTTAATCGCTAGAAATTTTTCGTCCTCCACATTTTTGAACCTCGCGAACCCGAAGCGTTTACCAAATCTATTACGTCTTGGAGGGATGACAACCTCCACCACATCTCCCACACAACCAAAAATCTTGAACAAGTCTACCGCCCGACACCTCTCCGGGAACTCCAAACAATAAAACGTTGAGATCGTCTCCTCCTGCCCCGCCTGAATCCTTCCGTAAGGGAAAGAATCCCACCATGTAACTAGATTTCGGAGTTCCTTCCGCTGGACTTGATGCCACTCCATGAAAACAATCTATTGAAAAGAAAAAAGGGAGAAGGAAAACGAAAACTAGGTTGAAGAAACTCTAGAGAGATGTTTCTCTCTTATCAACATTTCGTAAAAGTTATGTTTAAATTTGCTGCCGAAATATGTTGAATTCGTTGATGAAACAATGTTCCAGTTTTTTAAACCACAAACCTTAAACCCTGAGGCAATGGAAAATAGTACACCAAAATAATACATCAAATAAATTGCACTATAATTTGATGTATTTTTGTTAAAAAAGTGGAATTTAGAATGTTTCAAAGGTACATCTACGAAACACTTTATTTTTAACACGTTTCGTAGATGCAACTCCGAAAAATTTACTAAACTGAAATGATTTGTATTTTCTCAACATTCACTATGTTTTTAAGCTTCTGTAGATGTACCTATGAAATAAATCAATTTTTTTATAAAAAAAATATTTCTGAATATGCATCAAATTTCGCCAAAACTAAAAGAATCAAGGGTTAATGAAATATTCCAAAATTATTATACTGATTTAGATTAATATATCATTGCATTGGCTATATGCTATTGTTAGTGGTGTTAATAAATATAAATTTATGACTTCCCTCTTATACTTTTTATAAACATAAAAAAATATATATAATACATTGTTTTAATAAAATTCGAATATTCTCTTTTAAGTATAGAGACTAATCACTCAAACTAAAAAAATTATAATTAAGAATAAAGTTTTCTTTCTAAGATTCTTTGGTGAAAAAAGTTGATTCTAAGTAAAGTAATTTTGTAAAAAATTGAATGTGGTGGTTAATAATGAGTTATAGGTAAAGTGATTTATGTTTAGATAAATTTTTATAAAAGTGAATTGAACAATATTTATATTTAAATCGTAATGATCATGTCTTTTCTTCGATTTGGAAGGTTGAAGTTTCTCTAAAAGTGAAAGTTTTTCGGTTGGAGGTGTTTATTAAATAGGATTCTCACAAAGGATTTGCTCGCGTATAGAGGAATTCTTCCTTCTTCTTCCTCAAATCTTGATTGTGTGTTTTGTGAAGTTTTTCTCGAATCCTTCCTTCTTCTTCCTCAAATCTTGCCATAGTTTGGAGCCTTTGGACGTGTAGAAACGACATCATTTTTAAAGACGTCGTTTGGAAGGGACGTGGTTTGGAGTTGCAAAGCCTTGATTTGGAGGTGGTATTTTATAGGGAAAATTACTCGATTCAATTGTAATTTTTATGAATTTAACAAAAACTCTTTGCTATATTCAAGCTAAACTTCATTTGGCGAGTAATTTTCTATCCTTTCCGGCTTGTTTTAGCCTTGCTTTGTAATCATGGTTGTTTAACTTTTGTTCTTCTTCAGTATATTTCTTGATTACAAAAACAAAACAAAAAATTAAAATCTATAAATTTTAACTCCAAGTATAATCAAATATGAAAAGCACAATACATTCTTTTTTAGAGCAATCAAATATTTCAAAACTAATTATACACATTCAAAATCAATTTTAAGTGCTCCAACTACGAAACCAAACATACATTTAATGCTACATTCTCATAATTGAATTCCAATCAAAAAATTTAGTTAAATTAAAAGTGACTTTGATCATCTCATTTAAATATTTTTTAAGATTTTGAAATACATTTAATTATTTAATATTTAGTTTTTTTTTCAAATAAATAACTATAATATTGTTGACAAATCCATAATTAATGTTCTATAAATTTTGTGACAAGGAAAATAAAAAATGCTAACAGATGTTCTAGAAACATTGTTGGAAAGTTAAGAAAAACAAGTTGATAATTAAAATAATTGTTATAAACATTTATACTAGTGGATGTCCATCCCTCTTCTTATTCTTCATCTTCCTATTCCACTTTAATGTACTTAATTTTCTACCTTCCTTGGGTCCTATAAATAAGACTCATGTTACAATGTAAAGTTCACCTTTGAGAAGAATATAATACAATGTTGCTTGTTCTCTTCTCTTCCTATCTTTTGATCTCTATATAGTTCCATTTAGTTTATAATACGTTATCAGCACGACGCTCTCAGGTATGATTTGGAGGAGATTATTTTTTTTATGATATTCAGTAATTTTATAATCATATTAGGACATTTAACATTTTGTAATTTTATTGTTCGATAATTTTATTGTAATTTTATGGTTAAGATTATGTAATTTTATTGTAATTTTATTTGTCATAGAATTGATGTATGTTTAAGAATATTATAAAAAAAAAATCTTAGGTAGCAACTCAACTTTTTGTAAGATGGGTTGATGTTGTTGAGGTTGTGGATAACACATGTGGTTTTACAATGATTCCAATTTTGATGGATAGTGCACAAATAAATTTAATTGTGTCAAAGGATTAAAAGGTGGATTTGGCTTAAAGCATGAAAGAATTATTTTTGTTTATTCGATGGAATTGAATTAGAGAAAGAAGAAATAACTTTTTGCATCCCAGAAGGATATATGGTTTTAATTTTAACGCATCCCAGAAGGATGGTTATAATTTTTAGATCATTGTTCGTAACAAAAGCAGAGCATCCCTGAAGGATAGCGAAATAACATTGTATAGTTCATGAAGAACTCATAATGCTTTATTTTTATTTATTTATCTATTTATTTATTTTGTATATGTAAGATGTATTATGTCACTAAATTGATATATTTTTTTTATAAAAAAAAAAAACAAATAATTTTAAGACTAATGTGACAATCTAGTTTACTATTGTGTTATTTCTAAATATTAGAATTTACAAAACTATTATTTTAAATATTAATATTTAATATTTCCTTTATGATAATTATCTCATTATAATATTTTTATTTCTTTTATTTTTATGATAGAACTACTAAGTATGTCAAATCTTACAAAATTGGATTTTGGGGCTCTTGATATTTCGGGAAAGAACTATTTGACATGGGCCCTAGACGCCCAAATTCATTTAAGCGCAGAAGGTCACGGTGATACTATTAAAGAAGGAAATAAATCATCTGATCAACAAAAGGCAAAAGCCATGATATTCCTCCGTCGTCACCTTCACGAGGATCTTAAAAATGAGTATCTTACCGTAACTGACCCACATGTCTTGTGGAAAAATTTGAAAGATAGATATGATCATCAAAAAACGGTTATCCTACCAAAAGCTCGATATGAATGGATGCATTTACGTTTGCAGGATTTTAAAAGTGTAAGTGATTATAATTCTGCAATGTTTAGAATAACTTCTAAGTTATTATTATGTGGAGAAAAAGTAACTGATGAAGATATGCTAGAAAAAACATTTTCCACTTTTCATGCATCCAATGTGCTCCTGCAGCAGCAGTATCGAGAAAAGGGGTTTATTAAATATTCTGACCTAATATCTTGTCTTCTTGTGGCTGAGCAAAATAATGAACTATTGATGAAAAATCACGAGGCCCGTCCCACTGGTACAACTCCATTCCCAGAAGTGAATGTGGCAAGGCACGACCACTATAGGAAAACTCGTGGTCGCGGTCGTGCATATGCACGTGGTCGTGGTCGTGGTCGTAATTATGCTCATGGTCTTGGTTTTGATCGTGGTCGCAATGGGAATCATAAAAACACATATTTCCACCCGAAGTGGAAAAATGTTGAAAAGAATGAAAAAGAGGGTCAGAGTAGCAAAACAAATGAAAATATTTGCTATCGTTGTGGAGGAAAAGGTCATTGGAGTCGCACTTGTCGTACTCCAAAACACCTTGTTGATCTTTATCAAAAATCACTGAAAAATAAAAAGGAAAAGATCGAGACTCACTTTGCTAATGAAGATGATGATCCAGATTATGGTAATATGGATGTTACCCATTTAGATATTGGTGACTTCTTTGCTGATCCAGATGGAAAAATTGATCACCTTATTGGAGATGGAAGCGTCAAGAAATAAAATTTGTGGAAATTTTCTTTTTATGTTTTATGGATGTTTTGAATTTTATTTTCTAATAATAATAAAGTGTGTTTTCTACTTGTTTGTTTACATAATTTACTATTTAAATAATTTGTGTTTTTAATGTGCGCTTATAACTTATTGTTAAAAAAAATTATTATTGTTCTTAGAATGAATATGGACGCTAGCTCCAGTAATGAAGATATGTGCCTTGCTGACAGTGCAACAACTCACACAATTCTCAAGCATAAAAGATATTTCTCTAATTTAGTGAATCGAAAAACTGATGTCAGTACTATTTCTGGCACCTCAAAAATAATTGAAGGCTCCGGAAGAGCCCATATGTTGTTACGTGGTGGAACAATATTGCACATTGATAATGCATTATATTCCCCCAGGTCCCATAGAAATTTATTAAGTTTCAAAGATATCCGCCTAAATGGATACCATATTGAAACAGGAGATGATGGAGGGATTGAACATCTGTATATTACAAAACACAATTCAGACACAAAATGTGTAATGGAAAAGTTATCGGTTTTATCCTCTGGCCTGTACTACACTTATATTAGTACAACTGAAGCACATGCAACTGTAAACCAGAAGTTTACAAATAATGATAAATTTCTAATTTGGCATGACCGGTTGGGCCATCCCGGTTATATAATGATGCGAAAAATAATTGAAAATTCATGCGGTCATCAATTAATGAGTAGGGAAATTATTCCATCGAATAAGTTCTCATGCAGCTCTTGCTCACAGGGGAAGTTGATAATTCGGCCATCACCAACAAAAATTGGAAATGAATCTATCAGCTTTTTAGAGCGTATACATGGTGATATTTGTGGGCCAATACACCCATCATGTGGACCATTTAGATATTTTATGGTTTTAATTGATGCATCAACTAGATGGTCACATGTTTGTTTGTTGTCAACTCGTAACCAGGCGTTTGCGAGATTGCTAGCTCAACTGATTCGAATAAGAGCTCATTTTCCCGATTATCCTGTCAAGAAAATTCGTCTTGATAATGCTGCAGAATTTTCATCTCAAGCATTTAATGAGTATTGTATGTCTATTGGGATTGACATTGAACACCCAGTAGCACATGTTCATACACAAAATGGACTTGCAGAATCATTTATTAAACGAATAAAATTAATTGCAAGACCACTGATTATGAGATGCAAGCTCCCAGTTTCTGCTTGGGGACATGCAATTTTGCATGCTGCAACATTAATTCGCATCAGGCCAACGAGTTACCACACCTTTTCCCCTTTACAATTAGTTTTTGGTAAAGAACCTAATATTTCCCATCTAAGAATTTTTGGATGTGCAGTGTATGTTCCAATTTCTCTACCACATCGCAATAAGATGGGTCCTCAAAGGAGGATGGGAATATATGTTGGATATGAATCTCCGTCTATTATAAAGTACCTTGAACCAACAACAGGAGATTTATTCACTGCTCGTTTTGCTGATTGTCATTTTGATGAATCAAATTTTCCAGCATTAGGGGGAGAGAATAAGAAGCTGGAAAAAGATATCAGTTGGAATGAATTATCATTATCTCATCTTGATCCTCGAACAAAACAATGTGAACTAGAAGTTCAAAAGATAATTCACCTGCAAAACTTAGCAAATCAATTGCCAAATGCGTTCACTGATCCAAAAGGTGTGACTAAATCATATATACCAGCTGCAAATGCTCCAATAAAAATTGATATCCCTGTTGGACAAAGTAATGAGTCTCAACCACGCCTGAAGCGTGGTAGACCAATCGGTTCCAAAGATAAAAATCCTCGAACAAGAAAGGGAGCTAAGAATAAAGATGGCCCAAGTGAGGATATAGGAAATCTAAAAGAATCGTCAGACATAATAGACATTTCATCTCTAGAAGAGATTGATCAGGTACCTGAAACTCATGAAAATAAAGAGATCTCGATAAATTATGTCCAAAATGGAATACAATGGAACCGAAACAAAGTCGACATTGATGATGTTTTTGCATACAATATAGCGCTAAATGAGATAAATGGCAAAGAGGATGAGGAACCAACGTCTATCAAAATTTGTAGACAAAGTGAGGACTGGCCAAAATGGAAGGATGCAATTGAAGCAGAATTAAACTCACTCTACAAAAGACAAGTTTTTGGACCTGTAGTCCGAACACCTGAAGGTGTGAAGCCAGTTGGATACAGATGGGTTTTCGTACGAAAACGAAATGAAAAAGGTGAAATTGTGAGATACAAAGCTCGACTTGTCGCTCAAGGATTTTCCCAAAGACCTGGAATTGATTTTGATGAAACATATTCACCTGTAATGGATGCAAGCACTTTTCGATATCTAATAAGCCTAGTAGCACATGAAGGGCTTAATTTGCACATGATGGATGTTGTAACAGCTTATCTGTATGGTTCACTTGATAGTGAAATTTACATGAAACTCCCTGAAGGGTTCAATGTACCAGATGCACACAACTCTGAATCTCGAGAACGATACTCCATAAGATTGAAAAAGTCTCTTTATGGGCTGAAACAGTCTGGACGAATGTGGTATAATCGCCTCAGTGAATATTTGCTTAGAGAAGGATATACAAATAACTCCATTTGTCCTTGTATTTTCATAAAAAGATCAGGAAAGGAATTCGCAATAATAGCTGTCTATGTGGATGACATAAATATTATTGGAACTCCTGAAGAGCTCCCAAAAGCTATGAGTTGTTTAAAGAAAGAGTTTGAGATGAAGGACCTAGGAAAGACAAAATTATGTCTAGGTTTGCAAATTGAACATTTGGACAAAGGAATATTTGTACATCAAGAAGGCTATATAGAAAAAGTGTTAAAACGCTTCTATATGGACAAAAGTCATCCGTTGTCTACTCCAATGGTTGTTAGATCATTAGATGTGGAGAAAGATCCTTTCAGACCTCGAGAAAAGGATGAAGAATTGCTTGGTCCTGAAGTACCATATCTCAGTGCAATTGGAGCACTAATGTACCTTGCGAATTATACACGTCCTGATATATCATTTGCTGTAAATCTATTAGCAAGATACAGTTCTTCACCTACACGAAGACATTGGAACGGAGTCAAACATATACTTCGTTACCTTAGAGGTACAATAGACATGGGTTTGTTTTATACAAAAGTATCCCAATTCGAATTAACAGGTTATGCAGATGCAGGTTACTTGTCAGACCCTCATAATGGTAGATCACAAACTGGTTATTTGTTTACATGTGGAGGTACAGCTATTTCCTGGAGATCGGTGAAACAAACCATAGCAGCAACATCATCTAATCATGCAGAACTTTTAGCATTACATGAGGCAAGTCGAGAATGCGTTTGGTTGAGATCCTTAATTCAGCACATCCAAAATACTTGTGGTTTATCTTTTGAAAAATTAAATACAACGATCATATATGAAGATAATACCGCATGCATCGCTCAATTGAAAGATGGTTACATTAAAGGAGACCGGACAAAACACATTTCCCCAAAGTTCTTCTTTACTCATGATCTCCAAAAGAATGGTGATATAAGCATCCAACAAATTTGTTCATGTGATAACCTTGCAGACCTTTTCACAAAGTCACTCCCAAGCAGAATTTTTAATCAACTGGTACACAAGATTGGTCTTCATCGAAGAAATGACTGTTCAACTGAGGGGGAGAAATGAAAGGATATTGTACTCTTTTTCCTTCACTAGATTTTTTTTCCCACTGGGTTTTTTCTAGTAAGGTTTTAACGAGGCATATCCTCAATGGACATCCAAGGGGGAGTGTTATAAACATTTATACTAGTGGATGTCCATCCCTCTTCTTATTCTTCATCTTCCTATTCCACTTTAATGTACTTAATTTTCTACCTTCCTTGGGTCCTATAAATAAGACTCATGTTACAATGTAAAGTTCACCTTTGAGAAGAATATAATACAATGTTGCTTGTTCTCTTCTCTTCCTATCTTTTGATCTCTATATAGTTCCATTTAGTTTATAATAATAATTAAATTTTAAAGGATAATTTAATTATTAATTTTTTATAAAAAAAATGTTTGTCAAATCCCTAATTAATAATTTATTGACTTAAATACATTTTTGATTTAAACAAGATGACTAGGTTAATTTATTAGTTAATGTTTTTTATAAAAGAAATTAATAATTTTAATTAAGTTTTAAAAATTTATTTCAAAATTATTTAATGCAAATTTTAAAACAATTTTTCTTAAAACATTACTCCAATTCACATGTTGACATTAAGTTAAGATAGTGTATGCTATATAAACACACTCAAGTTTGGTCTTCACCTCAGTTGCACCTTCTTCTCTTTTCTCCTCTTGTAAATTCTCTTTCACTTCTACAATTTCACAAAATGGTTTACTTATTTTGTGATCCAATGAATAAGATGCCGAATGGTGATTCGATGTCTCTTGGTGCTTTTAACTTAGGGTGACACTCGCTCATGTCCAACAACATACTTGGAATCTCTAATAAAAGTTTCTATCTCAATAATAAGACTAAGTCTCATTATATGAATTTATTTCCAAAATATAACTGTTCTCAACATGAAAGATCTTTACTCTCTTATTTAATCCACTTGTTGATCCAATGCAAACTCTCTAATATGAGAAAATCAAGAGGATTTAGTTCCATTGCAGCCACTATAGAAAACAATACTAAATAAAACAACACTTCAGCCACAGTAGATGATTTATCATTAAAACAAAAGCATTGTTGTTGTTACCATTATTTTCTATTGTGTCTGCATTGGAACGACGTTCTCTTAGTTTCTCAGATTGGATAGTTTGCATTGGAACAAGAAATGGATTAAATAAGAAAGTATATGATGTTTTACATTGAGAACTATTATATTTTTTAAATTAATTCATATAGTAGAATTCAGTGTTATTATTGAAATAAAAACTTTCAATTCATTGGTGATTCCAACTCTAAATATCTTGTTGTTATGCATGAGAGAGTGTCACCCTTAGTTAATATTTTGGAACTTGTGGCATGCCATGGATGCCACCTACCCTGTCAAATAAAAAGCCAAACTTCTAATTTTCCCATTATGCTGCTTAATGCTCGACAGACCCTAAAGGTAAGTGTAATAAAAATTTGTTTCAAATTTATCCGTAATTGTTATAAATGTCAAGTTTTTCCAATAATGTGAGATAAAATCTCAAAATTTAATAAGCGACAAAGATTCTTGTATACTAATATCTACTATGAGATTTTCATATTAAAGTGCCATTTGAATTCGCATCTTTCTTGTAGATTATGTCTGTGAAATCATACTATTCTAACTAACATCTATTTGGCAATTGTCTCTGAGATATAATTTTGTTTGATATACCTTTGTCTATTTTTTGTTGGAATAGGAAATGTTGAAACCAATTAGTTGTCTATACATACGGCTGTTTTTAGTTGAAATATAAATTGTTATACCTACAGTTGAGTTCCATTTCCTTACCAGATTATGTTGGTAACGATGATTCAAATATGACGACGATGTTAGAGACCTCAAAGTGTCCACCAAAAGTCGCAGATGAAATTTTGTTGGAAGACGGAGGAATCCCAATGGAAAGATGGATGATAAAGGACTCACGACAGTGGAAAGATAAAGGGGCTCGCGATGGAAAGACGGAGGGGCTCATGACAATGGAAGTGCCATTCAAAACTGAACTAAACCGCGAGTAAATTTATCTTTGTATTTCAAAATTCGGGAAAAAAACTCTTGAACATTATTGCATGTTGTATTCAAGATGATTTTGTGATTAATTAGTGATATCAAGGAAGGAGGAATCTATATTTTGACATCCAAACAAATCTTTGAACATCATAGGGGTTTAACTTTGGGTGTGATGTGGTGAGGCCCCTTCAGAGTCCAATATTCAAACTTTTCTTAACATTTGTTTTGACGTATTTTATAGTTTATTTTATAACTCAGGCGTGTTTGAATTTTAGAAATTTGAATCGAAAAAATATTTTAAAATTCCATTAGAATGTATAAAAAAAGTTGTAGAATATATTGAATAATTCTCATTTATTAGTTTCACACAATAGATATGCATTAACATATAATAAGAAAATAAAAGGAAAGAAGAATTCAAGCATGAGGGTAAAAAAAGAAACCTTCCCTCTTTTTTATTGAATCAAAAGAATATATTTTAATTCAAAAAATAATTACAAACAAGGTGATCCCAAGGATCCAATCAAACAAAAGGTACTAAATTGACCAAAAGGTGTGGACTATACCATCATTTTAGAAAGATGACTTCTAATCTTAACATTTTGCCATCCCCTATTCACCAAACTATCTATAATCTTGGTAACTATATTTGTATTATCTACACCCTGTTGAAAAAATTTCTCATTCCTATACTGCTAAATGCAGTAGATAGTCTCAGCTGCAACAAACTTCATGATAGAAGCTCTCTATCATTTGCCTTTGGTTTCTCCAATCAGCCAGGTAAGCTCCTCGTCCCAAACTTTAGGGTCATGGTGCACATCAATTCACTTGAGCACTTCAGCCCAAATTGGTTTAGTCTTGTTGTAACCTAAAAATAGGTGATCGATCGACTCCTCTTCTCTCCTGCATAAGCAACATGGGCTGCCCAGAACCATACTAAACCTCTTTAATCTATCCTTTGTAGCTAACTTGCCATGGCAAGCAAGCCACAAACACATGAGAGCTCGAGGTCTTGCCTTATTATTGCAAATAAGTTTTCTGCAGTGCACCCTATGATCATCATCAACCATCCTGTTATAGAAAGGTTTTAAGGAAAACCTTTGTTGTGTTAAAGCAAAGTCCCACTGCTGTTGAAATTTTCCCATATTCTTCCTTATCCAATATACCTTTGAATATCCAAGAATTGTGAGGCTTAACTTCATACTCCATAACATTAGTACCTTTTAGGCAATAAGTATGGATCCACTTAACCCACATGTTGTCCAATTTCCTGCAAGGAATCCAGACACTTATACATCAAAATATTATTCCACACATTCAAATTAATCACATGTAAACCTACTTGATTTCTAGGAGTGTAAGCTTCTCTCCAAGCAACTAGACTTTTCTTGCTTTTCTCATGCTTACCAGTCCTTATGAAGCTCTTACATATAGAGTCAATCTTGTTGATCACATGCTTAGGGATGGGGAAGCATTGTATCCAATATTGGGCAATGGCAGTGGAGATGCTTTTGATCAATTTGATTCTCCCTGCACAGCTCAAAAGTTTTATGGTCCAATGTTGCACTCTTCCAACAATCTTCTCCAACAATGGTATATAATGGTGAATGGTGAGCTTCTTGCTAGTGAGAAGGACACCAAGGTACTTCCAGGGAGGACTCCCTCTTGAAAATCAATGATGCTTCTAAGTCTCTCATTCCTGTTATTGCCTATACCATCAAAATACATTATGCATTTACTAGGATTGACCACAAGACCTATTGAGTCAGGGAATCTCCTTAAAGCAATCATCATCATTTCCACTAAGATATCGTCACCTCTGCAAAATATCAAGACATCATGTGCAAATATTAGATTGGTGAGGCATAACTTCTTACACTTGGCATGATGGTTAAAATTAGGATCCCTTTGCATTTTGAGCATCGATATATTCATGTATTCCATTAAGATAACAAAAAGTAAGGGGGAGATGGGGTCCCATTGCATAATCCCTGACCTATAAGAATTCAGAGAACTCACCATTAATGTTAAATTTCTAAGAGATTGTGATGACACCAATCATATTCCATTTCACAAATTGTGTAGGTATTCCAATTTCCTTAAATATACACTCCACGGCATTCCAATTAACCATATCATAGGCTTTTCGCAGATCAATTTGCATCATAACCCTAGGTGTGACCCTTACCTAGTGTACCCTTTAATCAACTCATAGGCTAGCAAAATATGATTGTGAATATTCTGGCCAAGAACAAAGGCTACCTGGCAAGGGCTGATGATATTGTGCAGAACCCTCCCCCTTCTATTTGTCGTGATTTTGGAGATTATTTTGTAAAAAGTTGTGCATCCAGCTAATGGTCTAAAGTCTTTAATGTGCCTAGCATTCTCATTATTTGGTATCAAATAAGCACTTTAATATTGAAAGCTTTGTAGATTCTACTAGCCTCAAAGAATTCATTTATTGCAACTATAACATCACATTTAATAATGGACCAGTTGGTTTTAAAAAAGTTAGCACCACGACCATCTAAACCAGGGCCTTTCAATTCACCAATACCTTTAAGGGTTCTGACAATATCTTGCTCAGTGATGCTGCTAATCAAGAACTCCATGATCTCCAACTCAATATCTTGTTGTGATTACAATATAGTATCATCACCTTTTTGTAGTCTTTTTCAACTTTTAGCATTTTGCTTGGCTTTTATAGAGGCATAGAAGTAAGCAGTGTTACCATCTCCTATTATAAGCCAGTCAATATTAGCCCTCAACATAAGCATCTTTTCCTCCAACTCATTAAGATTAATAACCTCCTCAGTACAACACTTCCCTCTTTATTTGGGAAGAAAGTTCCACAAACAATGTATTTTAACATTACAATGTGTATGTCCTTAGTTGAAGTAATATTATTTCAATTAATAGGTTTAATTATTCAAATAAATAAATTGTTCATTTTTTTATAAAATAAACTAGTAACAAACTCGTGCATACGCACAGGTTTTGATTTGGTACGCGTATTTATTTACATAATATATTTATTTTAAATCAAAATCAAAATTTGAATCAAAATTTTTAGATCATAAATACCATTTTTTGTATATAAAAATATTTAGATCAATAATAGATTTTTTTCCTGTATACAAATCTTATTTATGTTTAGGTATCATTTAGAAAAATATCTGAATCAATAGTAAATTTTCATATATAAAAATATTTAAATTAATAATATTTTTTTCCCGTATACCATTTTTAAATCAAAATGTTTTAGATCATAAATACCATTTTTTGTATATAAAAATATTTAGATCAATAATAGATTTTTTTTTTCCCATGTACAAATATTATTTATGTTTATGTATCATTTAGAAAAATATATGGATCAATAGTAAATTTTCATATATAAAAATATTTAAATTAATAATAGATTTTTTCCCGTATACCATTTTTAAATCAAAACTTTTTGGATCACAAATATCATCTACCATATAAAACAACAATGGTTGTGGAAAGACCATTCCTACCCTTTCTTTAAAATATGCCACATTACCACTTTTCACTATTTTGTTGGCTTTTTCCACCCCTACCTTAACTATCCAATTATGTTTTGACTACACTCGTTCTTCTAGATGGTACCTTTTTAGTTATAGCATACCTTTTTGTTTCCATTTAGTTAACAAATACCTTTTTCTTTCCAACTAAAAGATAAATATGGTGTATATGGTGAGGGGGAGCCATGTAAAAATGTCCAACCTCTAATTTCAAAATTCAAATTTGAAAGAAAAATATCTTCTGACACTCTCTCCCTCTCTCTCTCGTCCTTTCCTTCACTTTCTCTCTTCTTCTTCCTTCTCCCTCTTCTTCTTTCTTCTTCCTTCTTCCTACAGATTGTGTTTAAGGCCCTCAACTAGAAGGACGTCTGAGATAGTAGTAGAAGAGGGATTACCTACACTACCTTTGCCGAGTATAGCACCCTTGTTGTTATCACCATAGGTCACAAATCCTTTCTTCTTAGCCACAAAGTCATAGAATAAAGATAAGTCACCCGTCATATGTCTTGAGCATCCGCTATCTAGAAACCATCTTCTCTCGAATGGCTCAAGACATTCCACCTATAAATTTAAACAAGGGAAATAGGTACCAATTTTCATTGGGTCCTTGTGTGTGAGTGAAACAAAGGTTGCTCTTGGGAATCCATTTGAAAATGCCTTTGGGAACCAAAAATCTCCTAAAGCGACATTTCCTAATGGTATGACCCCTTTTGCAACAATATAGACATGTTGAGTTTGGATGGTCATTACATTTGCTCGATTGGTCTTTTATCACATAAGTATATCGTTGATATGGATTTATCATACTATTTTTGAAATGTGATCGATCAATGGCATATGTAATCTTGGGTAGTGAAGCCTTGTCTAATTTGGCTTTGATAGTTTTAACTTCTTTTTTCCAAATGTGACAAGTTTCACGTCCTCCCCATCTAAACCAAGAACTCTTGTCATCTTCGCCTTTGTCTTTGATACTTTCAATCATAGATTCCTTGAGAGTTTCTACTTCCTTTTTGGAATCGGAAACTTTCTTCTCAAGGTATTTGAAAATCTTTTTATTTGAAGCTAAGCGTTGAAAGGCTTCCTTAGCTTCATGATGTAAAGTATCAAAGGCATGTTTTAATTCAAAATAAGACATAGAATCAACATTATTATATTTCTCATGACTTACAATCTTTTTCTTCTTTTGATGTTCCATGAGACATATGTTGACCGTTTCCTCTTCATCACTCGAGCTTTCTTTGCTAGATGAGTTACTATCATTCTCCCAAGCGATATAAGCTCTTCTTTCTTTTGTTTGCTTCTTTTGAGGTTTGCTCTTTGCCTTATCTTTCTTAAGCGAGGGGCAATCCGGCTTGTAATGACCCGACTTACCACAATTGTAACAAGATCCTTTAGATTTAGTTTTCTTACTCTCATCTTGCTTGTTAGGCTTTGCTTGACGTCTATAGTTGACGAGATTGTTATCCGAGTGTTTGATTTCATTCTTTCGAAGATACTTATTATACTTTCTCACGAACAAACCCATATCTTCATCCGGACTATCATCTTCGTCACTAGATTCACTATCACACGTATCTTTGGTGGATGACTTTGAACTTGAAGCCTTTAAGGCAATAAAATTATTTTCGGTGTCCTTTGACTTCTCTTTCTTTTCTTTCTTTTCGTGCTTATTTAAGTTCATGAGATCTTGCTCATGTTCTTCAAGCTTTCCAAATAGAGCCGTGAGATCTAATGTAGTAAGATCGTTGGCTTCTTTGATTGCCGTGACTTTAGGTTGCCATTCCCTACTAAGACATCTCAAACCTTTATTAGTAGCAACAACATTGGGAGTAATGTGTCCTAAAGTGTGTAAACGATTGATAATATGAGAAAATCTCTTTTGCATTTCAGCAATGGTTTGACCTTGCTTCATGTGAAAGAGATCAAACTCTTGCGTCAAAGTATTGATTCTAGCTAGCTTAACATCATTTGTTCCTTCATGGGCGACTTGTAATGCATCCCACATTGCCTTAGCAGTTTGGCAATGTGATACGTGAAAGTACTCATCAACCCCTAAGGAAGCTATAATCATGTTTCTAGCTTTCCAATCATACGCATAATTCTTTTCATCTTTTTCATCCCATTGTGCTTCGAGTTTAGGTCTGGTAACACCAGCATCGTTGGTTACGGTGATAGCCATAGGACCATTGACGATGACATCCCAGATTTTTCCATCAACGGAGTTGATATGAATTCACATACAGTCTTTCCAATAACTATAGTTTTCTCCTGTGAAAACAGACGCTTTATTATACGTCCCTTTTTTACCGTTCTCCATTTTCTAAAAAGTTATATGTGAAGCACTAGATAAACCGGCGCTTGTAATACCACTTGTTAGATGATAGGGATGGTCTAGAGGGGGTGAATAGACCACCTTTTCCAACTTTAAGAAAATTGTAGCGTTTGAAAACGTGATTCCCCGGAATCCAACTTATCGTCTTGAACGATCAAGTTATCGGGGACCGGATATGTGCAATTAACAACCGGATGAAAATGGTGAATTGGAATTACTTGTTTCAACGGAATTATCAATTAGTTAATATACACACTATATGAAACTTACTCACAATAAACTGTTTCACAAAAACTTGACCAAAAATTGAATATGGAATTTTATCAAACACTTGGTGAGCGCTTTTCACCAAGTTTCAATTTTTGCTCAACTATGGATTTTTGCCGAAAACGAATATTGAAAAGATAAAACTAAAGACGATAAAGAACACGATATTTGTTTAGGCAGTTCCTCTATCGTCCTCGCAGGAGTACGTCTGCCCCTAATTTCAATTGAAATTAGGAAAGTTTTATTTGATTTCAAAATGTTTAACAAGGAAAGAGTTTACCAATCATCAACTACACACATGCAGTAAAATTGAATACAAATCTTTCCTCCCCTTGATTCAAGTAGAACCAAGTCAATGTCAATGATCTCTACCGATCACGGCCCCGATCCTTCCTTTTCAATCCTCTGGTTGTAGCAAATTTGATGAGCAAATCTACAATCCCTCAATTCCTTATGCTCGGCTGAATTGAATCCAAAGCGAAGCGATCGTCAAAAAACTTCAAATCAAAACCTTGATCTAGAAGGAAAAACCCTAAGATTTTATACAAGAAACACCCTCAAAATTCTCCACTCGAACAAGACTTTAGTCCACCTTCGAACCTTATCAACGCACGTTCCTTACTACGATCGAAAAAGATTATTATGTGTGATTTTCGATCAATAAGCGAAAGGTTGAAGATGAGGAGAAGCTTGAGTATATCTTTCACGTTTCTTGTTGTTTTTGCTTGAAAATGATCAAAGACAATATATACCACACCCTTTTCATTAGCCACTCAGAATCAGCAAAAAATCAGTAATTTTAACGATAGGTCGACCTGTCCATCTGTGAAGGTCGACCTATTGCAATTCTGAACTTGTTTTGTACGCAAACATGATACATGCGTCGACCTATGAGGTCGGCGTGCGCATTCCCGAGATTTCCTCAATTGTCTATGCGTCGACCTGTAGGGTCGGCGTGCGCATTCCCGAGGCTTCCTCAATTATCCATGCGTCGACCTGAACCGGGCTATAGGTTGACGCATTCTACCCCAACATAGAATTCAGCTTAAGTTTACCAATAAGTCGGCCTGTAGCATCAATGAGTCGACCTATTGAATGATTTTTGCCAAAAATACCTTTCCTTAAGGCATCCACTCGTTTCCTTTGTTTTCACATTGATTTGGTCAAAGTCACAATGTTTTGACATCATGAAAATACACATTGCCCTCACACCACTGATCTTACCTATTCAGATGGATCTTCAAGGTCTGCAAGGAACTGGATCTTTAGTGAACTGGGGGGTGTACCTGCAAGGTATTTCGATGCTAAAGTGAGAAGACGGGCAACAGAGCGCAAGTACAAGGTAAATGATAGAAGAGAATGAATACCTGACCCTCTAGTGAAAGAGGGTATTTATAGCCTCCAGCGCTGGGCCAAGATCTCGCTATTGGACTGGATACCCATACCCAATTAGGAGACTGTCAGGATTCCTGAGCGGAATATCGGAGGTGAGTACGTGGTCTCCGTCCTGGTCAACCACTCCAAAGTTCAAGGGAGACGCGGTCTTTTAGGGACTACGTGGACTCCGTATTATTCGGGGGGTTGGATGTGAAGTAACCCTACAAGGAGAAGGGTCCTCGGCATAAGGCCACGAGGAAGCGGGTCCTCGGTGGAAAGGACGCTCGCTGGGAGCGTGCCTGGTAAGCTTAAGTCTAGACGAGGAGGGAAGTCCTCGTCAGATGGGACGCTCGTGGGGAGCATCATACGCCGAGCACGCGCTGCAGTGCTTTAACACCGTTGGGTCTCCAAGGAGCCGAGTACTGTTTGCTCCTCATGGGCGTAAGGATGATTTGGGCCTCCAGGTCCAATTGGGCCGAAAGTAGACTGGGCCGAATCTTGGCCCAGTCCATAACACTAATTAATGGGCTCTTTCCACAATGCCCGTTATACAAGCCAACTTAATAAACAAGCAAACTTAACAAATTATGGTTTAAATACTAAAACCTAATTTAACATGCTAACACTCCTAGCATCTTCGACACCAACATGTAAACAACCTTCGACTTCATACTTAATCCTGTCGAATCAAGAAGCTACCCTTCGACCATACTAATGTTCGATCCAATATCTCACAAATACAATATTGTATTAAACAAATGTGATTGGAACATATACACTGCATGTAAAAATATTGGTAGATGCATATTATCTTCTCTAAATTTAAGGTTGGTAATTGAATTTGTAAATGGAAATGAAATAGCCTTTAATTTCTGCACTTCTGAAACAAAATGAAGAACCACTTCATGTTGCATAGAAAATAGTGTCTCTCTGAAGTATGCATGATTCATGCTTTTATTTGACAACACTAAGGAACAGTGTCACATAGAACAGACTTGGCACAAGTTTCATCGCATAGGCGGAGAATCCGAAGTTTTCTTTACACTGAACAAATTTAAAGTTGATCATTAAAGTTAAAATGAAATTGTAATTAGATTAGATTAATAGGAGTATATATCATGCATTGATTATGGTATTGATAGTAGTGAAACATGTTTCTTGATAAATATAAATTATGGCTTCCTTCTTAATTATTGTATTTTTTTATAAATATAACTAGTAATTAGATTTTTTGTTGTGTTTTTTACTTTATTTTTTATACTACATTGTTTTATTATAACTCAAACATGAAAAGTCCATAATGAACAATAATGTTTTCTGTCAAGTTTACGTGTATTTAATTCTTTGGTGAAAAAAAAAAAAGTTAATTTGGAGTGAAATAACTATAAAATTGAATGTGGTTAAGTTAAAAATAAAGGGATTTATATTTACGTAAATCTTTATAAATGTGAATACGACAATAAATTTTAGAATAAAAATTTAAAATCCAAAAATTTTAGCATCAAACAAAACCAATTATGAAAAACAATAAATTCTAACTCGAGAAAATCAATTATACATATTCAAAATCATTTCTAAGTGCTTCAATCACAAAACCAAATATACATTTAACACTGCATTTTTAAAATTGGAATCAAATCAAAAACTTATAATTAAATTAAAAGAGGCTTTTCATCTCATATATTTAAATTTTGTAAATACATCTAATTAATTATTATGTAGGTTCATTTTGAAGATGTGTGTATCTAGGTGAAAAATTTAAATCACAACTTCTAAAATATGACATGGATATTAAATTTGTTAATTTAGCATGGGCATGTTAATGAAATTAATTAAATTGAAAATGGAACTAAAACTTAAATTTTTTAAAAATAAAGAATAAAAAAACTAATTTTTAGAATTGAGAAAGATCAAGACTTCATTTAGAACAAAACAAGACCAAAATTACATTGAAGTTTAATATTAATATTTCTTTTCCTAAACATTTCTCTTATTATTTATTACTCTCACTTTTATATCAAATCTTTAAATCTTCTTCTCAATATCATTATAAAAATATATATATCTATTAAATTTTCATAATTTCTTTATTTAATATAAAATTAACTATGTTTTTTATAACTCTTATAATTATTTAAAATATACTTATATTAATACAAAAATAACTAAATATTGACATCAAAAATTAAACCTTTAATTAATCATTTATACTTATTTAACATAATTAATACAATTATCTATTTATTAAAATATCGTATAGTTTGAAACAAATAAATGTACATATTAATAATTACATAATACACTTAAAAAATTAAAATCATTCTTAAGAATGAAAAATTATAAAAACATATATTTTAAATAAATTTGTCAAATTATCCTTCATTTTAAAATGAATTAACTACGATATTGTTTTAAACAAATGTGATTGGAACATACACACCGCCATGCATGTGAAAATAAAAGATTTTTTCTTTACCCACCTCTCTATAGGGGTCACTCCCAGCGAAATTCCCAATTTACCCCTGCTTCGGAGATTCATCTCCGAAGTTATTTTTTTTTAGATTTTTTTAGATTTCAGAAATGCATCTCCGAAAACACCAAAAAATTGGTGTTTTCGGAGATGCATTTCCGAAATGCATCAAAATTCAGTTATTTTTTACAATCAGGTAAGAAAACCATTACAGGACAAAAATTGTAATCAACCTGATTTGAAATTTCGAAGTGCCTTTTCTTTCTCAGACGGTTACCTTCTAAGAAATGTGGTAACACTTTCCTACTTAAAAGCCTGCTCTCTCACCCATTTTTCTTCCAATCACATCCAAAATCATTTTCGATCTTTACTCTTTTCCTCTACTCACACATTTTCTCTCTTGTAACCGCTTTCGTGCTAATCATTTTCTGTTGCGAGTGGCTGATAAGGATCTACACCACTATGATGTAAGTATAGTTTGCTCATAAGTTTTTTGTTGTTGTTTATTATGTTGGTAAGTTACAATGTGGTATGGATTTCTAGAGGATCAGGACTTTCTAACCTGTTGCAGCGTCTCCTCCATCGTCTTCATCCGATTAAATAAAGCGAATCGTTCTGGTTTGTTATTTTTCTTCTGTCCAGGCCTTATTTCGGAAGTGCATTTCCGAATTCCTCCAAGGGGGGTGAATTCGGAGATGAACTTCCGAATTCACCAATTTTCTGAAAATTAACCTTATTTCGGAGATGCATCTCCGAAATCAATATTTTTCATTAAAATATTCACCTTTTCGGAGATTCATTTCCGAAAACACCTTTTTTTCCAATAAAAGTACGTTTTCGGCAATAAACTTCTGAAACAAGGGGTATTTTTGTAAATTCGTCAGAGGTGACCAAGAAGATTAGGAGGTTGGTTAAGAAATTTCCAAATAAAATAATGGTAGTTGCAAATTCTCTTCTACCCGTTTAAGGTTAGTAACATGATGCTACCTATTGATGCAGAATTAGTAGACTTTAAAAGGAAATGAAATACTAGTACTCTAGTAGCATTTAATTTGTGGGCTTTTGAAACAAAAGGAAGAAATTAGAACCTAGTCTTTATAAATTTATAACCTTTCATTTTCTATATACCTCATGATGCACAGCAAACAGTGACTCTGAAGCATGCATAAATCATGCCTTTAATTGACAAGGTTAAGGACAATAAAACACTATCACAAGTTTCACTAAATAGCGGAGAATCCAAAGTTTTTTTTATACTAAACAAAATTCAAGTTAATCAATAAGTTAAAGTGAAATTGAGATTAAATTAGTTTAACTATAACAAATTATTATACTGTTTAAATTTATGGCTTCCTTCTTAAGTGCTATATAAACACTTTGTGTGGCCTTCATCGTATGTCATTTCCTTTCAATCTTTGTTGCACTTTTTTTCTCTTTTCTCCTCTATATATTCTCTTTCACTTTTGCATATAGAAGCTCAAGACCTACAACTTCACAAAATGGATTACTTATTTTGGAATTCATTGAATAAGATACCGAATAGTGGTATGATGTCTCTTGGTGCTTTTAACTCAGGGTGGCACTCACTCATGTACAACAACATACTTGAAATGGCCAATAAAAGTTTCTCACTCGATAAAAACACTGAGTCTCACTATATTAATTCATTTCCAAAATATAGTAGTATTCAACATGAAAGACCCTTTACTCTCTTATTTTATCCACAAGTTGTTGTTCCAATACAAACCCTTCTATTTGAAAAATCAAGAGGTTTTAGTTCAAACGCAGACACAATAGAAAACAATGCTAACAACAACAATGCTTCTGCATCAACAGGTAAGTTATTCCTTTTATCTCTTCGTCAATCAAAGATGGGTCCATTAATTGAAGTTCTAAGGCCAAATAATGTAAATGTAACTTTCATTAGTGATTCAACAAGCAGAAAATCAATTTTCACTTGTCACAACCAACCATGTTGAATACATTGGCACATCAAGAGCATAAATAATATCACATCCATAAAAAACACTTCATTTTTTGATAGTAGTGGTAACAGCAGTGCAACTCCAACTTGCACAATCAAAGGTCAATTTTGCATTTGCCTTACTCAACCAGTTCAATAAAATCTCATGTAAATTAATTATATGTTATGTTCGCAGATGGTTTAAGAATATTATATATTCAAATACCAACAGCGCCCCTACCTGATCCAAGGACCTCATGAATTAGTAACATTAATGATCCAGTGGAAGGAAGATGTAGAAGAACGGATGGTAAAAAATGGAGATGTTCTAGATGTGTTGCTCCTAATAACCAGTATTGCGAGCGACATATGCATAAAGAGTTATTGACAGTGTGATATATAGCTACGGTCAAGGGAAACTTAAATCTTTTGTTTGTGACCCCATAACAATTCTAGATGCAGTAAGTATGATATATTGACGGTGTGATATATTATATCTGAAATATGTAAAATAAGTTGGTGTGAATTAAACACTTGTTGACAGTGTGATATATTATATCTAAAATAAGTTGGTGTGAATTAAACACTTGTTGACAGTGGGATATATTATATCTAAAATAAGTTGATATATTGACAGTGTGATATATTATATCTGAAATTATATTAGGTTTTATGATTTTTTTCTTATAACTTTATAGATTTTCTTTCTTTTAATTTTTTCGCAAATACGTTAATGAACTTTAAATAAAAGTGCAAAAAAATAAATAAATAAAAATGTAAATGATACAAGGATATGTCCTAGTTCCCTTTATAACCAAGGGTACATATAGTCCATTCACACCCTGAAGGACTTTTCACTATGTTAGATCTTGGTACAAGCGTCACACCAAGACCTCTCTTACGATCTTCTAACATAAACACCAAACATATGATGAACTTTGAATCTCCCCAAATCAAATGACATTTTCCAAAATCATGAAACACTTTGATGAATTCTCTTAAACTAGAAGTTCTGTTTACATCACTTAAAAAGCACACCACTTTCTGTTACAAACATTATTTAGAAAGCACACCACTTTCTATTACAAATAATTGTGAACACATACTTGGTGACCAAAATAGATATTGAATATATGAAATATTTTAATCTATACTTATATAGAAAAATGATCTTTCAATGTACAATTCAAATAGGCTTAAATGCACTTTTGGTCCCTGTAAGTTAGGGAGTTTTTTATTTTCGTCCCTGTAAGTTGTTTTTTTTGTTTGAGTCCTTATATCTTACTTTTTGCTTGAGGTTTAGTCCCTAAATCCAAAATCTGCAGGAAAATCTGCAAGTTTCCTGCGGATTTTACTGCAAAATTTTCTGCGGATTTTGATTTTGATTTTAGGGACTAAAACGAATGCGAAAGTGAAATATAGAGACTCAAACCAAAAAAATTAACTTACAGGGACGAAAATCGAAAACTCGCTAACTTACAGGGACTAAAAGTGCATTTAAGCCATTCAAATATAATAACCTTAAGTACTCACAAATTTTGAAAGAAGCTATTTGAATGATATGAAAGTTATGCGTAACGTTTCATTGTTAATATTGCATGACCACTTGAAAAAAGATTTGAATAATATGAAAGTTATGCACCGAGTTATACAAAACGATAATAAGTCGAGATTCCATTAGGGCTCTCTGACTTCGTCAAAAGCCTAAAAAACTCGTCAAGATTTACTATAGCAGGGGTCGAAAAACATGACTCCCAACTGAGTCGAAAAACATACGGGTTATACTAGATAATATGCTTTTCACACCGGTTAAGATCAAGAAGACCTCCGTCAGAAACCAAGACATTAACCATCTCTAGTTGAAATATGTTGGAGAATGAGCTTTTACTTTGGATACACCGGAGAATCTCTAAGGATCGGAGCTAGGCACCTCAAGGCTATATGAAGAAACAAGGCATTTTACTATCTATTACAATCACAAATCACAAGGTCATTCATTGGATTAAATAGAAGAGCTAAAAATTCAGGATCCCTTTGGGGCTTTTCGACTTCTCCGTGTCTATAACTTTTGATGTTCTAGAATGCCATCAAGACAGGAACTTATTGGTACTCCTCGCCCTGTCTATGTCAAGATCCTCCCAAGTTCAAAATTTTAACCTGGTCGAGAACTCACTAGGGCTCTCTGATTTGTGCAAATCTTGAACCAATCGAGTTCTGTAAATGACCGAAAGTCCCAAGCCTACTTGGAGTCCCCGACTTCCGCATAGATAACCCCTTATCACACATCAGTAAGTCGTGAAGATCTTAATTGGGAAGAAAATAAGAGAATTCTGGGATTCTTTTTCCGAACACTTCAACCCTTTGGGTCATGAGATTTTCGGGCTTGTACATATTCTATAATACTCTAGGCCGGGTGCTCAGGTGGGATGTGTCGAGCAATACTAAGAAGTAGTAGCAGTCGAGCTGATGCTAGCCCAGAGCTATCGTGGCCGGCTTGGGAACAGAGGGATCAATGGTCATAAGATGTTACAGGCCATTGGCAGAGTCTGGTACACAGTATTAGTGGGGACGTTACAACATTTATGGGCGGTTACACGCGTTACAAAGTTGATTAATGGTCATTATACCATGGATTTCACTATAAATAAGGGCTCCCATCCGAGGGATAAGAAAGACACAATTCTTGGGTGCACGCATTACACAATCATGCCACTGAAATCTCCCAGCCCACTTAATATCTTCCTCTGAGGCCTGCGCTAGGGAGGAAGGTAACCCTAAACAGTTACGACCTCACCGAATTCGCTTCTGGGAGGTATTCCAAAAGTGTTCTGCAGGAACAATAACCATTTTAAAACAAGTATACTCTAACCCCACGATTTTGTTTAAAAATCGAAAGGTTAAAGTAAAAACATTTTGTTTTACAAAAAAAGGTTACATTGTTTACCCAGAATATTAAAAATAATTTGTATGCAACAAATATTATTTGGGACCTGCTCATGCTATAATTTAAATATTTTGGGTAAACAATCTGATATTCTGCAAAGATTTGTTTCATACAATGTATTTTTAATATTATGGGTAAACCATATAACAATTTTTGTAAAACAAAAACTATTTTACTCTAACCCCTAAGTTGTTTTAAAAATCGAGATGATAGTTAAGTGTTTTTTCCACTATTTTTAATTAACGACCTTAAACAAATCTTTATCGTCCATTTAAAGGTTATCAATGCTCAAGAATCTACCATTAATAATATGCGTGAAACCTAAGGGTCGTCCATTATATAAGTTTTCTTATGATATTGGAAATCTAAATGAAACATATGAAACCTAAGGAAATTTGGAAAAGTTCTCTTCGATGGATTGCAAGAGCAGAAAATCATCGAGGTTCAAGGTTTGTTCTATTAAATTTTTATTTGTACCGAAAATATTTTTGATTATAAATTTTAATTATCTTACCCTTTTTTCACTAGAAACATATAAATGCAAGACACATACATAAAAGAGTTTCCCAGTATTTGATCTTGTCCAAAATATCAAGGAATTGAAGATCCGACATATGATCTTCATGGAAAATAATGTAATATTCTTTGTAAAAACTATAACGAGTTTTATTAAATAAATATAATACTATGGTAAACACTGTAACGAGATTTATTAAAAAAACAAACGAATCCTCGGTTTTTTATGATAAATCGAGATAAAAAAGGCGCTAGTAGTTTTTTTAAATAATAAAAGTGCAAAAATTAGGCTTCGAACTCACGCGATAATAAATCTTTACCTTGGTGTTTTGAAAATCGAGGTGTTAAGTCATTACTTTTCATGACGCACTTCGTTACCTCGATTCTTTAGCCAATGTCAAATGCATTTCACGTCCGATGTTAGAAGCGCTTTTTTGTAGTAGTGTCCTGGTCAGTCAAAATAGAGATATTAGATTTATCCTCCTTCATCACACCATCATGATCCTCATCAAACCTTAGCTTTTTCAGTGAGTGCAAACCTCATTCATTCGTATCGGGCTATCAAGTTTCACCTTATTCAAAATTAGACAAGCACGTGAGAGCTCATACATTTTCCTAAGTTAACAACCATGTTTTATGCTACCAGAACCTACATTTTCGGCTCTATTGACTTCGTGAAAATAAAATTTAGTCAGGTTCGACATATGTTAATGACCAACTGAGAATCACTACAACAAATAACGCTTTTAACTTTGGACGCAAAATGCATTTTACATCGGCTAAAGCATCGGGGTAACGAAGGGCGTCGTGAAAATTTTCTATTTAACACCCCGGTGATTCAAAAACAGAGGGGTATAGTTATATGCATAAGGGGTATGATTATTATTATAATTATTATTATTATTATTATTATTATTATTATTATTATTATTATTATTATTATTATTATTAGTTTTTTAAAAATTTGTTATAACATTGTTTACCTAGCATGTTATATTGTTTACTCAATATTACATTATTTACACAAAATAGTAAAATTAAAATAAAAGTAATTTTCCATAGAGTTCAAGATAAAAGTCAAATTTCCTAGGATCGAGGTAGAAATCAAATTTCCTCGAGATTTAGATTTTACGTTTTCTAACTATTGAATTATGGGAAAGATTGTATGTTTCCAATGGAAAAAATGTAAGATAATTAATATCAAATACCACATCATTTTTGGTTAGAATAATTATTTAAGAAGACAAACCTTGAACCCAAAAATTATTCTGTCTTACAATCCATCATAGAGAACTTTTCCAAACGTCCTTAGGTTTGAAGCGCTTCACATCTTTCATTTAGGTTAGATTTTCAATATTCAACAATGTTTTATCATGGATATCCCTTAGGTTTCACGTGGATCATTAATGGAAGCGTCTTGAGCATTGATAAACATTAAATGGACGACAAAGATTTGTTAAGGCCGATGAAAAAATATAGATAAAAATGCTTACACTATCACCTCAGGCTTGTAAAATCACAAAGGTGAATGCACATTTTATTGTAACATTGTATTGACATAATATTAAAAATATATTGTATACAACAAATCTTTGATGATATAAAGATTTAGATGCTAGATATCCTATGAAAGATGTTAGAGATCTTTGGTGGAATCCATGTTTTGTTGCATATGCAAACAACACTCCATAACTTATCCAACTTCTGATAAGTTATATGTTCCCATTATGAGAATATTTATTTTCTGCATTTGCAATTTATCTCATAGATATGTTTTAGTGGTGGTAAATATTTTCTCTCTTTGCGGCTGCTTCATATTATTAAGAATTAGGGTAATATTTGTTTAACGAGTGTTTTTATAATAAAGTATGATTATTACACCCCTCAGTTAACTGTAAATCTGAGGTAAATAGTCATCTCATTTAAACAATAACCTCGATTTTAGATAAAAATTGAGGTGAATAATTTTTCTAATTTTTTATTTTAAATATTACATTGTTTACACAAAATATTAAGGTACATTGTTTACAATAAATCTTTTTAACGGTTAAGCTTCCTTCTATGTTTAAGATCCAACTTCTACAAGAATGATACTTAAATGTTAGAATTTTGCATTCAAATTCACCATTTTACCGGTCTATTTATTTACGACAAATATTTGTAGTTATTACTGATAAGTTAAGATCCATTCTTTGTTTGACTTTTCAAAGGATGAACACCCTTTTTTGTGTAACTTGAAGCAAGAATTATTTTCTGCACAAGCAATCTATCAAATGAGCAAAAATACAACAACAAATCAACATTATGTGAGATAGATTGCAAGGGCAGAAAAAATGTTTTGTTCTAGATTGAAGAACATTAAAGATTTTTCTGTCTTGCAATTCATCCTAAAAAATTATTCATGCGAGTTTGGGGCGGCTTTATATAACTAAGGATTAGGTTGAAATCTGTTTAATGAATGCTTTTATAGGGAAATTTGATTATTTGATTCATCAGTTATAACGAAACACCGAAGGGTTAGTTCCTTTAGTTTACACTTGTAAACAAATAAAAACATAAACTGCAATAGCTGAGATTCGAAGTGTGTACTGATTTATTTGTACCCTCGGTTTTCTTAATAACCGAGAGAATATGTTTTTATTATTATAAAAAATAAAACATGTAGTAGTGAATACCTCGTTTTTTTCCTGACTGAGGTGAAACCTTCGTCATAAAATGTATTATTTGTATTAGTGAATGTATTTTATTGTCTTTGAATGTGTTCCAACACTCTGATGTTGCGATCAATTAATGTATATATCTCATTATGTTGATTTTAGGTCATTTGTTCACAGATTATAAATCTCTATACAAATTACCCTTACTATTTCCCAACAAAATATTCGATGTCGCATGGGAAGACTCAACTTGGTTAGTTATTGTATTTTTAAATTGTCTAACTTGATCAGTCCAAACATAAATAATTTGTTCATTCACCTGGTTTAAAAGTGTAGTTTCACCATATTATAAAAAATTTGAATATAATATTAAAACTTACATGTAGAACATGAATGAAATAGTTCAACTAATATGTACTAGTTGAATTAAATTATAGTCACCCATGAAAATACATAGATACTAATCATAAATTATAGAAAATAAAATTATGATTTAATAATTTAGTTAACATATTGATAACTTTAATGTTACAAAATATACTAGATCAAAATTAAAATAAATGTTTAAAATGTTTATACACATTAAATAATACAATAAAATTGTTTAAAAACACTACAATCTTACTAAGTTAACTTTACTAATACATCTGTTTTAAATTATAAGTTCCTTTTTAATTGTTTAAAATTATAAATCTTTTCCAATTTTAATTTAATATTAAAACTTAAATATATTTTTATATGAGTTAAATAGTTTAATCGACATGTAATAGTTGATTAAATGAGTATAAGTTATTAAATCAAAGTTCAATATTTATTAACAATATTTCGTTGTATTATTTATCATATAATATTATAAACTATAACTTTTAAAAGTGTACTTATGGTAACTTTATTTTATTTTTTAAATTAATCTCCCTATTTTAAAAAAAATATTTTTTCTTAGTTTAATTAAGTATTTCGGTCCCTGAAGTTTCATTTTGACGATAATTTAATCTAGTTGGACATGTAACACAACAACAAAATTGTTTTAAACATATACTTCCTCTGTCCTAAATTATAAGACGCTTTGATAAAAAAATTGTCTCAAATTATAAATCACTTTATAATTTCAATGCAACATTAATATAATTTTTCACAATATACTCTTTATCATTTATTATTCTTTCTTTTCATATTTTTTTAATTTTATTTTTTAATATAATTATTGAAGGACGTTTTTGTAAAGTTATAGACAATTTCACTTTCTCTTAAAATAATAATTACATTTTTTAATTTGTGTGAAATACTTAAAATGTCTTATAATTTAAGACGGATATAGTAATAACGTGAATTTGTTAATTTAGACACTGCCACGTCAATAAAATGCAATGGAACTAAAGCTTAAAAATTTTAAAATTAAAGAGTCGAAAAATTAATTGTTAAAATAGACATCAAGACTTCATTAAAAAAACCAAAATCACATTTAAGTTTAATATTAATATTTCTTTCCTAAACATGTCTCTTATTATTTATTACTCTCACATTTAAGCTTTATATTATTTAAACTTTTATAATTATTTACAATTAATTTATATTAATACAAAAATATATAAAAATATTAACCTCAAAAATTAAACCCTAAATTAATAATTTATACTAATTTAATTCAATCAATACGATTATTTAATTATTAAAATTAAAATATCATATAGTTTGGAACGAATGAAGTAACTTGTTGAAAGCGTTGTACACATCAACAATTAAATAAGAAAAAATTTTGATTTAGTTTTAGTAGGGTACCGATACTCTTAGTGCTAAATGATTTAAAATTTTAATTCTTTTAAAAATAAAATAATATTAAAAAATAATGTGGCATTGAATATTTTATTTTTTTTATAAGCAAATTGGATTATTTTCATTTGATTGGAGAAATATATCGATACCCAATCAAATTTAAGAGTACAAGAGTGTTCACTTATAAATAATACACTTAAAAATTATGAATCATTAAAATCCCACATTGGTTTGAGATGCAACATTGAAAGAGTATATATAGAGGGACACTCTTCACCTTACCAATCAGTTTTGTCATGATGAGTTAGGTCAAAACTCTAATATGATATCAGAGCCTATCGATCAGACTATGGGTCGCCTCACCATTAATATCCACGCACCTTACCAACCGGTTTTGTAAGAATGAGTTAGATCAAAACTCTAATATATTAACAATGAAAAATTATAATAATATTCCTTTTAAATAAATTTAATTTGTCAAATCAACTATCATTTTATAGTAGATGAGTATTATATTAAGCAAATGTCATTGGAACATACACACTGCAGGTAAAAATATTGTTAGATACTGATTATCTTTTTTCGATTTAAATGAAGGACCACTTCATGATGCAGAGAAAACAGCTTCTCTGAAGCATGCATGACTCAAGCTTTTAATTGACAAGGCGAAGAACAATAAAACAGTATCAATATCACATAGGCTAGGCTTGGCACAGGTTTCACTATATCGGCGGAGAATCCAAAGTTCTCTTTACGCTAAACAAAATTCAAGGTGATCAATAAAGTTAAAATGAAATTGTAATTAAATTTGTTTAATTATAACAAATTGTTATAGTGCTTTAGATTAGACATATATTTTATGCATTGGACATATGATATTATTATTAATGAAACATGTTTCTTAATAAATATAAATTTATGACTTCCTTCTTAAATATTATTGTATTTTTATAAATATACAAATAATTAGTTTTTTTGTTTTTATTTATATTTTATAATACATTGTTTTAATATAACTCCAACAGGAAAAAAACCATAATAAACAATAAAAAAATCGTATTTGGCTCTTTGGGGTAAAAAGTTGATTATAAGTGAAATATCTTTCTAGAATTGATTGAGATTCAAAATATTTAAAAATAAAGAGATTTATGTTTAGGTAATTTTTTATAAAAATTGGTGGAACGATAAACTCTAGTCTTAAAGTCATATTTATATTTAAAATTTATAAATTTTAACTTGAAGTAAAATAAATTATAGAAAACATAATTAATTTTATTTGAAAACAATCAAAAATGTCAAAATCAATTATACATGTTGATAATCAATTCTAAGTGAACCCAACCTACACTTAACACTGCATCATCAAAATTGAATTCAAACCTAAAACTTCTAACTAAATTAAAAGAGACTTTTCATCTCATTCAAATATTTTTAAATTTTGTAAATACGTTAAATATGTTTTTAGTTCTTATAAAATTACTTAAAATGACTTTTAGTTCCTATAAAAAATATTGATTTTTAGTCCTTATAAAATTACTTTTGCACTCAGTTTTAGTCCCTGTAGAGAGACTAAAACTCAGTGCAAAAGTAATTTTATAGAGACTAAAAGTCAATATATTATTTATAGGGACTAAAAGTCAAAATTGAGATATTTAGCTTTTAGTCCCTATATATAAAAAAATATTGATTTTTAGTCCCTATAAAATTACTTTTGCACTCAGTTTTAGTCTCAGTAGAGGGACTAAAACTGAGTGCAAAAATAATTTATAGGGACTAAAAGTCAATATATTTTTTATAGAGACTAAAAGCCAAAATTAAAATATATATATAGGGATAAAAACATATTTAACCCTCCATTTTATTAATTATTATTTAGTTTCATTTCTTAATAAATAACTATAATATTATTAACAAATTTTTAATTAATGTTTTATTTAAGTTTGTGTATAACACTTGAACAAAGTTGTTTGACATTCACCTGTGTCATTTTCTTTCAACTTCTGTTGCACCTTTTTATCTTTCATTCTCTCGTATTTTTTCAAGCACTTCTGCATACAAGAGCAGCTCAAGAACAACAACTTCACAAAAATGAATTAAATATTTTGCAATCTGATGAATAAGATGCGGAAGTGATTCGATGTCTCTTGGTGTTTTTAACTAAGGGTGACACTCTCTCATGCACGTACAATAGCATAATCTGGATGACAAAAGAAAAGTTCTTATTTCAATAATAATAACATTGAGTTACTATATGAATTTATTTTTAAAATATAATAGTTCTCAAGATGAACATTTATTTAGTCTCTTATTTAATCCACTTGTTGTTTCAAACTTTCAATCCAAAGTCTCCAGTTTGAGAAACTAAAACAGTTTAGTTCAAATGCAAATACAATAGAAAATAATGCTAACAATAACAGTGCTTATGCATCAAAACCATCCCTTTCATGTTTTATTGGTACATCAAGAGATGATAGAGATATTTTACCTATTGATGCAAAAGCATTATTGTTGTTAGTTACAATATTATCTGCATTAAAACTAATCCCTCTTGATAATTTAGATTGTAGAGTTTGCATTAGAACAATAAGTGAATTATATAAGAGAGTAAAAGGTACTATTATAATTTGAAAATGAATTCATATTAAGATAGGAACTTTCATGCCATCCTATGTTATTATGCATGCACTAGTGTAGAAAGTACTTTTTACATCGGGCGAAAAGTACTTTTTACATCGCTCCTGGGCCCGATATAAAGCCAGGCGATGTAATAAGTCGGAGACATTTTACATCGGGCCAAGGCCCGGTGTGAAAAGTATCATACCACATCGGTTGAGTTCATAGATCTGATGTAAAAAATAATGTATTTTTTTTATAAAAAAAAAATATACGCGACATTTTACATCGTTTTTCAGCTTGGTCTGATGTAATAGATAGACTTTTCCCATCGGTTGAGTTCATAGGTCTGATGTGAAAAATAATGCAATTTTTATAAAAAAAATATACGTCACATTTTACATCGGTTTTCAGCTTGGCCCGATGTAATAGATAATGTTTACATCAGTTTGTACATAGGTATTCAGCTCAGCCGATGTAATGGAGGGTTTTTTACATCGGTTTTCTCAAAGCCCGATGTAAAAGGTTTTCTGTTTTTTAGCATATAATGGCTGTTTTTTCTATTTTTCCATTTTAACCTGTAATTTTTTTTGTACCTAATTTTCCATATAAGATTCAAATACCACACAGACCAAAGAGGTCACTATATATTTTGCACATTTTTACCCACAACACACAGACCACATTTAATTTCACCAAATAGCTAAGATGCGTATATATATTCGTCAAAATATACAAAAGTATTAATCTAGGATACACAAGTGTATAAAATGATAAGAAAGGCTTACACGCGGTTTACTACTACAAAATAATAACATAACAAATATCCAACCATTTAAGTCCTTTCGCGCACTTGAAAAACCAACACGCATCCACGAGAAATATAAAGTTATTCTTTATAGGGTTAATGAACTTTTTTGTCCCTTTAAATATTGCAGATTTTGTTTTTAGTCCCTCCAAAATTTTCCTTTAAGAAATTGTCCCTTCAAAATTTTTCTTCCGAACTATTGGTCCCTAACGTCAAATTTCGTAGTTAATCGGTGGCTAAAGTCGTAGCTAATTTCTAGCAAATTTGACGTTAGGGACCAATAGTTTAGACGAAAATTTTTGAAGGGACGATTTCTTAAAGGAAAATTTTGGAGGGACTAAAAACGAAATCTGCAATATTTAGAGGGACCAAAAAGTTCATTAACCCTTCTTTATATAACTCAAAGAAACATTTTGTCTAACGGGGTCGCAAATCATACAAATCTTCTTGTGTCAATTCTGTAGGATCATTAAATACCTACAATACGTAAATAACAATATAGAGTTATTCTTTGAAAATTCACATTAAGTTGCAAAACGCAAAGTAAATAACAAATTAGAGTTATTTTATTACCTGCATCCAATATTCAGTTATATTGGCAGAGACAATATCCAACATATTTTTCATCACATAGTATCCACAATCATTAGAGTTATGTTGTTTCCTTGTCTACAAATGAAAGACGTAATTAGTGAATAATTATCATAACATTAAATATAGAATTATAATTTACATCACACTTACATTGGGCCTAAGCCATGTAATAGCCTTTTTCTATTGCCATTTGCAAATTGATGAACCTCAAAAACACTAATTCAAAAAAAATATCCATATAAATCCACATAAAATATGAAATTATACTTTTGTAACAAGTTATATATATATATATATATATATATATATATATATATATATATATATATATATATATATATATATATATATATATATACTATATTATAACAAAATTCACATAAAAGATAAACTTACGTTGAAATAATTTTCTTCGTGACTTTATCAATATCCCGATAAAGTGAACAAAAGAAGACCGTAGTATTGTCTCTTGGACACATGACTATTAATTGCCAATGTTTTCTGCACAGGTGTATACAAAAGTCACATAAAATATTTATATTATCAAAATTAAAAAAATAGAAAACAGAATTTCATAAAAACTTACCCATGAACAAGTGGTAGTAAGTGGCAAACTTTGTTTTGCAACATTAAATTATCTTGTACGTATTTTTTAACATCTACTATAAATTTTGGCACATCATCATAATACATACACATAGCAGGGTCCATAAATCCATACACTTCTGATGTGGAATTATCAATACATAAACGATGAATATACCTGAATAATTTTAAAATAAACATTAGATTCGATGTGATGGGAGATATAACCTATTAATAGATATTGAAAGTAATAAAAAAAGAAAATGTACTTATGTGCACCAAACTTGCAGAGTAGACACGTCAAGCCAATGAAAACCCATCAACAACTCTCTCATAAACTTAGCTGACATATAAAAATTAGTGGTATATTTACAATGACTTAAATCCATTTCCAAGTGTTGGTCAGCCATTTTCACAACCATGAGTAACAATCTCTGAACATCGTCAACTTCCACATCTTTTGTGCTTCCTTTTGCAGCTGAACAACTTCCTTTTCCGCTTCCTTCGACTACTTCCATTTTTTCAATGCATTTAGTATTATCTGTGCTTTGCGACAAACCCATAGACTTAAGTGTCTCCATAAAAGATTGTTCCAACGTCTTACGCTCTTCAACCAACTTTTGATCAAAATCAGCTCTAAGTCTTGCTTCCAATTTTGATGAAAATTGTTCAAGTTGTTCATTTACATCTATATGTTGTCCTTGACGTGAAGACGACCTTCCAAAGTAAGTGCTTTGTTTATGGTGCTTTCCAACACCACGAACACAGCCGCCATGCTCATATGTTCCAATGGCTGCTGTTAAGATACCGTTACGTCCATGTGGAACAAAGACACCTTTTTCAGCTTCTTCAACTAGATAATCCTACAAAATGCAAAAACCACAACTAAATTCAATAGTTTTTAAATAATCACAAATATAATGATACTTGAAGTAATTTCCAAGTTTTACTGACAATTTTCTCCGCAACAGCTTGTGTAGACTTTGATGTGTATTCTCCTCCTTTCTTTTGTCGTGCTCTCTTCCATAACTCATGGCATGACGGTGGAGATGGACTATCATTATCATCAAATGTAGAATCATCTCTTGATGATATCCTTTCATTTTTAATTGTCTCCTCGAGCAAGTGATACCCTCCACGATATAATACATGTGGGTATACATTCCTAGCCACATTTTCTCTACCCTTTTGACTTTTTTCCTATTAATTATAAAATCAAACAGTTATCACTAAACATAATAAAAATGTTATTAAAAAAAACTCAAATATAACTTCTACTAACCTTAAATGCGGGGGTATCTCGAGACTTCAGAAACTCTTTCCATACTTATTTTTTAATAAAATTATACCTTACATGTGCAGGAGCGAGATCTTTTTTGGGATTATTAACATATTCATCTGTAAGTTGTGTCTTAAAACCTCTCCATCTCTCTCCCACGTATTTAATTCATTCATTCTTCAACAGATCCTTGATTTTACCATCCTTGTCTTTAACACACCAATCTGGAATAGTGAAATGAGCCTACACATACAGTATATGGCATATCCATTGTGTATAACTTTGACAAATCCCTTCACAAATTAGATGATTCATGATTTCTTTCTTACTAAGTTTTGGTTCTTGATTTGCACAACAAACACATGGACAGAGAATAAACGTAGGAAGACTTTCTTCAGCATTACTTTTAGGAGGAGGAAGATCTTTTTTAGCATTACTTTCAACAAACTGTAGAAATTCCATCACTCCATGTTCGTACTCAGCATTTAATCGATTAGCTCTCATCCAACTACGATCCATATCTATGTTCCGAAATTAATGCATAAATAATTAAATCATTAAATAATTATGACGCCTACAATTGACATTAAATATTTGTCTAAAAGGCGGGGGTGCAGACATTATTTCTAATAAAATTATTTCATGAATGAGATGGTGTATTGAAAGATTTAATGACTTGAAGAAATTTATTAGAATGGAGAGACTTTTAAACATGAATGAGATAGTGTATTGTTGTAATTATTTTTTGAAAATTTATAACTAATTGAGTGTTGGATAATAACTTTGATTGGAAAGTTTATAACTAACTATGTTGAGTTGTAATTTTGCTCTCAAAAATTATAAATGTGTGTTAACTTAAAATTTAAAAAGAAAAACACCGCATTCAGAAAACCCAGAAATACATATGTCTGAAAGCTTAAACATATCAGTATCCAACTCAAATTAGGCCACAACAAGAAACTAACCTTATTATAAATCAGATGAACACCAATTAGCTATGTATCTTCAAGTACCTAAAAAATACATAAACATATAATTTAAGCATGTTTTGCTATATATAATTTATTTTTGATCGGTGAACAATCACACTCATAGAAAAAGGTCATATAGTTGAAAAACTTAAAAATTGCATGCTCTCTTCTCTTTTGACTTTAATAAATCATACAAACTTAAACAAATATAACAAAATGAATTTTATTGTTATTTATTCAAAACTAACTTATACAAATTAAACACATTCAACAACAAACAAACCATAACCATCAAACTTCCCATTATATTTTATTATTATTTATTCAAAACTAACTTCTTCAAACTTTTTTTGTTCTGATGTGTTTCTGAATTTCAGAAAAATGGGTACTTTCGGTAATGAAACTAAAACTTCAGACCACAAATGCAGATACTTTCTAAATTATGTTTTTATTTTAAAACTAGATCAGAATGACTTGCAAGCAAAAATAACATGCAAATAAGTGAATAAAAGCCACTGAATCAGGACTTACGGAAGAGGGAGAAGAGCGAACTTACGGAAGAGGAGGTGGGTCGCGCACCGTTGAAATCGGGTTGTCGCGTGGAAACGGGTCGCGCACCGTCGGACTCGGTTGTCTGAGGGAGATGGGTCGCGGGCAGGCTGAAGCAAGAGAGTCGCACGGAGACGGTGAGGAGACCAGAAACGTAGGAGAGTTGCGGGAGGAGTAGTCGTGGATCGCGCGGAGGCGGCGGTCGTGGAGACGATGAGGAGACCAGAAACGTAGGAGTCTGTTGGGCGTCACCGGCGAATCTGCTGGGTGTTGGATTTTTGTCTGTATGTCTGTTCAATCGCGCAGAAAGGGAAGAAAGAAAAGAAATATGTTTTGTGAGTGAAGGAGGCTAGGGTTTAGTTGGAAATAGTGGGAGACTTTTCCCATTGGGTATTATATGGGCCGATGTAACAGCCATTTCTGGTAGACTTTTCCCATCGGTATTATATGGGCCGATGGAAAAGCCTTTATAAAAAATTTCGTTTTATTTACAGTAATGCCACCGTGTAGACTTTTCCCATCAGGTATTATATGGGCCGATGGAAAATCCCTTTCTGGTAGACTTTTCCCATCGGGTATTATATGGTCCAGTGTAAAAGCCTTTATAAAAAATTTCGTTTTATTTACAGTAATGCCACCGTGTATTGGATTTTTAATTTTTGAGTTATTTTTCCTATTAGCTCCATTAAATGTCTAACGTAAAATCCCTAAATCAAATTTTTTTCACATCAATTTGTTATAAAACCTGATGTAAAATTCTTTAACATATATTTTTCACATCAGTTATCTTTATACCTGATGTAAAATCTTGTAACCAAATGTAATATTTTTAGTAGTGATGAGAGAGGGTCACCTTAGTTATTATTTTGGAACTTGTGGCACTGCCATGGAACACATCACAATGTATCCACGTGGGAATCACGTCGCAATGTGCCCAATGGTCATCTCCTTCGCCTTTCTTATCTGCCACTACATGCACCAGTCAAGTCAAAGTTAGCATAGTGTTGTGACGTGGTAAACACGTCACAACATAAAATTTGAAAATTTTAATTTTCCCACCATAGTTCGTTACAGGTTTCAATGTTTTTTGTTTTTATTTTAGATGTTGCGATGTGGCTTTAACGTCACAACCTTCTTTTTAATAAATATTTTTTGACTCCCCATGTGATAACGTGATTTTAATTTTTAAATATTAAAATAATATAGTGACGTGTTTACCACGTCGCAACAACACTTTTTTGGTCACATGCTTCCCACGTCACAAAATCACGTTGCTGGGGAGTATATTTCTTGTAGTGATTGTCATGAAAAAGTTCTATATTGTCAACAAATTACAACCAAACATACATGTGACATTAGAAGCATTATAATTACAATAAAACATTTTTAATGATCTAACAATTACAGTTTATTCACATCATAAAAATTCAATTAAATCCTTGAATCATAAGAATACTTCAAAGATTGTTACCAGTGTCTAAGTACTTGCAAATACATATCCCCTGTAGTAAAATGAAAAGATAACATATGCCTATTTAGTGTCTGATAACTGGAATAAGAAGAGCGTTGAATCAACTTAAAAAGGCTAACACCCCAACACCTAGTAGGCAAGATGGATGCTGAATCATCTTAGAGTGGAATGAGCATAGAAATCAATATCTAAAAATACATAAAAAGTAAAGCAAAGTAAGACTGAACCTTTGGATAAACAGAGACTAAAAATACATAAGTGTGACTAAAAACAAAACATACTTTTAGGGTTTTGTTGTTACTGTAGAATCAGAGACGACGTGGCAATCGTACATGGCTTTATGGCCTCTATTAGTGCTTGCAATCAAATAACCTTCAGTTGCTGCCATCGAAGCTATGAATTCTTTCATGTCGAACACAATAAGGAAAGTCAAACCTTTAAACTTCATGAAAATTAAACAAAAATAAAACCTATAAGACAGACAATTATATCAACAAATTAATGTTATCTTGTAGATAACAAGTATTCAAACAACAACATAATATCATATCGCATAAATAAATTTATAATACCTCATCATACCACAAAAGATTCAGAGCCTCTAGAACAACATTTAAGTATGCATTTTAAACTGCAAATTAAATTTTTTATCCAATGGCGACATATTTAATAAACTTACCCAAGTTTGTATAGAAAAACTAACATCTCAATGAAAAAAATCCAATGGCAAATTCTTTATTAAACTTACCCAAGTTTGTATAGCTTCAATCATTCAAATATCTTTCAATTTAATTATAGATTGTGAGTTTGAATCTAATTATGAAAATGCATAGATATTAAATTTTATGGAAGAGATTTGGTCCCATTGTGATTCTGCTTATTTTGGAAAACTAATCTTTACATTTGCCTGAAGAGCTGAATTTGCAACTTATTTTGTCCATGTCAGTAAATTAAAGGCAACTTGATCAATAATAAGATTGTTTTAGTCTCTTGTGTACTTCTCATATTCTTAGCATAGATAATGAGTGTTAATATTAAGGGAATAGCTCAAGGCACTTTATAGGATGCTACTCCTTTGTGAAAAATTTAAAATACTTTTAGATTTCGAGAATGCATCGCTTGACGCATCTAAACACACACAACACATTTGTTTTGATTCACACTCTAAAAAAACGTTGATTTTATTTTGGAAATGCATCTCCGTAAACTATACGTAGGTGCATTTCTTTATTTTAAAGAAACACAGAGCCAAAGAGACATATACAGATTGAAGCTAAGAATAAAATTGATAACATAAAAGATGAAACATTACATAGGTAGTCATTAATATATATCGAACATTACAGTTCAACATTGAGGTGAACATTCCAATATCCTAACAATATCTTCAATAGATCTCTCTATTCTCGCATCCAGGTCGACTGAACTTTTTTTTCGTAATGGAAAAATGTTTCCACATTACCATTACATCTACACCAGTCTTCAGCTCGAAGTTGCTTAAATCAATCTTGCCTTCGTTGTCAATCGAAGGTGAACAATACTCGAGCTTGACAATTTTTCGATCGTCGGAGTATGATAGTTGATTCTCTAATGTGAATTTCAGATCTGCAAAAGGTGTGCTCATTGAACTTAAATTCAATTGATGCCTTTGTCTCGTCGAAGTAGACATATGCAATATGGCAAATGATGTTCATTCAAGTGTAATGTAATGATGTAAAAATATGATAAGAGAGCACCATATATATAGAAGTTCTAGGCCAATATGGACCACAAAATTCCTATCTTGTACCAGAGAACATTCCACAAATGTATATCTTGAACCACATTATTCGTATTTCTTTTAAAATAATTTAGGTGCGTCCGGTGATGCATTTTAAAGAACCTCGTGTTTGTTTTATTTTTAAAATTTGGGTGCATCCAGAAATGCATTTGCAGAACCACCCAACACAATAACAATTCAGAAACAGTGAGTAACAAAACCTGTTTTGGAAAGAAAAATATTCAAATTTTAGTAAATTTAAACATGTATTAAATTTTTTTGAAAAAGTATATATTTGACATCATCAATATTAATAAAAGATTACATACAAAAACTAAATTTCACTGAAACATGTGTCGTCGGATAAATATATATCTATGGGTGGTATCACCTTTGACTTTTGTTTATGTGATTCTCTTTCAATCTCGCTCAACTAGTGAACTCTAGCTTCCTTTCTAAAAAATTATCCATCGAACTCTCAACTTTTGTTGATGAATAAGTTGTCCACTCCGGTGATGTCACTGGTAAAGGGCATCATAGTTTCAAATAAACTTGAATAAAATGCCACATTTTTTAAATCCACTCGATACACATAATAAGATTGTTTGGACTTGGAGATGGGCCAGTTTGCAGTGAAAAAATGTTTTCTAGAAGCTTTATCTTGTTATATCAATACACACTCATTTCAGGGTAGCACATTCATTAATCCTCCAGTATCAATCCACTAATTAAAGGAATAGGAGATTCATAAATTGTATCAAAATTCTCTTTTTTCCCGTATAGATGTGTGTATATTTCTTTATTGACCTTCAAATCTTTGATAAGTAGTTGACGAACAAGTGTATGATCCTCTCCTCATTTATCGAGAAAAGAAAAAATAGCTCGAAAACCGCAGTTACCGTCACTCTTAGCATTGATGATCCGTTCAATATATTTGTGCATAAAAATCAGCATCTCCTTATTAAACTGGATTTTTGGTACAATCTGTGAATGAGGTGGTTTACTAATGCGAGCTCATTTAAAAATACTTTTTTTGAGATTTTAGAGTTGGAGAACCTGGAAAAAGTTTATCAACATGTTCAAAATATAATGGACACTGCATTATTGAATTGTCATTCGGTATAGATTTGACATTCTTAGGAGAACCTTTTATTTTTATCGGTTGAGACAGTAATTTTAATTCAATCGTTTCTAGATAAGAATTTTTCCTCAATTTCTCTTTGATGTGAAGTTTCATATTGTCATTGGCTTTTAAAATTCTCTCTTGTATCACTTCTCATTCGATCAACATAAGGATATTCAATTTACCGTCCTTCATCACACCATCTGCTTCATCAAACCTAAGCCTTTTCTAGTGAGTCCAAACTTCATCCATTCGTATCGGGATATCAAGCTCCACCTTCTTTGAAATTAGACAAGCACATGGGAGCTCGTATGTTTTACTAAGTGAACAATTATGTTTTGAGCTATCAGAACCTATATTCTCGGTTCGTTTGGCTTCGTGAAAAAGAAAATTAGTCCGGCTCGATATATATATATATTATCGAGCAACTGAGAATAAATTTTGTTGTCTTTGAATATGTGTTCCAAAATTGTGATGATGCGACCAAATAATGTATGTATCTCATTATGTTGCTTGGGTCATTTTGTTCACAGATTACAAATCTCTACACAAATCACTCTTACCTAGTAATTCTTCAATGTCGCATGGGCAGACTCAACTTGGTGGCTAACCTGATCGGTCCAACGCATAAACAAATTGTTCCCTCACCTGGTCCAAAATTTTAGCTTCAACAAATTTTGATATTTCTGAAATGTATAATAACATTAACATATAATTCTCTTTGTAGAAGAATTAATTATCACATTCCATTATTTCATTATTCTTTCCGCTATGATGTTATTCATTATTCTTTCCACTATGATGTTAGCTTTGACAATTATTGCATCTTCTACCTTAATTTGCTTAGTCCCAACCGCGAGTGTAACTCAACTTCTCAAATTCTTTGTGATGTGATACCTAAAAAGTACTATGCCAAATAAGACCTTAGGCAATGCTTATTTTAACCTTAGGACGCGCTTTTAAGCATTGTCTATTCTAGCGCTGTTATAGGTATAGATAACACTTTTTAAGTGCACTTTACGCAACACTTTTTGTTTAAAGTGTTTGCTAAGGCAACGCTTCATGCTAAAAGCGCTAGCTTAATTGCACTTTAGACAACACTTCCTGTAAAAAGTAATTGCTTAAGTGCACTTCAGGCATCATTTTTTGTTAAAAGTGCTGGTTTAAGTGCACTTTAGGCAGCGCTTTATGTTAGAAGTGTTGGCTTAGGTGCACTTTTGGCAGCATTTTCTATTAAAAGTGATGGCTTAAGTATACTCTAGACTACGCTTTCTGTTTAAAAATACTGGTGTAAGTCCTCGTTAGGCAGCACTTTTCGATATAAGCAGTGGCGTAAGTCCTTTTTAGTTTCAATAGTAAAGTTTTCTCTTCAATATAAATTACCTAAATTCTACAATTCTCATAATCATATATCAATATTGTATCATGATCAATAATAACCATAAGTGAACTAACTTGAATTTGTATAAATTTCATAATCTCTATAATACAAATTCAAAATTACATATATGGAGAAAAATGATAACCTATATCTATTCAAAATTATATAATCTCTATGATATATTGAAGTATAATTCCTTCTTATTTTTATAATACGATATTTAATTACTTCAATAATGTCTTCTTTCAAATCTTTCATTTTTATATATCCTGATTCCTGAACATAACACATTTATGTGATCAATTACCTTTTATATATATATATATATATATCATATTTATTATATTTCAATCAATATTTTAGTAATTAATCATCATATGTGATAAAGAAATTTTGAAAGTAAGCCAAAATGACACTCATATATTATGTTTGTATCATTTTTTAAAAACTATTAATTAATCTCTAACTTCTAGTATCATAATTGATAACTTACAAACTTCTCTAAGTAACTATTATTTAACATATTTGTATTCACTCCAATCCTCCTTAATTTCATTCAATCTTCTGAATAAGTAAAACACTTGAAGTCATCTAAGAACTGCATAATATAACACAATATGATTTATTTAAATTAATTAGATACAAAAATTCGTTAAGTATCAAAATAATAAGTAAATTATAAATTCATGTCATTTTTAGAATATGATACTCCCTATGTACTCTGATTCGTGCAATATTGTTTGATTTAGTCTTTGATACTCGAACTCTTATTTGATAGTGTTCTATTATTTTGTTTATATTGAAACATTTCCATTGACAAACAAACAAACATCAAATTAAAATTTCTTATTATTAAAGATATCTTACAATTAAGAGAATCATTATAATATCTCTCTCTCTCTCTCTCTCTCTCTCTCTCTCTCTCTCTCTCTCTCTCTCTCTCTCTCTCTCTCTCTCTCTCTCTCTCTCTCTCTCTCTCTCTCTCTCTCTCTCTCTCTCTCTCTCTCTCTCTCTCTCTCTCTCTCTCTCTCTCTCTCTTGTTTCAAAATGAAGAAAAGTCGCGATGCTTCCAACATCCATTCTTTTGAATAGGATAAATAAATTTTAGTTATTGAATATGATTTAAAAGCACCAATTTAATACTAAATCTTACAATATCACATATTGCTCTCATTGCCCTGCATATTTCAATTCTCCCATACAATTCTTACTTTCACTTTATATAGATATAATTACAAAAAATTGTATATTTTGTTAACATGGTTCAATCTTAACAACTATTAAGAATTGATTTCGAGACTCATTATGGTTATTTATAACCAAACATAAACTTCACTAAAAAGCCACAAAATTAAATCCTAAAGAATCAAATTTAAAATATTTCATTGCAAGCACAAAGAAAGAGAAAGAAAAAAATTCATTGCAAGCACAAAGAAAGAGAAACAAAAAATTTCATTGCAAGCACAAAGAAAGAGAAACAAAAAACTTCATTGTAGGCACAAAGAAAAAGAATCAAAAAAATTCACAAACCTTAAATAACAAAATAAGAAACATAAAACCTACAAAATGAAAGAGAAGAAGTAAAAAGTTTTAAAAAAATAGAAAATAAGCTAATGAAAAATAAAAGAAATAAATGAGTTGAAAGAAAAATAATTTTATATTTTTTAAGTTTATTTTTAAAAGAATTATTAACTATTAAATAGGAAAATAATAGCATGAAATGTAGTTGAGTGGATGAAAAGTTTGTGAATATCCCAAAAAGTAGGGGTTCAATCCCCTATTATAGATTTTGGAACGTAAATTTTATATATATATATATATATATATATATATATATGGTTAAATATGTTTTTGGTCCCCACAAAACTATAATGTATGTAGTTTTAGTTTTTGTTGTTAAACCGATGTATATTTTTGAATGATTATTTTATACACATGTTTAGAACATTATAAAAAGTTCCTCAAAAAAATAAACTCAAAATTTGATTTCTAAGTCGAGATTTGCATTACTTTTATCATTATCTTTTGAAATTTAAAAAATTCACATTTAATTCTTCTCATTTTGAAAAACTCTATAATTTAATAAAGAAATATTTTATAGTTTTCTAAACACATGTGAAAAAAATTATTCAAAAATTTAAAAGTTTAAGGGTAATTAAATAGTTTACAAATTTTGTAAAAATAGTAGGGACTAAAACTGCATGCATAAAATTTTTGTAGGGACTAAAATATGTCATTTTTGTAATAGAGGTTAAAAATGAAATTTAAAATTTTTTTTTTTGAAATGTTAATCAGTAAGAACTTTAAAGATTCAATGTGTATATTAGACAATATTTTTTATTTATTTATCGACGCCGTCTATTGTACTACTTAAGGCAAGGATATTATTTATTAATAAGTGTTGCCTAATGTACTACTTAAAGAAGCACTTTTAATTATTAATAAGCATTGTCTAATGTACTACTTAAGGCAACATTTTTATTTATTAATAAGTGTTGTCTAATATACTACTTAAAGTAGCGTTTTTATTTATAAATATGTGTTGCCTAATGTACTAAGGCAGCTCTTTTATCATCTCATTTATAAATATGTGTTGCCTAATGTTGATGTTTTTTCTTTTTGAAAACTTTAATGATTGTATATTTACGGATGTTGTCTATGAATTACTTAAAGAAACATTTTTATTTATTAATAAGCGATGCATAATGTACTACTTAAGGCAACACCTTTTTATTAATAAGCGATGTCTAATGTACTACTTAAGACGGCTCTTTTATTTATTAATAAGCGATGTTTAAAGTAAAAGTGTTGTCTAATATATAATTTTTAAAAGTTATCATTTTTTATTTAACATACAACAATGCTTATATTACAAAGCGATGCCTTTGTGGATATCTTATGCCAACGCTTATTATCAAAAAGCGTTGTCCAATGTCCTATTAATTCTTAGTGTTTGTATAAAAAAACATTGGTAAAGAGGGTGTTTTCTAAAATCCTTTTTGGCATAGTGAATATACATAATTGACTAACATGCAAAGATGACAGAATTTCAAATTCCTGCTTCATAACTATGGAAATGCACCTCCAAAAAAGTCACTGAGTTATTAAATTAGGAATAAATTGTTAGGATAGGTCTGGAGATACATATCCGAACTAAATTTTGAAAAAAAATATAGGACAAGACTCAATTGAAACGTGTTTCAATAGGGCTCAAGGTGTGTGTTTCAATGGAACTCAATTTTTTTTAGCTCTACACATTTTACGAATTGTAATAAAAATTGTTTAAAATTTTACATGCAGTTTATTCGTAGGTAAATTTAAATTTTTGTGGATAAAATTGTTCATCGTGGATAACTTGTAAAATATATTGTAAAATATATCAGATAACTTGTAAAATATATTTTTGAAAAGTTACCTACATTTTATTCGTCGTGGATAAATCTATATTTTCATAGATAAAATTGTTTGCCAAGTTACTAAATTTTTTAAATTGTTTATTGAATAATTGTAAAAGAGATTTTTGACAATTTATCGGTGATTTATCTGTATGTAAATCTATGTTTCCGTAGATACAATTATACACTGAAATATATTAAAAAGGAATCGCACTAAGGGTGCAACCCTTACAACAAGTTACAAATTTTCAAAACAACCGAGCGGTAACTTATACCACTCATAGTAGCTAGAGCAAGAGTTAGACACACTTGTTCTAGCTAACCATCATTTTACTAAGTTAACTTTATTAATACATATCTTTTTAATTATTAGTCTTTTCTAATTTGAATATAATATTAAAACTTAAAGTAGTTTTACATGAATAACTCATATATGATAGTTGATTAAATGAATGTAACTTTAATAGTTCAAATTCAATATTTACTAACAGTATTTCTTTAAAAAATTTATTATATAATTCTGTAAACAATAACTTGGTCACTTTATTTAAACTGATTCAATTGATATGTGAGATTGAATTAAATAAATATAAATTATTAGTCTAATATTCAATATTTGACAATTACGTTCATTTATATTTATGTATTAATATGAGTAAATTATTAACATTTATGAATCAATAATTTTTTAAAACTATATTATTTAAATTCTATAATTGTCAAAATTTTATATAATTTAAAACAAATTAAATAATTTACTTAAAATAATATACATAGTAATAATTAAATAAAACAGTTAAAACATAACAATAATTGACAATCATTTTAAAACAAATGAACAAAAGTACAATATTGTATTCCCTTGATTTCAAAATGAGTGTCGTTTAAAATTTTTGTACATAAATTAAGAAATATAATCATATTATTTTATATATTATCATAAGACATTGTATTTTTATTAAATTAACCTTATAAATATATTAAAAATAGTGTACAGTAGAATAATTAAAAGACATAATTAAAAAAATAACAATCAATACTATATTGAAAAGAGTGAAATTGTCATTCATTTTAAAATAAATTATATTTGCTAAAACGACACTTATTAAACAAATGTCATTGGAACATACACACCGCCATGCATGTAAAAGTATTGCATGTAAAAATATTGGTAGATGCATATTCCCTCATCCCAATTTAAGGTTGGTAACATGATGCTATGATATCTATTGAATCAGAATTAGTAGACTGCACAAAAGGAAATGAACCAAAAGGAAGGACCACTTATATTAAATACAAATTAGAGCCAGCTAATCTTATAAATATGACAACTGACAATGTCTAACCTTTCATTGTGTATAGCTACACTTGTTTACACACTTCATGATGCAGAGCAAACGGTGTTCTGATTTCTGAACTATGCACAATTCATGCATGCCTTTAATTGATAAGGCTAAGGAGAATAAAACACTCTTACAGTGTCTTGGCACGGATTTCACTATACTAGGAGAATCCAAAGTTTTCTTTCCACCCAACAAAATACAAGTTGATTACTAACCTTAAAGTGTAATTGTAATTAAATTATTTAATAATAATAAATTATAAAAATCTGTTAGTCTCTCATGCACCACGCGTATTATCAAAAATGTCCATTTATTTTCGTAAATGTATATCCGAAAGTATTTTTTTTAAAAGGTTAGTTTTTTTCGTAGGTACATCTATAGAGGCGTAAAAAATATAGTAAACGTTGGAAATTTCAAATTATTTTAGTTCAATAGATCTTCCGTAGATGTATCTACGAGACATTCTATTATATTTTGAAGTTCCATTTTTTTAAACCCTAAACTCTAAGGCAATAGAAAATGGTACACCAAAAGAATACATCACACAAATAGCACTAATGTTCTATTTTTTTAAATCATAAATCATAAACCCTAAAGCAATAGAAAATAGTACACCAAAACAATACATCATATAAATTGCACTATAATTTGATGTATTTTTGTTAAAAAATTGGAATTTAAAATGCTCTGTAGGTACATATACAAAACACTCTATTTTTAACACGTCTCGTAGATGCATCTCCAGAAGATTTACTAAACTAAAATGATTTGTATTTTCTCAACGTACACCATGTTTTTAAGATTCTGTAGATATACCTACGAAATAAATTAATTTTTTTATAAAAAAGAAAATACTTCCGGATATGTATCTATACAAACAAGAGCCATAATTGAAATTTCGCCAAAGCTAAAAAAATCAAGAGTGTAATAAAATATTCTCTACATTTTTTTATACTGATTTAGATTATATATCATTGCATTGGTTATATGCTATTGTTAGTGGTGTTAATAAATATAAATTTATGACTTCCCTCTTATATTTTTTATAAGCATAATGTATATATATATATATATATATATATATATATATATATATATATATATATATATATATATATATATATATATATATATATATATATATATATATATATATATATATATATATATATATATATAATACACTGTTTTAATATAATTTAAATATTCTCTTTTAAGTAAAGAGACCAATCACTCAAACTAAAAGAAGATTATAATAAAGAATAAAGTTTTCTTTTTAAGATTACGTGTGTTTGATTCTTTGGTAAAAAAAAGTTGATTCTAAATAAAATAATTTTGTAAAAAATTGAATGTGGTTAACAGTGAGTTATAACTAAAGGGATTTATGTTTAGATAAATTTTTATAAAAGTGAATTGAACAATATTTATATTTAAATCGTAATGATCATGTCTTTTTTTTTTATTTGGAAGGTTGAAATTCCTCTAAAAGTGAAAGCTTTCGGTTGGAGGTGTTTTTTTAAATAGGATTCTTACAAAGAATTTACTCGCGTATAGAGGAATTCTTCCTTCTTCTTCCTCAAATCTTGATTGTGTGTTTTGTGAAGTTTTTCTCGAATCTTCGGTGCATTCTATTTTGTGTTGTCATAAGGTGGAGGCCACCTAGGTGGTTTGGAAGGAAATGACAGAGTGGTTGGGAGTGCTTTTTGTTCCGTCTTTAGATTTTAAAGAAGGCTTTGCGAAGTGGTGTTCTTCTAGTCGTCAATTGAAAATCAAAAGTAGGAAGGTGGGGAGTGTGTGGCTTGCCATAGTTTGGAGCCTTTGGACGTGTAGAAACGACATCATTTTTAAAGACGTCGTTTAGAATGCGAGTGACGTGGTTTGGGGTTGCAAAGCCTTAATTTGGAGATGGTATTTTATAGAAAAAATTACTCAATCCAATTGTAACTTTTATGAATTTAACAAAAATATTTTGCTATATTTAAGCTAGGCTTCATTTGGCGAGTAATTTTCTTTCCTTTCCGGCTTGTTTTAGCCTTACGTAATCATGGTTGCTGGATTTTTGTTCTTCTTCAATATATTTCTTGATTACAAAAATAAAACAAAATTAAAATCTATAAATTTTAACTCTAAGTATAATCAATTATGAAAATTATGAAAAGCACAATACATTCTTTTTTGTAGCAATCAAATATTTTAAAATTAATTATACACATTCAAAATCAATTTTAAGTGTCCAACCACCAAACAAAACATACATTTAACGCTACATTCTTATAATTGAATTCAAATCAAAATTTCTGTTAAATTAAAAGTGACTTTTATCATCTCATTTAAATATTTTTTTAAATTTTGAAATACATTTAATTATTGGTAAATTCTTTGATACCCATGAGTTTAAGTTGGATATCATATCTTTAATGTAATGTGTGTTAAAACTTTAATTTATTTTAAAAATAATATAAAATAAAAGATGACATGGTGTTGAATCATAGGGTCTGTTTGGTAAAAATAGCGGTTGACTGATAAGCTAGCTTATAGCTTATGACTGATGGCTGATTACTAGTGACTTATAGCTTATAACGGATGGTTGAGAGTGATAGCTTATAAGCTCATTGAAGTGTTTGGTAAAACTAGCAGTTCAATTAACTTATAAATGTAAAATGACATAAAAGATATTTAATATATAATCATTTTATTTTAAATTAAAATAAATTATAAGGGTTAAAAATGGATTTTAATTAGAATAATAAGGATAAAAAAGGAAGAAAATATAATAAGCTATAAGACATAAGCTAAAACGCTATTTGAAATAGTGTCTGGAAAATAAGCTATAAGCTAGTAAAATAAGCTATAAGCTCGTGTTGAAAAGACCGTTACCAAGCAGGTCTAATTTATCAAATGAGCTTATAAGACATAAGACATAAGCTATAAGCTCGAAAACATGTCTTACCAAACAAAGCCATAGTATCTGATTGGCTAAGGATACTGGTACCCAACTAAACTTAAGAGTACCATAGTGTTCACCTTTTTTAGTTTTTTTTTCAAATAAATAACTATAATGAGATATTGTTGTTTGGGCCGCTAACGAAAGTGAGGGGTTCTCGGTGAAATCATGTGCTAAAGCCGTAAGAAGTAGAATGGACATTTTTAATGGTGGAGAGGATAATTTGAATAAGTTGAAGTTCCTATGGAATATTGAGGCTCCCTCAAAGGTTAAGATTTTTGTTTGGAGATTCGTTTTGGACAGAAACCCGACGAGACAGCAGCTGGAGCAGAGAGGGATCTTGACTACGGCCTCGGATTGTTGCTGCGTTTTCTGTTTTAGAACTGAGGAGGACTCTCATCATCTGTTTGTTTCGTGTCCAAGCTTGGAGAAAATTTGGGAGAAAGTCGGTTCTTGGATAGGCGATTCCATAACGTTGACAAACCTTGGATTAAGAAATTATCTTGCTTTCTATGACAAAATTAAGGTTTTAGACGAAAGATTAACTGCTGGTGTTATTTGAATGTCGGTGGTATGAAATATTTGGATTATGAGGAACGATATTCTCTTCAGAGGTAGCATCTTTAGTTTCAAAGAATGTATTACTGCTATAGTGCTATCCTCTTGGAAATGATTTAGAGCAGTTAATGGTCCATCTGTGTCCTGTAATTTTCATTTTTGGAACATTTTGCCTCTTTTGTGTTTGAAGAGGTAGTTGTTCTTCTAGTTGTTTGAATCCTTTGGATTCAATGAATATCATTATCTATTAAAAAAAATTAATGTTCTATAAATTTTGTGACAGGGAAAATGAAAAATGCTAACAGATGTTCTAGAAACATTGTTAGAAAGTTAAGAAAAACAAGTTGATAATTAAAATAATCAAATTTTAAAGGATAATTTAATTATTAATTTTAAAAAAAAATGTTTTTCAAATTCATAAGTAATAATTTATTGGCTTAAATACATTTTTTATTTAAACAAGATGACTAGGTTAATTTATTAGTTAATGTTTTTTATAAAAGAAATTAATAATTTTAATTAAGTTTTAAAAAATTATTTCAAAATTATTTAATGCAAATTTTAAAACAATTTTTCTTAAAACATTACTCCAATTCACATGTTGACATTAAGTTAAGATAGTGTGCTATATAAACACACTCAAGTTTGGTCTTCACCTCAGTTGCACCTTCTTCTCTTTTCTCCTCTTGTACATTCTCTTTCACTTCTGCATGTGGGAGAAGCACGGGAACTACAATTTCGCAAAATAGTTTACTTATTTTGTGATCCAATGAATAAGATGTCGAATGGCGATTCGATGTCTCTTGGTGCTTTTAACTTAGGGTGACACTCTCTCATGCACAACAACATACTTGGAATCTCCAATGAAAGTTTCTATCTCAATAATAAGACTAAGTATCACTATATGAATTTATTTCCAAAATATAAACCGTTCTCAACATGAAAGATCTTTACTCTCTTATTTAATCCACTTGTTGATCCAATGCAAACTCTCTAATATGAGAAAATCAAGAGGATTTAGTTCCATTGCAGCCACTATAGAAAACAATACTAAATAAAACAACGCTTCAGCCACAATAGATGATTTACCATTAAAACAGAAGCATTGTTGTTGTTAGCATTGTTTTCTATTGTGTTTGCATTGGAACGACGTCCTCTTAGTTTCTCATATTGGATAGTTTGCATTGGAACAAGAAGTGGATTAAATAAGAAAGTATATGGTGTTTCATATTGAAAACTATTATATATTTTAGAAATGAATTCATATAGTAGAATTCGGTGTTATTATTGAAATAAAAACTTTCAATTCATTGGTGATTCCAACTCTAAATATCTTGTTGTTATGCATGAGAGAGTGTCACCCTAAGTTAATATTTTGGAACTTGTGGCATGCCATGGATGCTACCTATCAATCAAATAAAAGCCAAATTTCCAATTTTCCTATTATGCTGCTTAATGCTTGACAGACCCTAAAGGTAATTGTAATAAAAAGTTGTTTCAAATTTTATCCGTAATTGTTATAAATGTCAAGTTTTTCCAATAATGTGAGATAAAATCTCAAAGTTTAATAAGCGACAAAGATTCTTGTATATTAATATCTACTATGAGATTTTCATATTAGAGTGTCATTTGAATTTGCATCTTTCTTGTAGATTATGTATGTTAAATCAAACTATTCTAACTAACATCTATTTGCCAATTGTCTCTGAGATATAATTTTGTTTGATATACCTTTGTCTATTTTCTGTTGGAATAGGAAATGTTGAAACCAATTAGTTGTCTATACATACAGCTGTTTTTAGTTGAATTATAAATTGTTATACCTACAGTTGAGTTCCATTTCTTTACCAGATTATGTTGATAACGATGATTCAGATATAACGACGGTGTTAGAGACCTCAAAGCGTTCACCAAAAGTCGCAGATGAAATTTTGTTGGAAGAGGGAGGAAGACGAAGGAATCTCAATGAGGAATACAAAGTGAACTTGGTAGGATGATATTTCTTGAATGGTTTAAATTATAACACCTAAAGATTAAAATAAAAAGACAAAGACAAAGGGAAAAAAGACTATGAAGTATAATGAACAAACTGTTACATAAGCATGGTCACAAGTACCACAATCAATGCAAGTGTTGGACAAACTATTTAGTCCCACATTTAGTTTATGTAATGAATGAAGACAATTAGTTCTAGGTTTATCATGTACTTTGTGCTATGCTATTTTATGTGAAATGATTATGTATGGTTCAAATGTGAAAACAAGATGCAATATTAAGATGAAATGAAAACAATTTGAGCAATTTTGTGTGAAATGATTTTTGTATGGTCGACTATGAAAACAAGGTGCAATTTTGTTCGAAATAACTTGTTCTCGTTCAATATGAAAACAATATGCAAAATGAAAATAGGATTGTGTTTGAAATTCTATGTGAAATGATTCAGTCTGTTTCAAATGTGTAAAGTCTATGTAGGTTTAATTCTGCCTGGTCTGGGTTCTGTAAAGTTTGTGTAGGTTAAATTATGTCTGGTTCAGGTTCTGATAGAAAACATAATGCAATTCTGGTTCAATTCTCAAATTTTATGTTGAGATAAACATGTAGGTTGGACACGTATATTTTGTAGGTTCATATTGCACAGTTTGTATTGATTAATTTTGTCAATGATGACAAGTTTGTTTAAATTACTTTACATTATAAGTTTGTGTCATTTTGCAGGTTCAAATTCTAGGTTTGTGTCAGCTTGAAATTATTGGTTTTCTGTAGGTTCAAAAAATTACATTACATTAAAACAAAGGATTAATTCAATTACTTTTCATTTTCAGGAACATATTACATCACATTACACAATTAAAACAAACATATTACTTATAGTTTTTTTTCATAAGCAAAGATGTATTAATAAGATGCACAACCCATTAAATACAAAACACGAATCCGGAAAAAAAACTAAAGCACACTATCTATAGGAAAAACAAAGACCCAGAAAACTATTCTAATATGACCAAACATAATCAACAACCCCCTTTTACCTATGAGAAACCATTCCCACAGCAACAATACTCTGCATCATGTCGATACGCATTACTATTCACAATGATCACTACTTCAATCGCATATAGTATTGCACTAGAAATTCAGTTCAATTTACATGCGATTAAGTAGCTTTAGTATCGACATGAGTTTCATCATGACCTATTGGATCTATTCTGAGGCGGCTTCCGTTTGACATTCATAGGCACTTAGCCACCTGGAGGAATTGATTTGATAACAGATCTATACTAGCAGTAGATATGAACTTGCTGTATCCTCGAAGTCGTCATAATAAGCATCACGTCAATGAAGAACAATTGAGGTAAGACAAAATTAGAAGGTTGGTGAAGTGTTTTCAATACAATCTTGAAGGTAACTACCTCTGTTCTTTAGTAATTCTAGAATAGATCTTGATTTGGATCCACGGTGGTCCATTATTTTATTTTTTTCCAAGAGTAGGAGATCTAGAAATTCATTGAATCAAAATTGAAATGGTGATTGATTGGATCAAAAACAACAATTCTCTGCATTCGTTTCTGACCACTGTCGAATCGGAGAGAAAATTTGAGATTGTGAAAATCGTAGGAAGATGAAGTTGATTCCTAAATATGGCGCCACTATTTCATGTTAGAACAAGATTTGTTCTTATCAATTATCTTAGTTTTGATGATAACAATAATATGAATTTTGCTTAAGATAATATGGTACTCTAATCCAATGCAATTTCCCTTTCAGGAAATATATAAAGAGTACGCATAATTCAGCGCTCAGAAGTTGTGTCTCAAATGGTTCAGCATGCAACATCAGAACATGGTCTGGCAAGACATCAGAAGATGGTCGAAGCAGAATCAGAACATGGGTCTATGGAAGCATCAGAAGAACATGAGATCAGAAGCACTGAAGATCAGAAGATGGTATCACGCTCAGAAGCACTTCAAGGTCAGAAGATCAGAAGATGCTATGCACCAAGCTGTTTGACTCTGATGATATTCAAACGTCGTATTCACAAACATCAGATCAGAAGGAAGTACACGTGGCAGACTACGCTGACTGACAAAAGGAACGTTAAAGCTACTAAAGGCAACGTCAGTAGACACAGCGTGAACAAGGCTCGAGGTAGTTGACAAAAGCGTATAACATTAAATGCAATGCTGTACGGAACACGCAAAGCATTAAATGCACTCAACGGTCATCTTCTCAACGCCTATAAATATGAAGTTCTGATGAGAAGCAAGGTTAACGATTCTGCACCAAAACAACTTATATCAAACTTGTTGAAACGCTGTTCAAATCTAAACTCAGAATCTTCATCTTCATCAACTCACTACATTGCTGTTGTAATATCTTAGTGAGATTAAGCTTAAACGATTAAGAGAAATATCACAGTTGTGATTATCGCTTTTAAGAAGCATTTGTAATACTCTTAGAATTACATTAAGTTGTAAGGAACTAGAGTGATCGTGTGATCAGAATACTCTAGGAAGTCTTAGCAGTTGGCTGAGCAGTTTGTAACTAGAGTGATCAGGTTGATCAGTAGACTCTAGAGAAAGTCTTAGGAGTGAACTAAGCCTAGAGTGATCGTGTTGATCAGTAGACTCTAGAAAAGTCTTAGAGGGTATCTAAGCAGTTGTTCCTGGAGTGATCAGGTTGTGATCAGAAGACTCTGGAAGACTTAGTTGCGGACTAAGTGGAAAACCATTGTAATCCGTGCGATTAGTGGATTAAATCCTCAGGTTGAGGTAAATCATCTCTGCGGGGGTGGACTGGAGTAGCTTCGTTAACAGCGAACCAGGATAAAAATAATTGTGCAATTTATTTTTATCGTCCAAGATTTAAAGTCACACTTATTCAATCCCCCCCCTTTCTAAGTGTTTTTCTATCCTTCAATTGGCATCAGAGCGCCGGTTCTAAGGTGCAAGCACTTAACCGTGTTTAGAAAAGATTCAGGAAGAGAAAAACGCTTCAGTAAAAGATGGTTGATGAAAGTGAAAAGTCTACACCTACACCTGCATCTACATCTGGCTCTGCTGAGCAATACAACGGTAACAATGGTTATACTAGACCGCCGGTATTTGATGGTGAAAACTTTGAATACTGGAAAGATAAACTGGAAAGTTACTTTCTGGGTCTAGATGGTGATCTATGGGATCTTCTGATGGATGGTTACAAACATCCAGTAAATGCCAGTGGCGCAAAGCTGTCAAGGCAAGAAATGAATGATGATCAAAAGAAGCTTTTCAGGAATCATCATAAATGCAGAACTGTTTTGCTGAATGCTATCTCTCATGCTGAGTATGAGAAGATATCTAACAGGGAAACGGCCTATGATATATATGAGTCCTTGAAAATGACTCATGAGGGAAATGCTCAAGTCAAGGAGACTAAAGCTCTAGCCTTAATCCAGAAGTATGAAGCCTTCAAGATGGAGGATGATGAAGACATTGAAAAGATGTTTTCGAGATTTCAAACTCTGACTGCTGGATTGAGAGTTCTTGACAAAGGATACACCAAGGCTGATCATGTAAAGAAGATCATCAGAAGCTTACCCAGAAGATGGGGTCCTATGGTGACTGCATTCAAGATTGCAAAGAATCTGAATGAAGTTTCTCTGGAAGAGCTTATCAGCGCCTTGAGAAGTCATGAAATAGAGCTGGACGCAAATGAGCCTCAAAAGAAAGGTAAGTCTATTGCATTAAAATCAAATATCAAGAAATGCACTAACGCTTTTCAGGCCAAAGAAGAAGATCCTGAAGAATCAGAATCTGAAGAAGAAGATGAACTGTCCATGATTTCCAGAAGGCTAAATCAACTCTGGAAGACCAAGCAAAGGAAGTTCAGAGGCTTCAGAAGTTCAAGAAAATTTGAACGTGGAGAATCTTCTGATGAAAGAAGATTTGACAAGAAGAAGGTCATGTGCTATGAATGCAATGAGCCTGGACACTACAAGAATGAATGTCCAAATCTTCAGAAGGAAAGTCCCAAGAAAAAGTTTCATAAAAAGAAAGGTCTTATGGCAACCTGGGATGAGTCAGAAGATGATTCAGAAGATGAGCAGGCCAACTGTGCGCTGATGGCGACAGAAGATGACGGATCATAATCTACATCAGAATCAGATTCTAAAGAGGTATTTTCTGAACTTACTAGAGATGAGTTAGTTTCCGGATTAACTGAACTTCTGGAATCCAAGTCTCAGATTTGTATTAAATACAAAAAGCTGAAAAAGCTATTTGAATTTGAAACAAAGAGGCTTGAATTGGAAAATTCTGAATTAAAAGAAAAACTTTTAAAATTATCCAATAATGTTGGATCTCCTTCTGATTCAGAAAAATCCACTCCCAGTCTAAACCATATTCTGAAAGAATATGATTTAAGTTTCAGGAAGTTCTTATCTAGAAGTATTGGCAGAAGTCAGCTAGCTTCTATGATATATGCTGTGTCTGGAAACAAAAGAGTTGGCATTGGCTATGAGGGTGAAACCCCATACAAACTTGAACCTGTTGATGAAATGAAAATTACATACAAGCCATTGTATGATCAGTTCAAGTACGGCCACTCTCATGATATTAGGCACACTTCACATGCACAAAGTTTTCACATAACACACACCAAAAAGCATGTGATACAACCTAGGAAATATCATGAAACTCACATTAAGAATTATCATGCTGTTCCTCCTATTACTTACAATGTTAAATCCAAGTTCAATCAGAACTTGAGAAAATCTAACAAGAAAGGACCCAAAAAGATGTGGGTACCTAAGGATAAGATTATTCCTATTGCAGATATCCTTGACTGCAAAAAGGACAAAGCACAACATGTCATGGTACCTGGACTCTGGATGCTCGCGACACATGACAGGAAGAAGGTCTATGTTCCAAGACCTGGTGCTTAAGTCTGGAGGAGAAGTCAAGTTTGGAGGAGATCAGAAGGGCAAGATAATTGGCTCTGGAACTATAAAGTCTGGTAACTCTCCTTCCATCTCTAATGTACTTCTTGTAGAAGGATTAACACATAACCTTTTATCTATCAGTCAATTGAGTGACAACGGTTATGATATAATCTTCAATCAAAAGTCTTGCAAGGCTGTAAATCAGAAGGATGGCTCAATCCTATTTACAGGCAAGAGGAAGAACAACATTTATAAGACAGATCTGCAAGATCTTATGAGTCAGAAGGTGACTTGTCTTATGTCTGTTTCTGAAGAGCAGTGGGTCTGGCACAGGAGATTAGGTCATGCTAGTTTGAGAAAGATCTCTCAGATTAACAAACTGAATCTTGTCAGAGGACTTCCTAATCTGAAATTCCAATCAGATGCTCTTTGTGAAGCATGTCAGAAGGGCAAGTTCTCCAAACCTGCATTCAAGTCTAAGAATGTTGTTTCTACCTCAAGGCCATTAGAACTCTTGCACATTGATCTGTTTGGACCAGTCAAAACAGCATCTGTCAGAGGAAAGAAATATGGATTAGTCATCGTAGATGATTATAGCCGCTGGACATGGGTAAAATTCTTGAAACACAAGGATGAGACTCATTCAGTGTTCTTTGATTTTTGCATTCAGATTCAATCTGAAAAAGAGTGTAAAATCATAAAGGTCAGAAGTGATCATGGTGGTGAATTTGAGAACAAATCCTTTGAAGAATTCTTCAAAGATAATGGTATTGCCCATGATTTCTCTTGTCCTAGAACTCCACAGCAAAATGGGGTTGTAGAACGAAAGAATAGGACTCTGCAAGAAATGGCCAGAACCATGATCAATGAAACCAATATGGCTAAGCATTTCTGGGCAGAAGCAATAAACACTGCATGCTATATTCAGAATAGAATCTCTATCAGACCTATTCTAAATAAGACTCCCTATGAATTGTGGAAGAATAGAAAGCCCAACATTTCATATTTCCATCCTTTTGGATGTGTATGTTTTATTCTGAACACTAAAGATCATCTTGGTAAGTTTGATTCCAAAGCTCAAAAGTGTTTTCTTCTTGGATATTCTGAACGCTCAAAAGGCTACAGAGTATACAATACTGAAACATTGGTTGTAGAAGAATCAATCAATATCAGGTTTGATGATAAGCTTGGTTCTGAAAAACCAAAGCAGTTTGATAATTTTGCAGATTGTGATATTGACATCTCAGAAGTTGTTGAGCCAAGAAGCAACGCATCAGAAGCAGAGCTTCTCAGAAGCAAAGAATCTGAAGATCAAGTATCAGCTTCTCTGGAGGATCTAAGCATATCTGAAGAACCATCTGTCAGAAGATCATCCAGACTCATCTCTGGTCATTCAGAAGATGTCATTCTTGGAAAGAAGGATGATCCAATCAGAACAAGAGCATTCCTTAAGAACAATGCAGACTGTCAATTAGGTCTTGTATCTTTGATCGAGCCAACTTCTGTTGATCATGCTCTAGAAGATCCAGACTGGATAATTGCTATGCAAGAAGAACTGAATCAGTTTACAAGGAATGATGTTTGGGATCTTGTTCCTAGACCAGATGGATTCAATATAATTGGTACAAAATGGGTCTTCAGAAACAAGCTCAGTGAGAAAGGTGAAGTGGTAAGGAACAAAGCCAGACTGGTGGCTCAGGGTTATAGTCAGCAAGAAGGGATTGATTATACAGAAACCTTTGCACCAGTGGCCAGGTTAGAATCTATTCGTTTATTAATTTCTTTTGCCACTCAACATAACATCACTCTCTATCAAATGGATGTTAAGAGTGCCTTCTTAAATGGTTATATAGATGAAGAAGTTTATGTCCATCAACCTCCTGGTTTTGAAGACTCTATGTCTCCGAATCATGTGTTTAAACTAAAGAAATCATTATATGGATTGAAGCAAGCTCCCAGAGCTTGGTATGAACGCTTAAGTTCTTTCCTTCTGGATAATGGTTTCACTAGAGGAAAAGTGGACACTACTCTCTTTTGTAAAACCTTTGAAAAGGATATTTTAATTTGTCAAATATATGTGGATGATATTATTTTTGGAACATCTAATGCTACACTTGGAAAGGAGTTTGCTAAGTCTATGCAGGCTGAGTTTGAAATGAGCATGATGGGAGAACTCAAGTATTTCCTTGGAATACAAATAAATCAAACATCAGAAGGAACATATGTTCACCAAACCAAGTATGTGAAGGAACTTCTGAAGAAGTTTAATCTTCTGGACTGCAAAGAAGCCAAAACTCCTATGCATCCAACATGCATCCTAGGTAAGGATGAGGTAAGTAAGAAGGTAGATCAGAAGTTATACAGAGGTATGATTGGATCTCTTCTATATTTGACTGCTTCTAGACCTGACATTCTGTTCAGTGTTTGTTTGTGTGCTAGATTCCAATCAGATCCTAGAGAATCTCATCTAACTGCTGTTAAGAGAATTCTAAGGTATCTGAAAGGTACTACTAATGTTGGCTTAGTTTACAGAAAATCTAAAGAATACAACTTAGTAGGATTCTGCGATGCTGATTATGCTGGAGACAGAATTGAAAGAAAAAGTACTTCAGGAAGTTGCCAATTTCTTGGAAGTCACTTAATCTCCTGGTACAGCAAGAAGCAAGCAACCATTGCTCTATCAACGACAGAAGCAGAATATGTAGCTGCTGCTGGTTGTAGTACACAGATGCTCTGGATGAAGAGTCAGTTAGAAGATTATCAGATATTTGAGAGTAACATTCCTATATTCTGTGATAATACTTCTGCTATATGTTTATCTAAGAATCCTATTCTTCATTCAAAAGCTAAACATATTGAGATAAAACATCATTTCATAAGGGACTATGTTCAGAAGGGTGTTATATCTTTAAACTTTGTTGATACAGACCATCAATGGGCTGATATCTTTACAAAACCCCTGGCTGAAGATAGGTTTAAGTTCATTCTGAAGAATATCAGTATGGATTTATGCCCAGAATGAGAAGATGAGAAGTTCTCATGTATGAGTATCTTCTGAAATGAATGTGGAACATTTTTTTTTAATCAGAAGTTCTGATTGAATTCTTTTAGAAATTATGATTCGGTTATTACTAACGTTTCATTGTCTAAGTTGATTCAGAACCTCTTTTAAAGCAAAACAGCTGTTACGTTTTATCTCGGGATGGTAAACCTGTCGTTACTATTCATGGATAAACGCGCGTGCAGTTGAAGGGACGCCGACCATAGGTAACTGTGCTAGTCACCTCATTTGTCTTTATTATCTCTCCTCACGTCACGTAACATTAAATGCTAGTCATCATTCGTTTCATTTTATTTCTTTTTAAATACTCTTCAAAATGGTTTTTGGTTTCCTATCTCTTTGTTTTCCTCTTAAAGTTTGTCTCTCCCTCTCTTCCATATCAAACTCTACCTGTTCATTTTTTTTTTTCGCAAACCCATCATGAACTCTTCATCAAGCCCAGGAAATAATGAAAATGATAAAAACAATAAACGAAAAGCTGTTGAAACATCACCTTCCAAACCCAAAAAGATCAAAATCACCTATGATCCTCTCAAGGTAAATCCTTTCGAAGCAATGTTGTCTGGAAACTATTCTAGACGTGTGTTTCATCCTCCTGGTGAAAGCCCTCCATCATCTCCATCTTCTTCCTCATCTTTCGACCTTCAAGACTCAGCTTCCTCTAATCTTTCCTCTCCCTTAATCTCTTCTGAAGACATCTCTTCATCTTCACCCGCTGAGGATGTTGTCTCTGGTAAAGGTGGTGGAAGATCTGCTTCAGGACCAAGTCTCTCTGATCCCTCGCCTGAAAGCCCTAGAAGCAGTCAATGAGGCGTTTCACTCCTTCATGACATGCTGGCACAGATGTTGTCTTAGCTAGGGTCCTAGGATTTGGTCTTAGTAGTTTTATTTTGCTTTGTTGCACATCTTCTTGTAATCCTCTTTTGATTTATCAATGAAAAAGTTCCTTGTGTTTTACATTCCAGTAAATGTTTTCTTTTGTCGTTTTATATATCAGATCATCTGAATCTTTTTAAATATTCTTTTTGATGTTATGACAAAAAGGGGGAGAAAGATAAATGATAAATGATTTGATTAAATCTATCAGTTGCTGGGTAAAGGCTCCCACACATTCTCTAACAAGAACTGCAAGTTCTATATGGTTTAAGTGTTTTGCAGGTACAGAGAAGTGAAGTGAATCTTCAGAAGCAAACACTAGAAGCAAAACCATAAGAAGCGTTATTCTGAAAAAGGAATAAGCTCTTGGAAACTGAAGCAAGCTGAGTGCTGTCAAGCTTCAGAGATCAGAAGCAAGAAAGAAGAATGAATCAGAAGCACTGATAATAGAATTTGAATATCATTGTCTATCCTGTTCTGACAAAATTCTATTTGCTCTGATACATATAATGTTATGGCTCTGATACATTATTTGCTCTGATACATTATTTCAGCCTATATGGCTCTGATACATATAATGTGTTCAAACATACATTTTATGTTCTAACTCGTTCATGCTGACTTTTGTCGTTTAGTTTTTGTTCTGTAACATTTCAGGATGTAGAGATGCTCTGATGATGCTCTGGTACATTCAACAATGTTCTGATACAAATCTAGCATGAAGTGATGTTGGTAGACATTCAAAGTTCTGAAGCTATCCGAGGGAAGCAGAAATCAGAAGATGTGAATGTTCTAGAAGATCCAGAAAACTCAAGTTCTGAAGCTGTCCTGAATGGAAGCAGAAGTCAGAAGCTGTGAATGTTCTGAAGATCAAAGAAATTCAAGTTCTGAAGCTGTCCACGATGGAAGCAGGAATCAGAAGCTGTGAGTGTTCTAAGGATCTAAAGAAATTCAAGTTCTGAAGCTGTCCAATGGAAGCAGAAGTCAGAAGCTATGAATTCTCTGAAGGCAGAAGCTTATATGATCGTCTCTACCGAAATAATCAGGGAAGTCCTTTATTAAAGTTCTTCGAGTATTTATTTCAGGGGGAGATTATTTATCTCAGGGGGAGATTGTTAATCTCAGGGGGAGACATATTCATATGCTTATGCTATAGCTGTGTAATTTGTCTTTTACCGTCTACTCTTTCTGATCGCAAATTCATATCATTTATATATGTTTTTGTCATCATCAAAAAGGGGGAGATTGTTAGAACAAGATTTGTTCTTATCAATTATCTTAGTTTTGATGATAACAATAATATGAATTTTGCTTAAGATAATATGGTACTCTAATCCAATGCAATTTCCCTTTCAGGAAATATATAAAGAGTACGCATAATTCAGCGCTCAGAAGTTGTGTCTCAAATGGTTCAGCATGCAACATCAGAACATGGTCTGGCAAGACATCAGAAGATGGTCGAAGCAGAATCAGAACATGGGTCTATGGAAGCATCAGAAGAACATGAGATCAGAAGCACTGAAGATCAGAAGATGGTATCACGCTCAGAAGCACTTCAAGGTCAGAAGATCAGAAGATGCTATGCACCAAGCTGTTTGACTCTGATGATATTCAAACGTCGTATTCACAAACATCAGATCAGAAGGAAGTACATGTGGCAGACTACGCTGACTGACAAAAGGAACGTTAAAGCTACTAAAGGCAACGTCAGTAGACACAGCGTGAACAAGGCTCGAGGTAGTTGACAAAAGCGTATAACATTAAATGCAATGCTGTACGGAACACGCAAAGCATTAAATGCACTCAACGGTCATCTTCTCAACGCCTATAAATATGAAGTTCTGATGAGAAGCAAGGTTAACGATTCTGCACCAAAACAACTTATATCAAACTTGCTGAAACGCTGTTCAAATCTAAACTCAGAATCTTCATCTTCATCAACTCACTACATTGCTGTTGTAATATCTTAGTGAGATTAAGCTTAAACGATTAAGAGAAATATCACAGTTGTGATTATCGCTTTTAAGAAGCATTTGTAATACTCTTAGAATTACATTAAGTTGTAAGGAACTAGAGTGATCGTGTGATCAGAATACTCTAGGAAGTCTTAGCAGTTGGCTGAGCAGTTTGTAACTAGAGTGATCAGGTTGATCAGTAGACTCTAGAGAAAGTCTTAGGAGTGAACTAAGCCTAGAGTGATCGTGTTGATCAGTAGACTCTAGAAAAGTCTTAGAGGGTATCTAAGCAGTTGTTCCTGGAGTGATCAGGTTGTGATCAGAAGACTCTGGAAGACTTAGTTGCGGACTAAGTGGAAAACCATTGTAATCCGTGCGATTAGTGGATTAAATCCTCAGGTTGAGGTAAATCATCTCTGCGGGGGTGGACTGGAGTAGCTTCGTTAACAGCGAACCAGGATAAAAATAATTGTGCAATTTATTTTTATCGTCCAAGATTTAAAGTCACACTTATTCAATCCCCCCCCTTTCTAAGTGTTTTTCTATCCTTCATTTCATTCGAGGACTAGAAATGGGTGCAGTTGATGAACTAATGATCATCAACCGGTGGTGCTGATCTATAACTCGATGGCGTGGGGTGGACCTCCAAGATTAACACTCCAATGCTCAAGTCAGTTTAAGATTTAAGATGAGTATAGTAAAAAGTGAAGATCACAGAATGTACCTTGCTTTCTGTGTGAAATGACTTTTATGCATTAGGTCGAGTGGAATGGATTCAAAATGTTAATATCAAAATACAAATTAAAAAATCACTTATAGGTATATCAACACCATTGTTCCTTCTCTTCCTCCTATATTGTAACTCATGTCATGCCTCTACTAAGATTGCATGTAGAGTGACCATCTATGGAGCGCCTTCCTGAAACTCACCCATAAATATAGCCTTTATTCCAATAGTAACAATATAGTGACATATCATCACTACATTCACGAAATGGTCCATCATTTCCTATCTCTATTATAATATCTCCAGATGAGCTAGCCTATAGGGGTCTTATTCTACAATTGCTATCTTGTAAGGATGGAACACTCTATAAAACCATTGGATGTAACCATATACCATACTCCACGAACGAGAAGCTCACACACTATGTTCATCCTCTGACACGAGACGATCATTGTAGTCTGCAAATGTAACATTTTTGCGAAAGACAATGGCAAGAGAAGCAATTGTGAGGTCTCTAGGTATACCCTGAAGATACCCAAACTACTGTAGTGCTCTCTCAAGTATATGTGGATAAATAAGTCGAGACCCATAAGCCAATAATCTAGAGTACCAAAATATCACCTCCAAGTGTCGTGTCAGACAGTGCTCACTGTACGACATGAAATAAAATATCATCTGATATGATATGGTCAAGTGCAGTTCGAAACAGCTCAGTCGCCTAATTTTCTTTGATTGGGAAAATGGATCAGGCACATGGAAATTCCTCCTAGTAGTCTTCAACATATTCCTAGCTGGAGATACATGGAAAATGTTGGAGGAACCATGCCTTAAAGTTGTTTAGATAAAATATCAGTAACAATCTAACACATGTATTATGAAATTAGTATCAATAAGGGTGATAATTTTACCATAAATAGACAATTATTTCCTATCAAATGTCCTGTCTTCCATTGACTATCTTCAAATAACTGAGAGTAAAGGTACACTAAATAATATACCTCTAGTTGTACTCGTGAATCCTCTTCAAGTCAATGAAGTATCTAATGTAAATAATGTCTACATAGGTCACACACTTTAAAATGGTCGTGTTAACCAAAACTATGAAGTATAACCTCAATGCACCTACTCTATGATATGCAATATGTGCATCATCATCCATAACATCCACAACCTCATTTATATGGTCAACATAATCTTTCATGAGGAAATAAACTAAGGAATGGCATCCTCTGATGTCATCTATATCCTATTGGGAATCACCTGAATCAACTCCTAAATGTATCACCATCAGGTCCAGTACCTTATGTGATCTAATAATCTTTATATGATCAAAAGATGTATGAGGTATGATACATCATCAAGTGTGACAATCATCTCACTGATCACAAGATCAAATGACGACGTTCACATCTACCCGTCAATACAGATGAGGGTTTGTATCTACCCGTCAATTCAGATGAGGGTTTGTATCTACCCGTCAATTCAGATGAGTTAACAAACTCCAATTGAATTCAAATGAGTTAATTCTAAAAATGTATTAAATCTATTTTAGATATTAGTCCATTTTTTCAAACCTAAAATGTATGACACCGTCATGCTTAAAAGAAACTTACTTTTGATGCGGAGATAAAACTTTATGTTATGTGTACTAATTAAATAAAATGATAATACATAATTGTATAAATGTAAAAAGAATGATAAATTTATCTTTTTCATAACAAATTTATGTATTTTTCTATCATAATTGTCTCATGTTCTTTTATGATACACAAATATTTATAACAATTTTTTAGTATAAATGATAACATTTTATCATAAAAAAAACACTAACATTTTTTGATAAATTGAGATTTTAATATAATTTATTATTTTTAATAATAGTTTTAATAAGAGTTAATATATTACTAAAATTTTAAAAAGAAAAACTTAGATAAATTAATAACAACAACCACATAAATTTTGAATACTAATAGTAAAATCATATTTAAAAATAAATTTTAGAACATTAAATTAGAAGTAGTTAAGTATTTTCTTTTTTCTTATATCATGTCATAATATTATATATGATATGCTTTTTCTTGTTCATGATACATTTTAAGTAAATTTATAAAATTATTTTTAATTATTATTCTTTTTAATTATCTTTCTGTATCATTAATTTTTTGTATTATCATTATTTTTTCTTGAATATCATTTAACATATTTTTTTATGAATATTATTTATTATTTTTGTTTCTCATGATTATCATTATAAAGTTAATTTAAAAAAAAAATTGTTTTGTTTTAATAATTTTATAAATGTAAAAAGATATAATTTTAATTAAGACGGTTAAAAACATGACAATAATTGACGTTCATTTTAAAATAAATTTAATTTGTCAAATCATCAATAATTTTAAAACAAATGAACAAAGTACAATATTGTATCAAACAAATGTCATTGGAACATACACACTTCTATGCATGTAAAAATATTGGTAGCGGCATATTCTCTCATCCCATCCCATCCCATCCCATCCCAATTTAAGCTTGGTAACATGATGCTATGAGACATACTGAATCAGAATTAGTAGACTGTACAAAAGGAAATGAAATAATATGTGTATTTCTAAATCAAAAGGGAGGACCACTTATATTATATACAAATTAGAGCCAGCTAGTCTAACCTTTCATTGTCTATAGTTACATTTGTTATAAGTTATTAACACACTAACAGAGAATACATGATTCATCAAATTGGCACAAGTTTCACCGTATTGCAGAGAATCCAAAGTTTTCTTTTCACCCAACAAAATACAAGTTGATCACTAAAGTTAAAGTGAAATTGTAATTAAATTATTTTAGTAATAATTATAAATTATTATACTCCTTTAGATTATGAAAATTTCTCAATAGACCCATAGTAATTAAATTATGTTAGTAATAATTATAAATTATTATACTCCTTTAGATTAGGAAAGTTTTTCAATAGATCCATAGATCTCTTACACACCACATAAATCTTATATTTTGAAAAATTTGATTCCTAACATAGTGAATCTTGGGATTTTCTCAATTAATAGGAAAAATCTCAAGTTCCGTGGATGCAACAATCTATTGTCAAACCCTATCAAACATTTTCGTAGATGTAACTACGAAAATTTTTCCCAAATAATTGTCAATTTGGGATTTTCTTAATTAATCAAATCCCATCAACCATTTTCGTAGATGTAACTACGTAAATTTTTTCCGAATTAATTGAAAATTTGAGATTTTCTCAATTAATTTATAATTTAATTGGAGATTTTCCCAATTAATTGAGAAAATTCCAAATTAATTGAGTTTGATAAATCCCAAATTAAATTATAAATTAATAATTGGGAAAATCGTAATTTCTCAATTAAATCTCAAGTTCCTTAGATACATCTACGGAACACACTATAATTAATTGGAAAAATTTCACGTTTCACTATATTTTAAGGGGTTCCGTAGATGCATCTACGGAAAAAACTAAATTTTAAAAGAAAAATAGGATACTTCTGAAGATCCATCTACAGAAGCACGAGAGCAAATTTATCAATTCGGGCGCCTAAATACTCTGGGTTAAGGTGAGAAATTTTCTAGATTATATATATCATTAGCAATTGTGAGTAGTGTTCATAAATATAAATTTATAACTTCCTTCTTAAATGTTATTATATTTTTTATAAATATAATAAAAGTATAATACATTGTTTTAATATAATTTAAATATTCTCTTCTAATTATAGGGACTAATCACTCAGAATTGAGAAAGACCATAATAGATAATAAAGTTTTTTTCTAAGATTATGCGTGTTTGATTCTTTGGTGAAAAAAAGTTCATTCTAAGGGATATAATTTTGTAAAATTGAATGTAACAGTGAATTTATAGATAAATTAATTTATATTTAAATAAATTTTTATAAAAGTCAATTGAATAATATTTATATTTGAAATCTATAAATTTTAACTCTAAGTATAAATAATTATGAAAAGCAGAATAAATTATATTTTTTTTAGCAATCAAATATTTCAAAATCAATTATACACATTCAAAATCATTTTTAAATGTTCCAAACACGAAACCAAACATACACTTAACGTTGTATTTTCATAATTGAATTCAAATCAAAACCTCTAGTTAAATTAAAAGAGGCTTTATCAGCTCATTTAAATATATTTTTTAGATTTTTTTAATACATTTAATTATTTAGTATTTAGTTTCTTTTTCAAATAAATAACTATAATACTGTTGACAAATTTGTAATTATTGTTCTATTAAATTTTGTGATAAGGAAAATGAAAAATGGTAACAGATGTTTTAGAAACATTGTTAGAACGATAAGAAAAACAAGTTGGTAGTTAAAAGAATTAAATTTTTAAGGATAATTTAATTATTTACTTTTAAAAAAAAATACACTTTTTATTTAAACAAGATGACTAGGTTATAATTTTATTAGTTAAAATGTTTTTTATAAAATAAATTAATAATTTTAATTAAGTTTTATTAAAAACTTATTTAAAAAAATTTTAATGCAAGTTATAATAATTTTTCTTAAAGTTAAAACATTACTCCAATTCACAAGTTCACATTAAGTTAAGATAGAGTATGCTATATAAACACACAAGTTTGGCCTTCACCATATGACATTTCCTTTCCACCTCAGTTGCACCTTCTTCTCTTTTCTCCTCTTGTACATTCTCTTTCACTTCTGCATGTGGGAGAAGCACAAGAACTACAATTTCACAAAATTGATTACTTATTTTGTGATCCAATGAATAAGATGCCGAATGATGATTCAATGTCTCTTGGTACTTTTAATTTAGGGTGACACTCTCTCATGCACAACAACATTCTTGGAATGACCAATAAAAGTTTCTATCTCAATAATAAGACTAAGTTCAATATATGAATTTATTTTCAAAATATAACAGTCCTCAACATGAAAGACCTTTACTTTCTTATTAAATCTACTTGTTGATCCAATGCAAACTCTCTAATATGAGAAAATCAAGAGGATTTAGTTCCATTGCAAGCCACTGTAGAAAACAATACAAAAAAAAACAACACTTCAGCCACAATAGATGATTTACCATTATAAAGAAGCATTGTTGTTGTTAGCATTGTTTTCTATTGCAAGGCCGGCCCTAGGGCTAGGCAGCCAAGGCTTACCACCTAGGGCCTCACATTTTTATTGTATATTTATATAATTATTTTAATTATTTTTTTAAAAATTAAGTTTTAAAATTATGTTATATATCAATTAAATAATAACAAATAATATATATTAATAATATCATTGTTTGATTTGTTAATTTAAATTTCACATGTGTATAAAATAATTTTTTGAGTTTTTTTAATATAATAGGAGATTTGATTAAATTTTTTTTAACAATTTTGGCATTGTTTTTAATTATGATTTTTTATAAATAATGAGAAGAGTATTTAGATGAGTTATTTTTATTATCAATTAAAATAAAATATTAAATGAAATTAATTATGATAATTTAATGAATTTATATCTTTAAACATCTAAAATATATTAATTTTAAAAGAATATTTTTATTATATTAGGCCTCGAGATGTGTTGGGTCGGCCCTGTTCTATTGTGTCTGCATTGGAAAAAAAAGTGGATTAAATAAGAAAGTGTATGGTGTTTCATATTGAAAACTATTATATTTTAGAAATGAATTCATATAGTAGAATTCGGTGTTATTATTGAAATAAAAACTTTCAATTCATTGGTGATTCCAACTCTAAATATCTTGTTGTTATGCATGAGAGTGTCACCCTAAGTTAATATTTTGGAACTTGTGGCATGCCACGGATGCCACCTACCCTGTCAAATAAAAAGTCAAACTTCCAATTTTCCTATTATGCTGCTTAATGCTTGCCCTAAAGGTAAGTGTAATCAAAAGTTGTTTCAAATTTTATCCGTAATTATTATAAATGTCAAGTTTTTTCAATAATGTGAGATAAAATCTCAAAGTTTAATAAGTGACAAAGATTCTTGTATACTACTATCTACTATGAGATTTTCATATTAGAGTGTCATTTGAATTCGCATCGTTTTTGTAGATTATGTATGTTAAATCATATTATTCTAACTAACATCTATTTGGCAATTGTCTCTGAGATATAATTTTGTTTGATATACCTTTGTCTATTTTCTATTGGAATAGGAAATGTTGAAACCAATTAATTGTTTATACATACAGCTGTTTTTAGTTGAAATATAAATTATTATACCTACAGTTGAGTTTTATTTCTTTACCGGATTATGTTGGTAACGATAATTCAGATATGATGACGATGTTAGAGACCTCAAAACGTCTACCAAATGTCGTAGATGAAATTTTGTTGGAAGATGAAGGAATCCCAATGGAAAGACGAATGATAAAGGACTCACGACAGTGGAAAGATAAAGGGGCTCGTGATAGTGGAAAGACGGAGGGGCTCGCGACAATGGAATGACTGAGGAGCCACAAACATAACATAGTTTGAAAATGGAGGCTTCGTGAGTTGATTCAGTTGGAAGATAAGAAGGGATTGAAATTAGGAATTTACATAAATATAGAGAAGAAAATTCGTAGAGGAATTTTCTAAAATTTTAGGATAAATGGGAAGAATTAAGAATTGAGATATGTGCATTTTAAAAAACATAGAGTTTCTTACAACTTTGAATTAGGCCATTGTATTTGTTGAGTGGTTTAAATTATAACACCTAAAGATGGAAATAAAAAGACAGAGACAAAGGGAAAAAAGACTATGAAGTAAGATGAACAAACTGTTACAAAAGTATGGTCACAAGCACCACAATCAACGTAAGACTAGTCACTAGTTTAAGTTATTTTCTGTTTTTGGAAGCAAGTGTTGGACAAACTATTTAGTCCCACATTTAGCTTATGCAATGAATGAAGACACTTTAGTTCTAAGTTTATCATGTACTTTGTGCTATGCTATTTCATGTGAAATGATTATGTATGGTTCAAATGTGAAAACAAGATGCAATATTAAGATGAAATAAAAACAATTTGTATAAAAACAAGATGCAATTTTGTTCGAAATAATTCTGTCTCGTTCAATATGAAAACAAGATGCAAAATGAAAACAGGATTGTGTTTGAAATTCTGAGTAAAATGATTCAGTCTGGTTCAAATGTGTAAAGTCTTTGTAGGTTTAATTCTGTCTGGTTTGGGTTCTGTAAAGTTTGTGTAGGTTCAATTCTGTCTGGTTCAGGTTGTGATAGAAAACATGATAGGATACTAGTTCAACTTTCAAATTTCAGGTTATGATAAACAAGTATGTTGGACACGTTCATTTTGTAGGTTTATATGCATAATTTGTATTGGTTAATTTTGTCAATGGTGTTTGGACAAGTTTGTTTAAATTACTTTATATTATATAGGTTTGTGTCATTTTGTAGGTTTTTTTTATGGGGGGAGTGGTCGAAAAAAGGAACATTCATTGGGTTAGTTGGAAAGATGTGACCTTGCCATACTCCAAGGGAGGATTAGCCATCAAAGAAATTAAAGATTTCAACTTCGCTCTTTTGAACAAGTGGAGATGGAGGATAGCTTACGGAGGCGGATCATTGTGGCATGAGGTTTTGAAGGCTCGTTATGGTGATGTGAGTATGCTTGTTTTTACCGGTGGAGATTCCTTCAAACTTTCTTCTTCATCTCTTTGGTGGCGGGATTTATTAAAGACCACACTTTCTTCAAATGTGATATTATCAAGGTTGTTTGGAGGGAAATTGGTGCGTGGGTGGATTATTCGAGTCGGAAAGAGGAGGAATGCATGCCATCTTTTATGGATGGTATTTAATCGGTCGGGTAAAAGTTATTAAAGTTAAAAAATTGGGGGTGTTTTGGCTAGCCACTTGTTGGATTATTTGGTTGACAAGACACGACTATTGTTTTAGGAATGACATTTGGAATATTAACAATATTGTTTGGAACATCAAGATATTGATTTGGAGGTGGTCTTCCTTTGGCGACATTGCTTATTCCAATTGCAACTTTTACGATTTTTGCAAAGACCCTTTGTCTTTTATGTCGTAATAGGAATTGGTTTGTAATATCGTTTTTTTTTATCGGACTAGTTCCGCTCTTGTGTAACAAGGTTGGAGAACCCGTAGTTCTCCCTTATATGAAATTCTTGCTTACACAAAAAAAAAGTTTCAAATTATTGGTTTTGTGTAGGTTCAAAAACTTACATTACATTAAACAAAGGATTAATTCAAGATAATTCAATTACTTTTCATTAAAACGAACATATTACATAACATTACACCGAGTACATCACATTACACTACTTACAAGTTTTGTGTAGGTTTTATGCCAAAATCTCATTTAATTAAAACAAAGAGATTACATCACATTACACCAATACATCACTTTACACAAGAACATTACAGTAAAAAATTACATTACTTGAATACAAACACCAATGACAATACAAACGCAAGTGACAATACAAACACTAATTACGAACCCAAACAATAACCCATATACTTAATTTTTCACCTTCAGTAAATTTTTATTTTTCTTTGTTTTCCTTTTTTTTATAAGTAACAAAATATATAAAATCAACTAAGAACAAGAATACAAACTGTATTCCTGGAATTTACAGAAGAAACAACACTATTCAGTTCAAAACCACCAGCCCTACAAACCTACCTTTGTTAGACGCTGGCCTTAGGATTTAGAGGGGGGTGAATAGATCGTTCACAGTTTTACGGATTTAAACGACTTTTCAGCGGAAGTGAATTCTGAATCGACTCGCGTCTATTCCGAACCACTATCGAAACGATTATATATGTGTTTGGAAAAACCAGTCAAAGACTTGAAGTAAATGATAAGAGTATATGTCGCAGAATCAAGATGTTTCTCTTATGAAAATCAGATTAACTTTTTGTATGATGGACAATGTTTGCAATGCAGTAAGAGTGATAGAAACAAATATACAAACACTTGGTGATAATGATCAAATTGAAGGTAATTCAATGTGTGATGGATTGTGATGTTTATGAACGAACTTAATTCACAATCTTAACACTCGAATCGTTGATCAATTTGCTATTATAACCAAATATGAACAGAATGTAAATGAAAAAGTAAAAGCGACAAGAACACGATATTTGTTTAGGCAGTTCGTCGATCGTCCTCGCTACGACTACGTCTGCTGTAACACCCTTCTATACCCCGCGACAATTAATAAAATAATTTTCAGAGTAAAACATGAAAACAAGGGTGCCACAATTCAATTTAAAACAAATTATCACAAATTCATTGTCATGCTTTCACTAAGGAACAATCTGTCATAATACACAAACATCTCATGTTTACACAGCGGAGAATTCATCATACGGATAAGCATAACATCATCTATGCAATATCCCACATAATCTAATACAACAACATGATAGAGTATCAACATAAAACTCTAATCTAACGTTCCCCCAGTGTTACAATATCAGAGCATGACACCGACGCTATACTAAACAAACTGACTCATGAGCTAATCCTCACCGAGCCAAAAGCCGCTACTCGCCAATCTGAAATCATCAAAGTAAGGGTGAGTCTCATCACAGTTAACAAATATTATTGCATCTTAAATAACAACACATCATAGTTATATTATTCACCCAATTCATCATATTCAGATTATCAGGAACATCTATCATTTACACAAACATCAACAGAACACATCTTTCAAGCAGACAATCATGCTCAACATTAATCCAACAAAACACACAAACAACACATCATCAATATTTATAACACTGGAATACATCCAATCATGTTATAAAAGTATGCATATGTATGAACTGACACTATGCATGTGGTACCAACCTCGTCAAATGGGAATAACCCATGACCGATCTATCATCATCCAGATACGGCCCTGCCAGCACAGATTCCACACAATGGGAATCATGCCCTTCACTGATCCAACACATCCCTTATGGATACAGTATCAACAATGCACATGAATGAATGCAACATATACAACATACTTATACCATCGTCAAGTCTAATGAGTAACATCATCAAATACCCATTTCATCATCATCATCATCATCATCAAAGTATGTTTATATACATTAGCATCATTCAAATATAATCAATCATCATCATCATTAAAGAACATACAAGTGTCCACATCAATCATCATCATCAAAAATAAGGACACACATGTATTCACATCATTTCAAAGCAATTCAGTCATCATCATACGACTCTAAACAATCATCACAATAACATACACATCATAGTAATGTTAATTGCCACCATAACCAGCATATTAATATTAACAACATATTAATATTCACAATCATCAATCATTACCATCACCATACATCGTTACATCTATCATCATTACACACCATGTAATAAATTGATAACAACTCAACAACATAATCACAAAACATGTATTCATTTACGACATGTTATAAACCAACATCACCCAATGAATATCATAATCCCATCACCAATACAAAACATGTATCAATAATCATATATAAATAAGCACATATTTGCTACAATCATCATCATCATCAAGAATAGCAACATATATTTATTATCATTTTAAAACCAATCAAATCATCATCACTTAGATCGTTTAATAAGGTTCAGTTAGCCCAAAACGGCGCATCAAATGAACCAACGGTTAGAAAGTTATGCCTCTTTAAACTTTCATAAAATATCACCAAACATCACAGCACGCGGCGCCATCACACATTCGCGGCGCGGAACGAATCGGGACAACGCCTTCGCGGCGCGGTCACCTGTTCGCGGCGCGTACTGAACTCTACCTTCAGGTTCGCGGCGCCTCCTCTATGTACGCGGCGCGAACCGCGATTCTAAAAAACCCAATCTGCAGAAAAACAGCATTCCATATATCCCAAACACCCCAACACATACCGGTGCGAACATGGAGGATTAGAATGCACAAACAACACATAAACCACTTCGTAATACATCAATTACACATCAATTGAGATCATAACAACATAGATATCATGGATTCAAACATAGGGATCAAACATCATACAATTCTATCCCAATCCCTAAATCTATCATACGACCAAATTGACTCAACAACATCCCTAATCAACATCATTATCCAAGAACACAATAATAGATGATAACCGGAGAGTCCCCCCTTACCTTAGCCAAGAGTTCTTGATTGGTCTCTCCCTCCATTGCTCCTCTTTCACGCTCTTCGTGTTCCCCAGAACCTCTGTTCTTTCACGTTCTTTCTTCTTTCTTTTCCCAAATTCCAAAATGTTTTATGAAAATAACATTTTAATTAGTAAAGGGCTTTACCAACATAGCACCCCCCCTCTTTACTAACACCACACTTGGCCCAATAGCCCATCTCATATTTCTTTCCAAATAATTCCACCAAAATACCGAATAATTCCAAATAGTAATTTAATTTCCAATTAAATTAAATTTAGAAAATATGGGGTGTTACAACTCTCCCCCACTAAAAGAGTTTTCGTCCTCGAAAACATACCTCAAGTAACCAGCTCGTATAAGAGTCCTTCACCTGGCTCTCCAGTTCCCAATTAACAGTACCATCAGTCAATCCTCAAAATTCATCTGACATAACCAACAGGAAGCAGGTTTCACACATTCAAATCCCAGTTCTTATGTCACCTTTGACTATCCAAAGTATACCACCCGCTATATCTCCAAAAAGATTAGCACAACAGAACATAGGTATAACCTATACAATACGCTCAACAAACGAGTAATACAATTACACAATTTATAGTATGATCACACTGATCAACACTGCAGTAATGCATTCCATCTACCAAACATACCAACCTTAGACACACCTTTCCATCTAAGTGATAATATAATACTTACACTTTTCACCAACCGCTTCCTTCAAGAAACTCAATACTCATATTCCTATACCATTGAATTCCAATTATCTGACTCCTCTTAAATCACACCAGTAATTATGCGACACGTTACATTCCGCTTTTTCCGCACTACTCTGTCTACTCATCACAATCATCTATACCAAATAGATTTCTGAGTTTTACCCGATTCCGACTCTCTTTACTCATTCGTCTCAAGAATCATTCTTCATCATTCATGGTACTAATCGACCATTTAGCAATCCTTACTCGCATCCAACGAAAACCAATTCCCGATTCACTTCCTCTATGTAAACATCCTAACCATCAGAACAAGTACACACTCATCAGCCTCAGTATACCATCGCTTACAAAAAAAAAACTCAACTAAGTCACGCTCTCTACTAAGAATCAAATCAACTCCGTCCTTCATAGAGTGTAATTCCTCATTATATATGGAATTTACAATAACCCCTTGACAACAACACAAAAATATCACAACGTCACATAGCATCAACTCTTCGTTTTAATTCCGCCGAATACGTACTCGTTAACTACGTACAACCGTAATAACATATTCATCATCTCGGCAATTATTCAAAAGAGTTACAATCCTTCGACACGACATCCTCACATCCACTGGATTCTAAATCCAACATATAGGTCAATACATATTCTCTATGTAGGCTTCCGACATATTAATTCCTCACTGTCCACGAATAGTACTCATAACACTACTCCACATCACACTTTCGCTGCGCGACTCTGATTTACCCGTCTTAAGTCATCATCCACCATGTTGCACTCTTTCATATTCACTTCTTCATAAGTTCACACAACATAGTGAGTGATTATTCTCACGGCTTAGTATTCATCACATCTTAAACCATTAAGGTAACGAAACAAGCTTATCTCTTCTATATGATTCCATCTACTACCAACAAGAGATTTAGGGTGATCAAGTCCTAAATTTGTCAATATTAGTTGAAAATCATATTTAAGCATAAACCGTCGTTACTACATAATAGTGTCCAATTAAATCCAACTCATTCATCCTTAGCACCGACATATTTAAAGACTTCCTACGCAACACAATAGCACAACATTCATAACTCGTGGTTTTAATCCAAATTCTATTACATCCTTCACGTCCAATTATCATCCCACTCGGAATCTCAACAAAGTCTTCCTCACGTCAACAAATGTTAGAAATTCCCTACAATTCTTCTTTTATACTTATCGTTACTTTGCCATCACAAATACGATTCCCAGGGTTCTAAAGTTTACTTCACCTTTACTACTAATTTACTCATTCACTAAAAATCCATCGGTATTCAAATCATCTTTGTGACCGAACATCTCGTCGACTTATTCATCAACAACATGTTCTACTCCACGTCGTTTCAAACAATCGCGGTAGTAAGCATTCTTATTCAACAAGTTTCACGCTTCTATAACCGACTTCAGAACCTCTCTTCATAGGGTCACTCTACCGTATTTATAACTCTTCCATAAATTAGAACACAATCTCTCCTCTTCATAGGTTCAAACGGCACATTAATCCGACACTCGGAACTCAAGATATGAATTTTCCAATCATTGTCCGAAAATGCAACACTGACATCATGCAGCGACACTCTATACGATATATCCAAAACTCCTCAATTGGTAAATTCAATTCTTAAAATTACTTCTCAAAAAACCTTCCAAGTATTCCTTCGATCCATTCAACACTGACACTGACACTGACATCCCGTGCAGTACCAATAAACAAGTCTAGTTATAAGAACAAGAGTAACCGTAACTCTACCTCTTTACAACGTCATCCTGTCACAATTAAATATTTTACAGCTGCTGCAACTATTTTTATAACAAAGTTCACCTCGTTAGCTTTCCGACGCTTCAAACGGAACTCAATTCGGATGTCCAGAACTCCAGTTATGAATTTTCGAAGTTCCGCAGCTATTCAGCAATTTTCCTGCGTTTTGCTTACGAAAATCTCTCTCCAAAACTCATTCTCTTCAACTCTATCACATTCCAAATAGCCCCTTATCATATCTCTTTACTTCCAAACATCATTATAACTTGAGCAACACTTCCCATCGCTGAAGCGCAATTTCTGGAACATTACTACATCAATCCTCCTTGCAAACTCGTAACTGAACCTCTTCCGAGACGCAAGGCTACTTAACTGACAACTTCGCAGCACACCAGCAGAGCTGACACATCGCAACTCTCCAATCTCCTTCTCTTACAATAACTGTCAATTACCTCTAATCACCTTCCTTCAAGATGTTCCAACTCAATTCCCAGTGAAGTCTTAATTCCAAGTCACCTTCAACTCGGGAAACAACAACTCCGACAACGCTCGCACTGTTGCCAACAACAGCCTACTGAATCAATCTTCTTACACCTGAAACATAACCGAGAAGCGAAGCTTCTCCCCCACTTGTTTCAATCCCACACCTGCAACAAACAACCAAGTACCGACAGTGATTCACTCACATGTCGCATACCAAGGAATAAAATGCCGACAATATACAACTGTCGCGCAACTCAACTGACTCAACAATTGGCCGGACGGACCGACCTGCTCTGATACCACTATTGTAACACCCTTCTATACCCCGCGACAATTAATAAAATAATTTTCAGAGTAAAACATGAAAACAAGGGTGCCACAATTCAATTTAAAACAAATTATCACAAATTCATTGTCATGCTTTCACTAAGGAACAATCTGTCATAATACACAAACATCTCATGTTTACACAGCGGAGAATTCATCATACGGATAAGCATAACATCATCTATGCAATATCCCACATAATCTAATACAACAACATGATAGAGTATCAACATAAAACTCTAATCTAACGTTCCCCCAGTGTTACAATATCAGAGCATGACACCGACGCTATACTAAACAAACTGACTCATGAGCTAATCCTCACCGAGCCAAAAGCCGCTACTCGCCAATCTGAAATCATCAAAGTAAGGGTGAGTCTCATCACAGTTAACAAATATTATTGCATCTTAAATAACAACACATCATAGTTATATTATTCACCCAATTCATCATATTCAGATTATCAGGAACATCTATCATTTACACAAACATCAACAGAACACATCTTTCAAGCAGACAATCATGCTCAACATTAATCCAACAAAACACACAAACAACACATCATCAATATTTATAACACTGGAATACATCCAATCATGTTATAAAAGTATGCATATGTATGAACTGACACTATGCATGTGGTACCAACCTCGTCAAATGGGAATAACCCATGACCGATCTATCATCATCCAGATACGGCCCTGCCAGCACAGATTCCACACAATGGGAATCATGCCCTTCACTGATCCAACACATCCCTTATGGATACAGTATCAACAATGCACATGAATGAATGCAACATATACAACATACTTATACCATCGTCAAGTCTAATGAGTAACATCATCAAATACCCATTTCATCATCATCATCATCATCATCAAAGTATGTTTATATACATTAGCATCATTCAAATATAATCAATCATCATCATCATTAAAGAACATACAAGTGTCCACATCAATCATCATCATCAAAAATAAGGACACACATGTATTCACATCATTTCAAAGCAATTCAGTCATCATCATACGACTCTAAACAATCATCACAATAACATACACATCATAGTAATGTTAATTGCCACCATAACCAGCATATTAATATTAACAACATATTAATATTCACAATCATCAATCATTACCATCACCATACATCGTTACATCTATCATCATTACACACCATGTAATAAATTGATAACAACTCAACAACATAATCACAAAACATGTATTCATTTACGACATGTTATAAACCAACATCACCCAATGAATATCATAATCCCATCACCAATACAAAACATGTATCAATAATCATATATAAATAAGCACATATTTGCTACAATCATCATCATCATCAAGAATAGCAACATATATTTATTATCATTTTAAAACCAATCAAATCATCATCACTTAGATCGTTTAATAAGGTTCAGTTAGCCCAAAACGGCGCATCAAATGAACCAACGGTTAGAAAGTTATGCCTCTTTAAACTTTCATAAAATATCACCAAACATCACAGCACGCGGCGCCATCACACATTCGCGGCGCGGAACGAATCGGGACAACGCCTTCGCGGCGCGGTCACCTGTTCGCGGCGCGTACTGAACTCTACCTTCAGGTTCGCGGCGCCTCCTCTATGTACGCGGCGCGAACCGCGATTCTAAAAAACCCAATCTGCAGAAAAACAGCATTCCATATATCCCAAACACCCCAACACATACCGGTGCGAACATGGAGGATTAGAATGCACAAACAACACATAAACCACTTCGTAATACATCAATTACACATCAATTGAGATCATAACAACATAGATATCATGGATTCAAACATAGGGATCAAACATCATACAATTCTATCCCAATCCCTAAATCTATCATACGACCAAATTGACTCAACAACATCCCTAATCAACATCATTATCCAAGAACACAATAATAGATGATAACCGGAGAGTCCCCCCTTACCTTAGCCAAGAGTTCTTGATTGGTCTCTCCCTCCATTGCTCCTCTTTCACGCTCTTCGTGTTCCCCAGAACCTCTGTTCTTTCACGTTCTTTCTTCTTTCTTTTCCCAAATTCCAAAATGTTTTATGAAAATAACATTTTAATTAGTAAAGGGCTTTACCAACATAGCACCCCCCCTCTTTACTAACACCACACTTGGCCCAATAGCCCATCTCATATTTCTTTCCAAATAATTCCACCAAAATACCGAATAATTCCAAATAGTAATTTAATTTCCAATTAAATTAAATTTAGAAAATATGGGGTGTTACATCTGCCCCCAATTCCAAATTGAAATTGGGTAATCTTTCATTAATGTTGAAAGTAGTATATACAAAGAAGATAACAAAGCGATAAACGATAAACCAATTATGTCGATCCTTTGAATCTTCTTCCCCCTTAATCTTGAGCCAGATCAAGGTTATCCAAGAGCTTCACTTTGATTCCCTTCTGCAGTGTCTTGATTCCTTGAACTCCCCGTTCCTCAATCGTTACACTCAGCCGAATCCTCAATGAACGCCTCTTGATAAAAACCCCCAAGAACCACCCGTCGTGGAGGACAAAACCCGCAGATTTTATTCACCAACAAACCCCACAAACCTTCACCCACTAGGAATCTTCAATTCCGTTCCATGGACGTTATCGAACTCATCACTAACCCGCAACGCAAGAATGATTATGTGTAATTGTGTTGGAGATGATGAAGAACGAAGATGAGAAGCGTTTGTGTATCTTTCAGTCGTTGGTGTTACTTGAATAATTACCCTTGCACAATATATATGATTGCATAACAGTTAGAACCAAGAAAAACTGATTTTTGAACTTTCTTGATCAGTTAGGTCGACCACTTGTAGTGCTTAGGTCGACCTAACAGAGCTTGCAGAATTTTGCTCCCAGTTAGGTCGACCTGTTGAAGGAGTAGGTCGACCAGAATCCTCTTCTGATGCATTCTGGGGACATTTTCACAGATTAGGTCGACCTAGTTGATGTGTAGGTCGACCTAACAGGCTGGTATGTAGAATTCATCAATTTAGGTCGACCTAAATGATGTGTGAGTCGACCTAGCAGGGGTATATGAATTTTTCTCCATTTTAGGTCGACCTGGGTTGATGGTAGGTCGACCTAACTGCTGTTTTTCTGCATTCTTCTTGTTTTGCTTGTGTTGAGACAACCTATAAACATATAAACATAATGGGTTGACCTATGAGTGATCAATGCTTGCTTTTCTTTAAGTTTTCTGCTTCCGTCTTGTTGTTTGAATGCTTATTTGAGTTTGCCATGAATCAAAAACATCTTTGAGTGTAATCTTGTATTCACATACTCCCCCTTTTTGATGATGGCAAACCATTCGTCTAAGCTTTGGTAGTAAATGATAAAGACTCAACAGAGCTCCCCCGTACATCCAGCATCTATCTCTCAACAGGGCAATCTCTCAACAAAGCTCCCCCGTACACTCAGCATCTATTGTATCTATCTCCCCCTTTGACAACATCAAAAAGAGAAACAAAGAGAACAGAGTAGGAGAGAAACAAGAGAAATAAAGAATACCAGTAGTCATAGAGATAGATAACATGTAAATGGTGAAATCATAAGAGCTAATCATGTTTTAAAGAAAGCCAACAACATACATAGTAGTTCAAGATATTAATAAAAGAAAACAGAGAGTACTACATCATATAATGTTTTTAACAACAAAACAAAAACTTAATGGCATGAAATGCAATGAAATGATGATATGATAAACAATATGTCCTAACGCCTGCCCCTTCTTCCTCTTCCTCTTTGAAATGTATGAGGTCGATCTTCTTCAACCTGTTCCAACAAATCCAGCACAGACATGTTAAGAGTGTTGAAGCTTTGGCTTATGTTAGCATGGCGATGCAATGCCGTTTCCTCAAACTGATTCTGCCTCAATATGGAGTTGGATGCAAACGTTTCAAAATCGTTCCTTTGTTCCTGAACCAAGCCGTACAAAGATTGGTATTGACGTTGTTGTTCCTCATATCTATCTTGTTGAAGCTGCTGCATTGTTTGAAATTGAAGCTGTTGAGTTTCAAAGTTCTGCTGTTGTTGAAGTTGCATAGCTTCAAGCATAGATATTATGTTGGATTGATCAGGAGGAGGTGGAGCAGTGTATCCCCAAGGAATTTCTTCCTGTTGAGACGGAACATATTGCCAATTTGGATCCGTGTCATGAGCTATGTCTTCCATGGTTTGATCCTCATCATTTGCTATTTCTTGATCGTTTCCCTCTTCCTCATTTCCTACATTGTTTCCAAACTCCGTAGGATCATCATAGTTGTAGATAACCTTCCCTGTTCCTTTTTGAATGAGATAATAGGTTTTCCTAACAGGATTCCAATGATATCCCATAAGAGTCAAGGTGGTTTGTGAGAATTCCTGGGATTGATGTATGCGAGTGTAGTGTAAGTGATCAAGTCGCATACCAAAGTGATTGACAATTGTTTGAATGATTGAACCATAACACAGGGCTGTAGTTTTCTGTTTGACCTCATGAAACTTAGCAGCTAGGAAGTGAGGCCAGTGTAAACGCGTTCTATTTTGCAGCAGATACATGAGCACCACTTCATTTCTTTCAATTCTCGAATATCCTCCTGCCCTTGGTCGAATGATTCTTGAGATTACCCAGTTCAAGAGCCTAGGATCTCGCTTCAAATGACCAGCTGTTATTGTTTCATTTGATCTGTCAAATACGGAAGGATCTTTGAGGATTGACTTCATGTAGGCCTCATGGTCATAGTTTCCCGGTACATCCCCGTCTACCATACGGAGTTCATCACCAACGATTGTCAGACCAAAGATACTAATCCAGACCCGTTTGTCAACAACATGCGACCTAGATCCCATTTTGAAACGGAAATTACAACCGTCTCCTTTTGTAAATCCTGCATAGAAAGCCCTAACGGTATTTTCACAGTACGGGGTATCACATTGCAATAAGGGATGAATATTTTGATGTTCAATTAACGCAGCGACATCAGGGATATGCATGTTTTCGACAAGATTTGGATCATAAGTATATTGCTTAACAATTTTCCTTTTCATCTGCCACTTCTCAAAGTTTTCTCTACAATCAGGATGAACAAGAGCACTTACCGGTTGAGATGATGAACTGGAAGCAATTTCCTTTCCTTTTCTTGATTTTGGAGGCATGGTTGGAGATGCTTTGAGTGAGAGAGGGATGATTTTTGACAATTTTGAGTTTGAGGAATTAGGGTTAGCCGTACCAAGAGAGATGAGAATGAGAGGGAATGCAAGAATGGAATGTTTTGAATGAATGATATTGGGTCGGGTCGACCTAACAGACCCAAATATGGAAAAATTAACGCAGTAGGTCGACCTAAAGTGAAGCTGGGTCGACCTAACAGAAGTAACAAAACAAATGACCAAATTAGGTCGACCTAAATTGTGAGTAGGTCGACGCAACTGGACCTTTTTAGTTTTTCTAAAGAAGCTTCTTATGTAGGTCGACTCAAATACAGGGTAGGTCGACCTAAGTTTCTTTCAATGATGAAAATGCCTTAGAAATGTTTCTATATGATGTATTTTTGTTTTGTCATTTGCTTGAATGCACAACCATTGTATGTTATGAATGAAAATGATGAACACATATACATAAGTATTTGAGAAGAGTAGATAAGAGCACATGAAGTCACTATAAGCATGTTAATTGATAGCATATTATAGCATCAATAAAATTTTTGGAAGTGAACAATAAACATGTTACCGCTTTCTCAATATGTAGGTGTTTTGTCATCATTGTGTGGAGTCTTCTTGTCAGTGTGCCATACTCCTAGATTTGATGATGAATTGTTTTGATGGAATGTTTCACGGGTTGATTTTTGCGAAAAACTTATCTAGTATCGATTACTCGATGTTCTCCCGGATGCGGGACATAGTCCCAAACAATATTCTGCTAAGAATAGGTTTAAAATCTCTTTGCAATGCAACTTGCCAATTTGCACATCAAGTACTGCGTCCTATGTGTTTTTCGGAATATCTGTATTTGTAATGTATCTCATACATTTGCGATGGCTAGGACACCTACATTTCCTTTGCCAAGTATGGTTCTTCAACCTGTCTTCATAGATGACATACCAAGATTGGTATGTCTTCCTATATGTGTCTTGAGCACCAGCTGTCAAGGAACCACCACCGTTCGGCGATGTCAAGACACTTTTCCTGCGAGATTAAATTAGAGTGGAAGGTCCCCAATCTTCATTGGGTCCTGGATGGTGAGTACACAATTTGTTGCACTTAGGCAACCATTGAAATACTCCTTTAGGAACTAAAATTCTCCTAAATTTGCATTTTTCAATGGTATGTCCCTTTTTGCAACAATAATGACAGGTAATATGACGAGAATATGGAGTTTTGCTAGTTGATACTTTTGGTACAAAAGTGTATTTACTATATAAAGGAGTATACGATCTTTTGAACTTGTTTGGATCAACCGCAAAAGTCACTTTTGGTTGTAGAGCCTTGTCTAACTTGGCTTTTAGATCTCTCACTTCTTTTTGCCAAATGTGACATGTCTCACAACCAAACCATGATGTAGGATCTATTTCAACTTTGTCCTTTTGAATGTCTAGCATAGATTGTTTTAAAGCTTCCATATCCTTTTTGGTTTTCTCAACTTTTGATTCAAGATATGAAAATATTTTCTTATTTGAGGCCAAAAGTTTGAAAGCTTTAATTGCATCTCTATGTAATTCTTCAAAAGAAAGTTTTAGTTGAGAATGAGATACCTTATCTACGAGTTCAGGTTTAAGATGACTTACAGCTTTCTTTTTCTTGTTTTGATGAGCCATGAAACATAGGTTTGCTGATTCTTCTTCATCGCTTGATGAGCTTTCACTAGATGAATCACTTTCCCATGCTATGTAAGCTCTTTTAGATTTGTTATGACCTTTGCTTTGGTTCTTCTCTTTTTCTTTCTTAAGATATGGACAATCCGGTTTGTAGTGACCGGCTTTCCCACAATTGAAGCAAAGACCTTTGATCTTTCCTTTGTTGTCGTCATCTTGTTTGAACATGTTTGATTGCTTTCTATAGTTGATCAAGCCTTTGTCGGAATGTTTTGCTCCATTTTTCTTTAGATATTTGTTGTATCTTCGCACAAACAGTCCCATTTCCTCATCATCGAAGTCTTCGTCATCACTTGTGTCACTATCCTTTGGCTCTCGTTTTGAGGTCTTGGAGCTCGAAGCTTTTAGAGCTATTGACTTCTTCTCTACCTCTTTCTCCATGTTCTTTTCTTTCTTTGTCCTCTTCTCATGCATGTCAAGGCATTTAAGATGCTGTTCATGTTCCTCTAGTTTACCAAAAAGCGTGGTAATGTCTAAAGTGTTGAGATCATTTGCTTCCTTAATTGCTGTAACTTTGGGTTGCCATTCCCTGTTCAAACATCTTAAGATTTTGTTAGTAGCAACTGCATTGGAAACAGGTCTATCAAGAGAATTTAATCGATTTTTCAGATGAACGAATCTCTTCTGCATGTTTTCGATGGATTCACCATCTTCCATGTGGAAGAGTTCGAACTCTTGAGTTAACGTATTGATCCTAGCTAGTTTGACATCATCCGTTCCCTCGTGGGCAACTTGCAATGTGTCCCACATAGCTTTAGCTGATCTACAATGGGAAACGCGATAGTATTCATCAACTCCTAGAGCTGAGATTAGAATGTTTCTCGCTTTCCAATCGTATGCATATCTCTTTTCATCTTCAGCATTCCAAGTATCTTCTGGTTTTGGAACAACTGCACCAGCTGCATTTGTCATGGTGATCTGAAATGGACCATTGACAATAGCTGTCCAGATGTTCCTATCAATTGCAATGATATGGACACACATACAATCCTTCCAATAGCCGTAGTTTTCGCCGTTGAAAACTGGAGCTCTATTATGAGCCCCTTTAGGTCCGGAAGCCATCTTTCCAATAAGTGTTTCACGTAGCACGGAATAAACCAGAGCTCTTGATGCCACTTGTTAGACGCTGGCCTTAGGATCTAGAGGGGGGGTGAATAGATCGTTCACAGTTTTACGGATTTAAACGACTTTTCAGCGGAAGTGAATTCTGAATCGACTCGCGTCTATTCCGAACCACTATCGAAACGATTATATATGTGTTTGGAAAAACCAGTCAAAGACTTGAAGTAAATGATAAGAGTATATGTCGCAGAATCAAGATGTTTCTCTTATGAAAATCAGATTAACTTTTTGTATGATGGACAATGTTTGCAATGCAGTAAGAGTGATAGAAACAAATATACAAACACTTGGTGATAATGATCAAATTGAAGGTAATTCAATGTGTGATGGATTGTGATGTTTATGAACGAACTTAATTCACAATCTTAACACTCGAATCGTTGATCAATTTGCTATTATAACCAAATATGAACAGAATGTAAATGAAAAAGTAAAAGCGACAAGAACATGATATTTGTTTAGGCAGTTCGTCGATCGTCCTCGCTACGACTACGTCTGCCCCCAATTCCAAATTGAAATTGGGTAATCTTTCATTAATGTTGAAAGTAGTATATACAAAGAAGATAACAAAGCGATAAACGATAAACCAATTATGTCGATCCTTTGAATCTTCTTCCCCCTTAATCTTGAGCCAGATCAAGGTTATCCAAGAGCTTCACTTTGATTCCCTTCTGCAGTGTCTTGATTCCTTGAACTCCCCGTTCCTCAATCGTTACACTCAGCCGAATCCTCAATGAACGCCTCTTGATAAAAACCCCCAAGAACTACCCGTCGTGGAGGACAAAACCCGCAGATTTTATTCACCAACAAACCCCACAAACCTTCACCCACTAGGAATCTTCAATTCCGTTCCATGGACGTTATCGAACTCATCACTAACCCGCAACGCAAGAATGATTATGTGTAATTGTGTTGGAGATGATGAAGAACGAAGATGAGAAGCGTTTGTGTATCTTTCAGTCGTTGGTGTTACTTGAATAATTACCCTTGCACAATATATATGATTGCATAACAGTTAGAACCAAGAAAAACTGATTTTTGAACTTTCTTGATCAGTTAGGTCGACCACTTGTAGTGCTTAGGTCGACCTAACAGAGCTTGCAGAATTTTGCTCCCAGTTAGGTCGACCTGTTGAAGGAGTAGGTCGACCAGAATCCTCTTCTGATGCATTCTGGGGACATTTTCACAGATTAGGTCGACCTAGTTGATGTGTAGGTCAACCTAACAGGCTGGTATGTAGAATTCATCAATTTAGGTCGACCTAAATGATGTGTGAGTCGACCTAGCAGGGGTATATGAATTTTTCTCCATTTTAGGTCGACCTGGGTTGATGGTAGGTCGACCTAACTGCTGTTTTTCTGCATTCTTCTTGTTTTGCTTGTGTTGAGACAACCTATAAACATATAAACATAATGGGTTGACCTATGAGTGATCAATGCTTGCTTTTCTTTAAGTTTTCTGCTTCCGTCTTGTTGTTTGAATGCTTATTTGAGTTTGCCATGAATCAAAAACATCTTTGAGTGTAATCTTGTATTCACAACCTTTACATAAAATCTAAAGGGCAGTGATTCCAATCATAAAAATTACATACCATTCTCTGCTTTTTTTCCTATATGTGCCACCACCAGGAATACATTTTCACATTGTGGACGATTTCATCGACATCTCGAACTCCATTCTCAAAGATCACAACATTTCGCTGCTTCCATATGCACCAGCATGTACGAAACCAAATCACAGCAGCTCTCCTTCTTGAACAATGTCAACTCAATATTTCCACCATCTGCATTAGATAACTACAGCAATGAGATCCAATCCAAATTTCCAGGTCTAACCAGTTCAAAACCTTCTCTCACACCCGCCGAGCTACGTCACAACTTAAAAAGAGATGGTGCACGCCTTCACCCTGCAAATAGCCAAACACACAAAATCTACCATTATCATTCTCTAATATGCCTTGTTTCACCAACTGTTCTCGTGTTGCTAGTCTGTCTTGCAATAGTCTCCAGCCGAATATTTTCACCTTCGAAGGCAACCATGACCGCCACATAACTTTCAACGCATCACTTACACCTGCTTGCATCTCCATCACATTCGATCCCTTGATCAACTTACGATAATAATCTCTGACAGCATACACCCCTTCTCCACAACCAGCCATGAAATCCCATCTGGATCGTATCTTTTTGGAGCTATTTCAGTCAGTATAAGTTGTAGCTCTACCAGCTCAACAGTCACTTCATCGATGAGTTCAGGATTGAGATTATCCAGCTGCCAGTTCCAAACATTCTCCGGCCACCATCCCATTTCCTGAACAAAGCTATATTTGTTTTCAACTTCGTGGAACAGCTTTGGGAAAACATAACACAAAGGCATATTCCCAATCCACCTTCCAATCCAAAATGGAACTCTGGCACCGTCTCTAAGCTTAAATGATAAGTTTCTGGTAAAGCCCACCTCTCCTCTATATCTCCTATCTTCATAAGATCTCTCCACCAAATAGACCTAGACAGTTTGTTTCCCAAACTGGTTTTGAACATTAACCTTTCAAACAGACAACCATACCTCTTCTCTAAGATTCCTTTCCAAATAGGCTCACTTTCATTCAAGAACCTCCACAAACATTTTGTTAGTAGAGCTATATTAAACATCTTCAAGTCCTTAATTCCAAGACCACCTTCCTCTTTTGGCCTGCAAACCGAGGCCCAACTAATCCACACCACACCTTTATTTTCAGCTGAGTTATGCCACAAAAAGTTCTGTTGTATTTTGACCAATTCTTTCTTAACCTTCGCATGTATTTTAAAGAACGACAAATAATAAACCGGCAAGTTCGAAAGTAAAGAATTAATTAAAACGACTCTGCCACCAATTGATAGCAGTCTCCCGATCCAAGGTGAAAGTTTTGCCCTCATACTATCAATGATGTGATTCCAAAATGCTGTCCTTCGCGGATTGCCACCAACTGTTATTCCTAAAAACCTAAATGAAATGTTTCCCAATTTACAGCACAAGAACTGGATGACTGCCTGTAAAAAGAAATCATCAACCTCAATCCCATACAGCTTACTCTTCCACGTATTGACTCTCAGCCCCAAAACCATCTCGAAACCTTGCAAAATTACTTTTATTGCCCACAAGTTACTCCAAGTTCCCTCCCCCACTAGTATAGTATCATCAGCAAATTGTAGTAAGTCATAAGTCACCTCATCACTAACTCTAAAACCTTTAAATTCTTCTCTCACCATTGACTGCCGCACCAACCCTGCCAATCCTTCTGCTGCAATTGGGAACAGAAACGGAGATAATGGGTCTCCTTGTCTGAGACCTCTATGAACTTTGAATTCATCCGTGGGACTTCCATTCACCAAGATCGATAGATTACTATTAAAAACCCCCACTGTCATCCATTTCATCCATCTAGTTCCAAAGTCCATTTTAATCAACATTTCTTTCAAAAAAACTCCAATCGACACAATCATAAGCTTGAGCAAAGTCCACTTTGAACAATAAGCAACTTTTCTTCTTCCTTTTAGCCAAGTCTACAATCTCATTAGTGACCAGCACACCATCTAGGATCTGTCTACCCGGAACAAATGTTATATGAGATTTTGAGATCAATTTATTAATAACCTTTCTCAACCTCCCAACTAGTAACTTTGAGATAATTTTATAGATATTACCAATAAGGCATATTGGTCGATACTCCTCCAGGCCTTGTGAATTCCCCACTTTGGGAATAAGAGCTATAAATGATGTTGTCATGGCTCTAGGAAGAGATGCATTCTCGTAGAAGTCTTGTACACATTGAACTATGTTGATGCCCATAATATCCCAACACCTCCTAATAAAGTCTAGATTGAATACGTCAGGTCCAGGACTCATATCTCCCTCACAACTAAAAATCACTTCTCTAATTTCCTCTCTTGTGAATTCCTCCTCAAGAGCTGCCCTATCTGCATTAGATAATTTTTTTAATTGAACTCCCTCCATTCTTGGTCTAGGCATATCCAGCTTCCTAAATCTCTTCTCAAAGAATGTTGACACTGCCTTCTTGATCTCCTGCACCCCTTCTACTTGCCCTTGAGCAGTTTGGATTGCAACTATTGAGTTTTTTCTTATTAGAGCTCTCACCAATGTATTATATTACTCAAAGTATTATATTTATTACTCAAAATATTGTTTATATTACTCAAAGTATTATATTTATTACTCAAAATAATATACAGATCACTCAAAATAGTATAAATATTACTCAAAACAATGAATATATTACTCAAAATAGTTAAAATTCAATATTACTCAGAATAGTGCAAATATTACTCAGAATAGTGTACTCATTACTCACAATTAATAATTACTCATAATTAATCGATGTGTACAAAAATAATGCATATATTATTCATGGATTATGATATTATTACTAGTTTCTAACTAAAATGTTACTCGGAAAAATTTAAATATTACTCGTACGAGACTTATGCATCGTGCATAAGGATATACCTTATGCACATCAATCTGACCTCTTATTATATTAGATGGTGGAATTGGAAAAAGTGTATTGAAAATTGAAACTAATCATTCATTTTAAGACATTATTTTATTTCAAATGAGTCATGAGACGGAGGGTGTAATTAACATAGTTTTGTATATTCTTATAAAAAAAATCCTGTAACACTGGTCAAAAATATCCATTTCGAATTCCCGTCAAATAAATACTCAGCGCTATTCCATTTATTCTAGAAAATTCGTTCGCATTCGATCAAGCTTTCTCTCTGCAGTCATGGAGTTTTGGGGGTAACAACACCGTCTCTTCCTCATTTCTCATCTCTACTTATTCGCCTCGCTACATCTCCAATATTTTCGTTATTTTCACTCTTTTTTTACTGTAAATCATGTTAATAGTACTCATTTATTTTCGATTTCTATAGGATCTGTTGATATCGCGCTTTTACGATGATGCATATTCAACATTCGTATTCCTTCATGCTTAATTTTTTGTTTGATTTTTGTATTTTACTGTGTGATTAGTGATTAATGCCGTTAGGTTTTGCAAATTTTTGGTAATACGGTCATATTTTGTGTTGTTTTGATTACTTGATGTCAAACCCTAATAATTATCATCAAACAACCATTGCTATGGATTTCCTCTTTGCGGTAGTGTAGATGATGTGATAGCGATTTTACTTTACCGGTCATTTGTGGAGTTATGAAGTTTCTAAAATAACTTCACCACAGTACGATGTTTTTAAGCATGGTATTGTATTGTGTGAAACTGTTTGAATGTGTCTCCGAATGAAATATTAGGCCTCGAGGTTTCGATTAGAAAAAATATAGAAAATACTTGATTACTGAAACTAACATTTATGTGCTGAAATGATTTGTGAAATGGAAAATAGTTGATCGTGTATTTTACAATTGTTGTTTTAGTCTGTTAATTCAGATCCTGAAATCATTTCGAATAGACTGGATGTTTTATTGTTTCGAGTGATCATTTTGTCTTGCGCTTACAGAAGGTCACTGGTTGAGTCCGATGTGTCCGACCTTCACTCTAATAGTACACTTACTTACTTTGTAGCAGTATTTGTTGAGTAATGACTGAAATCAGAATGCTAATTATGTTGTAGAACTCGATTTAGAAGTAACCATTTGGTCTCAAAATCAGTTAGATCACTTACTCTAAATACCAAAACCCTTACTAAAATGGAAATTCTGTGGATTTCTCTGTTTTCTCTGCACTTCACTATTCGTCATTCTCAACCTCATTAGTTTCTATTACACTGGACCCCATACAAAAGGAGTTTTAAATCAACAGGTTGTTATTTTGTTAAATAATAGTGTGGCTTTTAAAATCGGCTGTGCAGTATCAAGTTATTACAGTTGCAAGAGTAATATTGTGTTTCCTTGTTTGGATTTTTCCTTTTGGTTGCAAAAGTAACATTAGATATTTATTCACAATCCTTTTAGGTGTTGAGGTAAAAAGTGGGAAATCACTCAAGGTTGTTCCAGAAGAAAGCAGGATTATCCATCTTTCATCGGTATATGCTTATATCATGATAAATAAACATTCTCTTTACTTTTAATTGGTGTAGTTTTTGTGTAAATGGCCGCAAATCTTTACATGACAGGCATGTCTAGGGGAGGTCAGTAAGGATAAAGGGAATGAACCAGTATCCCTCTATGTGAAGTTTGATGATAAGAAGGTTCAACTTGGAACACTTTCTTCAGAAAAATTTCCACAGACATCTTATGATTTGGTGTTCGAGAAGGATTTTGAGCTATCCCATAACTGGAAATACGGAAGTGTCTTCTTTACTGGATATAAATTTGCATCTGAGAACGTGTCATATCCTTTTCATACTATTTTATGTTGTCATGAGATCTAATTTCCTCTTTACTGACAATATTGTATAACATTTTTATTCTGAAGATATCTAACATTTTTTTTTGCACATCCTTAACTTTATTCTTCTTTTATCTTTACTGATGATGAGGATGAAGATTCTGATGGTGAGATACTCTTCTTAATTTTCTACTATTATTATTATTATTATTATTATTATTATTATTATTATTATTATTATTATTATTATTATTATTATTATTATTATTATTATTATTATTATTATTATTATTATTGTTATTATTATTATTATTATTATTGTTGTTATACATTTTATTTGCTTCTCAACGTTTTGTATCATTTTTCTTTTAGATTTTCAAGAGGGAGCTATTCCAATTATTGCTCCTGCCAATGGTAGATATTTCATTATCAATATGATGCATATGTATTGGCATATAGAAGTTTCTCTTGAGTTATATTCTTCTAAACATTTATATAGGGAAACCTGAGTTTGAGGTGAAGAGTGGTGCCAAATCCCTTGTTAATGGAGCTAAACCAAAGAAAACATCAGATGAAGACGAATCATCTGAATCTGACTCTGACTCCGATGATGATTCTGGTGAAGAGAAGGTATCCGTATAATCTAGAAATTGTAGAAATAAATATAATACTGTATAAAAGTGTCTTAAATCGTCCCATATTCTGCATAAAATTGTAGAAATAGATTATAATATATCGGTATAATCTCTAATATTGAATAAAAGTGTCTTAAATCTTATCACATATATGATGTTATTAAAGAAATAGATTGCTTTGGAAAAATAAATCTGTGCATCTAAAGGCAAAATACTCTGTAAATATTTGTGACAAAATGTTTGGCTATACTACTGCTAGGTATATGGTAGCAACTTGGTGCTAAAGAATTCCTGTGATGATTCATGTGATAATCACTTATAAAAATTGTGATAATCACTTATAAAAATAGATGAAGTTGGTAGCTGCTTATGTATACACGTATGAACTCACAAGTGAATGATAGATTTAAACGTATTATATCTTGGTGACATTATTTAATATTATGTTGTGAACTTGGTCTGTTTTATTACAAAAGTTTTTGTTGAAGGAAATTTTAGAGAATTCATATTCTTGTTAATTCCATTAATTTTTTCGGTGACATGTTGTTTAGCCCACGACCAATGGACATATTGGAATTAGTGAAGATGATGATGACAGCGATGAGGATGATGATGATAGCGATGAGGATGATGATTCTGATGATTCTGATGAGGAGACACTGGCTAAGGTAACAAGGGACTATATGGTGCTTCATTTTTTGTCTTCGAATTTGAATTTGATTTGAAATTTATTTATTTTTAGGCTGAAGGGAGCAGTAAGAGAAATCATGAATCTTCAAAGAAAACTCCTGTACCTGTGAAGAAGGCAAAGTTTGTTGGTACTCCTGAGAAGACTGGTTAGTTTTTTTCCTTGTACTTTGTTGTGAGTTTTTTAATTTTATTTTAAATTTGACTAATGATTTCAACCCCCTCCCCCAAGCCTTGTTTGACACTGATTTTGCATACTCTAGATCGGTGTCCAATGCTTTTGAAACTATTGGTGTCGAAATCCGTGCTTCATAGTTTTTCACTACTTTTGCATAAAATTGCCTTGTTGTGGGTAGTTCATAGAAGCAGCATTTGTCACTACTTTTACATAAAATTGCCTTGCTGTGGGAAAGTTGTTCTGTGGAATATACAACTTTTGCTCCTGTAGGTTCTTTAATTTCCACATGTTTCTTTCCCACAACGTTCTGTCATGACTTAGCGTATTTATGAATCAACTGTTTGCCTTATGTTGTGAATTATGTTGGACTTAAATTAGGATAAATTACCTGTGACTTCATGTCCAGTATTTGTTGTTATTTTGGTTGAATCACGTTAACTTTGTTTGACTCAATAATTTGTCACGCAACTGAAAGGAAATGATAGGAATTCTGACATGTTCAGGTGGCCATAGTGGTGGTGTCCATGTTGATACTCCTTACCCTAAGCAGGCTCTAAAATCAGCTGCAAATAACAAGCAGCAGACACCAAAGTCAAATGGGGATTACAGCTGCAAACCTTGTAACAGGTGATTGGAATTGTCTATTTAAAATTATCAGCCTCCTCATCTCATTCTGTATAAGTCAATTTATAAAAATAATTTTTTTGACTTGCAGGTCATTTAAGACTGAAGATGCCTTAGGTTCTCATAACAAGGCCAAGCACAGTGCCAAGTGAGCATCTTGTTGATTTAGGAAATCTGGCCGATGTTCTTTATGTTAAGAGTAGAGTATTATTCAATCTGGATTATCAACTTGAGATTGAATCCTGACTTTGATTTTATGGTCACAGTTTACATATTTAGTTACTGGTTATTTGGATCCAATGTGGTTGGGAGTTTAAGACATATTACAATGGATTTGTTTGATCTTCACTTGATTTTTAAGAATATCATAATACAGTTTCAATCAAATTGGGGTCTAAATAAAGTTAATGAATGAGTAGGTTCTTTTTTTCTTAACCCGGGAGTATGGGACTTCAAAGCTGAGATTAGTTGACTTTCGAGTAGTTTTTACTTGAGTTACTATGATTTAGTGAGGAAGTTGTTATTCTAGATGATCTTAGATGTATTTGTGCAGTATTAAAAAGTCGGGGTAGATTGGGAAAAACAAGGTAAAGCTATGTTTAAGAAACTCTAGAGAATGTTTGGCTAACATTCATTTAGGCAATTACATTAACCTGGAATGGGTTTGCAACTCCTCCCCAAAGATGAAAGTTTTGTTGGTTGAAAAGGCTTTAAAGGATTTTACCCTAGTTAGAGTTATTAGTCAAGGACCTTTTTTTTTTTTGAAAAGCAAGGTTAATTAATTAATAATGAGATGAGTACTAGGGTAGTCACAACCCATTACAACAACAATAATCAAAACATAAATTTCACAAGTTTTTAAAGCCTTCAATGGAGCTTGAAACCATGAGTAAAAAGAAATGAATCTACATTTTTTCAACCCGATTGAATACCAAATCCAAGAAACTAGCTTGATGCTCACTATAACATCATCTAAAACAAGGACGTTGTATCTCTCTCACTCCCTACCCTATCTGTTTGTCCTTAGAATGGAAGGTCTATTTTAACATATGACAACTTACATATATATGCAATGACAGTATATAATATTGAAGATTTATTGCCAAAACATATAAAAGCAGATGGTGTGTTTATGATCAAAATGATAAACCCCATAAAATAGCATGGATTATCAACCGGTTATCTAAACTCCTGCAAATGAACGTGGGTTCCCATTAATATGTTACGGAAAGTGTGAATAAATAATATTTTGAGCTTAACTTTGCTATTGATTATCAATGAACAAGAAAATATATAAACAAGGAAACCCTACTAACTAATTTAGTTTCCTTGTAACAAACATAATATTTAATAGAGAAACTGAAGCTACCAAAGAAAACTAACTTCCTAACAGCTAATTTTTAAATAATGATGCTAATACCCTCCTTCAAGCTGGAGATGCCCTAGGAAAACACAATAACGTGTCCCTGATTTTCTGGTTTCATTGCAACTTGCCAAATCATAACTACAAAAGGCTTTGACATCCATTTTTGAAGAAGTTGAAAAGAACAGAGGTGGGAGATAAAATATTTATGTCGAGAATAGAGTGTGGAATATGGTCAAGTGACTGTATATTGGTAGGGCTATTTATTTGAAATAGAATGCAATATATTTGTGGAGGGATGTCCGAGCCTCATAAAGAAAAACCAAAGACTAGAATGTAATTGCTTTCGTGGAAATTTACATGTGTCAAAAACAAAAAAAACAGATTTGTGTCCTGATCTAAAATGTAGGGATTATGAATCATTTTAGCAATGTTCAATCATCTTCAATGAATGTTGTTCTTGAATAACTCATGATCAAATATTTATTTGCAAGCAAGAGTGGAAGATAATTTATATGATGAGATAAGGTTGCATTTAAAATCGGGAAAATAAAGAACATTGTGCAAGATAAGATCATTATTAATGTGTATGGTGCCAATGAAATTTGGTGAAGTTTGAGGGCCACCAGGTAGTTTTATAATGATGAAATGAATGTTGTTAAAGCTTTCAAATCGGTTGTGCAATTCATTATATAATGTGTAAGCATTATCAAAGTAGATTTTTCTTTGAGCAGTGGCTAGAGATAGTGATGATCTTACATATCTAAGATATGACAATGATCTTACATATTTTGTACAAGAGGGGACCCCACTAAAAATTTATTTTGTTTTTAAAGATGGCTAACGGAAACGTTCTGGGATCGACTTTAATCTACTCCGAACAGTTATTGGTAGAATCGAATATGAGATTAAACCATTTTGATAGAGAAAATGACACTTGAGATGAGATAAAGTTCGAATCAATATATTTTGAATTTAGTCGTGTGAATAATTAACACTTAAGCAACCTACTTTCAATGATGTGAATAATGACAAAATTGACTTAGTCAATTTGTCGAACACTTGTTGTGCAAATATTATTGTGCATAAACAATTTCATAAACAGTTGGTATGCAATTGATAGCAAGTCAATTTTATCTAAGTGATGCAGATTGTGAAATACAATTGCAATTTATAATTGTAATTTTCTACACAAAAACATTTTTTTATCACAATTAAACACTTACAACTAATAGCAATTTAGCAAAATTGTATCCCAATATCAATATCAAGTAAAGAGAAATAAGGAAAGAGGAACAAAAAGATTTGTTTAGACAGATAATCGATCAACCTCGCTACGGTTAGCCTGTCCTTAATTTCAAATGGGAATTGAGATAGTTTTTATTTCTTTGCAAATGTTTTTACAAGAGAAGTTCAAGAAATAAACAACCAAACTCAGTTTTGATGTTGATTCTTTATCTTCTCTCTCCTTGATCTTAAGCAAGATCAAGTCGTCCAACAATGTCGAATTAATCATCTGGTAATTGTTACTTCCTTAACCGGATATGTGTCCTTCTAGGCCTTCACTCGACTAAATTGCAATTTGTTAGAACGGTAAAGCGGCAAGCAAAAAGTAATATATATTATTACCGGGTAATATTGGTTATATCGTATTGTCTCCACAGGAATTAGTGAGAGGAAAAAACTATTGTTCAACAGTTTCAATCGTTCTGTTTGGTTTTGGGTGTGGAAAGTAAAATGCGGAAAAAATAAATAAAGCAAATAAACAATCTATTGTAGCTCAAGAGAATTCATTCTGGAATCGTATTTCATTCTACTTGTCAAATACTTAAATTTAAAGATCAATCGCATTACACCCACAATACGCATCAAAAGCACCAAGCATCGCTCGAGACGTACCACAACAGAGGTTATGTCTAACACAAAGTCGCGGACAACCATATCACTCGCGTCGGCGATTTTCCAACCGACACAAACAACACGAAGGCATTAAGCTCCGATACCCATAAAGATTATCAACCTTAAATCTATGTCTAGAATTTAGAAACTAATAAATATCATCCTTAATCAAGATTCACGATGTCTATTTCTACAACACAAATCCGAAGCATTTAAGCAAAAAGATAAAGAACAACATCAATAATGATTTGTAAAGCAAATATAAATATTATCCCAAGATCGACAAATGTACATACAAGAAAAGAAAAATATACATACAACATCCACCATTGGAATGAGTCACAGGGAAGAAGAAGAACAAGTGGAATCTTCTCGCGTTGTCGGTGCAATAAAAAACAACCTACAACCAATCGACATGATGAACTACTCAATGATATTTCTTGAACCTCTAAACTACAAAGAATGGATCAGAGCTCAATTTTGTCAAAGAAGAGATGATAAAACCTAACAAAATCTGATTTTACAACATATATACAAATCTGAAATCTCATACCTCGCTAAGCGAGACAGATCTCGCTAAGCGAACTCTCACTTATTTGGAAAATATCTGGTACAGTGAACATGATCTCGCAAAGCGAGGTGGATCTCGCTAATCGAGCTTGCGAACTCAATTCTGCCTTTGTTTTGGAAGTGATAGCGCGCTGCAACCTTGGTTTAGCGAACTTCTGCAGAATCTCCTTATTGATTCAAAATTGCGTATTCAAAGCCATGTCTTCGACACTTTATTGCTCATGACTCATATACAAAGCCATGTCTTCGACACTTTATTGCTCATGACTCATATACACTCAAATACCTATAAAACGAATGAAAAATGGTTAAACGGTACATAAATGAACAAAATTCAAATAAACATAATTTATACATATTAACAAACTAAACGGAGAATTATTCGAAGAATATTAACAAAAGAACCGATAAGTGCCACAAATTACATACATAAAATATCGATATTTTGGCACTTATCACAATCGCGAATTGTTGTCACCCAAGAACTTTGATTGATCGTCCGTCTACAGTTACTCCCTTGACTGAATCCAACATTCTTCAAGGCTTTCACTCGCTTAAATCGAAACAAAAACTTCTCGCCAACCCCCCCCCCCCCCCCAAAATCAATTCGACCTTGGAGGACAAAATCCCAATGATTTTAATCAATGAAACCCCCAAAATTCTTCACCCAATTGGGATGTAGAAATCTCTAACTTTGGACGTTATCCCTCTCAATCTATGATCACTCAAACAAAAATGATTACGTGTAATTGATGGATGAACAAGAAGAATAATGAAGATGAGAAGAATGTTTGTCTCTTTCATGTTTGAGAGTTATGCTGAAATGGATGCATGAATGTATTTATATAGGTGTGTGAATGAGGGTTAAAACTGGAAAATTCGTGCATAAAATTACCCAAAAGAAGCGATGCGCCGACCTCTATGACCATATGCGTCGACCTCTACGAGGCAGCAAGGTCTGGAGGTAAAATGGCACAACATGCGTCGACCTCCAGTATGCGTCGACCTCTACAAGACAGTGAGATCTGGAGGTAAAATGCACAACATGTATCGACCTCTTAAAGACAAAATTCTTCTATGTGTCGACTTCTAGCTTGCTATGCGTCGATCTCCAAGCACCAGTAGCATTTTAAAAAGATTTTCAATTTTTTGCTCAGTGGAGGTTGACCTCCAAGAGCTATGTATCAGCTTATGACATGCATTTTCACCCAAAAACATATTTCTTTTACTTGTGAAATGAATCCATATGCATATGAATAAGTTTCGGATGATTATTGAAACCTTTTCGTGCAAGAATGTACCTTAGACTAAGAGGATATTGTCCAATATATTATATTTCTAAAGACCTAGTTTTGACATAATTCAAACAAATCATTAGACGAAATATACACTCACATATTTATCATTGAATTGGATTAATTTTTGCCTCAAAATCGATCCAAACCGAACCACAAACACCTAATAACTACTTACATGTTTACATAAAATTTATAAAATGATATTTTTTATTTTTCTTATAATTATTTTTTAATTATAAAATTAAAAATACAAAAATATTTTAACCTAATAAATACTTACATATTTTCATAAAATTAAAATATCTAATCCTTTATACATCCTTATAGAAATTGCATTTCAAAAATAAAATTTAAGTTTATAATTAGATCAAACACACCAAATCAAAATGTCTAATTAAAATGTCATTTTAAAATTTTAAATTTAAATTTATAATTAGGCCAATTTCTCAAACAAAAATTCTAACATGTACTTTTTAATGTCATATATTTGAAAATAAACATATAAATGTATTCACTAAATAAAATTAAAAATATGTGTAGGTCAATATCTAATTTCATTTTAAAATACTCCAAAATCTTCTTGTAAGGTTTTTATTCCTTACTCTCTTCTTTTTTTTTTCTCGTTAAATTTTTTGGATATATTTTATTTTCTTTAAAAGAATTATTTTATTTTTTCTTTATTTAAAAAATTACAAAGTATTTTTTGGATTCTCTTTTAAAAGTTATTTGAATTACTACTTATTTGATAGATTATTTTGAGTGGTCAAACAATCATTATTGAATTTGAATTATTTAAATTTTTCTTCATTTAAAAATTTAATACGACTACTCTTTATACAATATACTACGACTGATATTTATATTATATTTGACATGTCTTTGCACAATCAGATAGTGTATTTCTAGACTTATTATTTATTCGGTAAATGATAATTATATAGTACAAAACAGAGTTGTTTTAACCAAAAGACGTCATAATTGATCGTCTGCTTTATAAAATTTTGAACAATATCGCAAAACATCCAAAAAAAATAACAATCTAATCTACAACTCGATCCCGATTTTTTTAAAAAAAATTCATAAAAGAACACCTTGTGAATTAGTTTCCTTGTAACTACAATAAATGTCAGCAGAGGAACTAAACCCAACAAACTAAACTAACTTCCTAACTAGTTTAATATGACCTTTAGTACTGCTAATACCCTTTTCAGATAATGTCTTTTATAAAATACTTCTATTCAATGATAATATTCTCATGTATTTAACAGTGATATGTTAAAATTGGGTTATTAATTAATAATAGAATTTTTTTTTTGACAAGAAATTAAATAATAGAAATTAGTAAATTGCAGTATATATTGATTTTTTTTCCTGTTACAGTTATAGTACTCAGCCAACTCAAAAACTCCTTCATCAATCCAACTCTTAATTTTTTTACCAAAGTTTATAGATTTGTTTATGGGCCCGTTTGTTTTGGATTTTTTTTAAAATGATTTTAATAGTGTTACCAGAATTTGCGAAAATTTTTTTTAAAAAAAAACTTTTTATAAAAGCTTCAAATGAAAAATCTGTTAGAATAGTTATTTTTAAAATGTGATTTTAGGTATTTCATCTATTTATAGGAAAAAAAATTGGATATCAAAATTTCAAAAAATCACTTAATTTTTAAAACTATTTCAAATAGATTTTCATAAAAATCATTTTTGAAATACAACTTTTTGAAAAAATTATGATTTTGACTAAGTTTTGGTCTTCAATTATGTATGTTTATGTTATAGGATGTCAAATTAAGTGTTTCATTTTAGAAAAAACGAATATAAAAAAACTTGAAATATTTTGAAAAACGAATACAAAGAAAAAATCCATTTTTTTTAAAGCTGAAACAAACTGGCCCTATATGGCAGGCAAGTTTAATTTTCGTTTTCTTAGCTGTTTGATTTGTGGCTAGATCAAGCAGTGTCCTTTCAAAAAAGAGGACAACTTCTCTACCCATCACAAAAAATTGGGTAATGTACCTTCAACCAATCACAAGATTCCATAAAATTTTAACACATTTAGTTAATTATAAAATAATATAGTTGTTTGTTATTTCCAAGACATTTTACATTGAAGGTAACTTTACCCAACTTTTTGAGTCGGGTAGATAAGAATTTAAAGAATTTAACTTTTTTTAAAGGAAAATATTGAGGAGTGGTTTGATAAAATCAATCTAATACTAGTCCAATCTGGCAAAAAAGACTAGGAAATGACTACAAATATTTGGAACAACTACCTAATTACCTAAATTAGAACCTGTCCCAGCAGTGGCTTTAGATTCAGTGTTGGTCCATAAACTATTTGTTTGTTAGACAAATGATTATGCAATCGCACTGAAGAATCTTGTGGGGAAATTTTGATGAACAATGATGATGTACTACTTTGGAAATTCAGTAGTTTACTAAGCATAACCTTTATTCCTTAAGCAGAAAGGTATTCTTCATGGCAAAGAATAGATAGATGTTTAAAACTTTTCCAGTAAAGAGCATTCTCCAACTGCAGTGTGTTTCATCAATTGAGGATGTTTTCTACCTATCCAAAAAGAAGTCAATAAAAGGTATGAGATGCTGAAAACAAACTCCCCTATCCACTCCATCACCAAGAATTGACTTTGAAAGACGCAACCAAAATTGGTTAATACAATACACATAGTTGAAATTTAAACATCATTTCCTCTATTTCATCCACATAATCTCCAACATAGTTACCATCGAACATCCATCAATTACAGAAAAGAAATATCCACTGCTGAACTATATCAAAATCAATACTTCATCTAAATAGATAATTCAGAAATCAGAATAGAATAATATGAAAAAACAACTACAACCAACCCGACGGGTGCAAACAAAACAAACCAGATTACTAGCGACAATTATTACAGGGTCTTTTCACTTTGGATCAAATTTCTGTGTTCTTACTCTATCTGATGATTACCAGACTCACTGCCATTTCTTAAGCTCGGCTCTTCATAATCATTGCTACTCTTATTGTCCTTGTTACCAGAATCTTCAACTTCTTTCTCCCTGTTCCATTGTTCTATTCTAGCTCTCCTTTCTACACTACTTTCTCTTTCTCTGATAGGGTTTGGACTCCTATCCCTGCCAGCTGGACTTCTACTTCTTTTTCCTCTATGACGAGGACTACGGCTTCTTGGTCTCCTACCATGGTGGCCATGAGGCCTGTCAAGGTCCCTTCTACCAGAACCACGACCTGAATATGAACGCCCCTCATAGTTACGATTTCTTGGCGGGCTCCGGCTTCTGCTTCCACCACGGTCATTCCATGACCGCCTACTACTTCTTCCAAATAACCGCTTCCTCAAATCTCTGAAATTAAAGGGAAGGGTTTAACAACAAAAAAACAGTGGAAGCACAATTCAACAGTAAAATAATCGAAGAAAAAAAAAAGAGAAAAGAACTATGTTGAGAAGTTAACCTGCTAATTTTCTTTAGATGCATAAAGTTGCAGTAGCCACCTCGATTACATACATTTTCCTCATACTGCCTACAAGTAGCTTCTCGAAAATCCGTAACAGGAGAGAAGTCAACAATGATCGGTCGACCTAGAAGATCACATTGCCATTAGTTCCCAGGATGTCAGTGAGTGATAGGAGCAACAAGCAATGATAGACATTAATTTTGTAAGTATTACATGATGAGACATTAATTTTCTAATATATCTCAATGTCCTATGCACGATAATTATCACAATTTTGAGTACTTGGAAGTATGGATAATACAAAAGCCTCATCCCATGCCACTCAATACCTATCTCTAGCAATATTAGGACTGTTTACTTTGTTAAAACATTTCAATTTGCATCTTCTTTAATTCGTTATTTAACATGTTCACAAAAAAAAAATTAAACCTTCAAAGTGAGTCATTATGATGGAGAGAAACAAAATGCTAGCAACGGATGAGAGGATTCTCATGAAATAATGAAAATAGCTTCTGACATTTTCTTTGTTTTCCGAAATGCAAGACAATTATATACTTTAAAAGTCGCTTTCCGAAATAAGATCTGCTTAAAGGAATGAGATCCAAACTCAATTATTTCATTGTGTATATTTATTGGGGTGTTAAAAATGATAGGTGGTGGATTTGAGGTGCCAATATAATTTATATGCTATTTCTAAATTGTTAAAAAGAGAAAACAGACTCTTGAAAAGAGCATTAGTCTTGCATTTCTGGAAACAATGAAAATGGCAAGCACTACTTTAACTATTTCTAGAAATTTATTATCCCTGACTAACTAGTATTTTATCTTCTCTACATAATCACTATTCACTTCCAATGTCTTTCATTTTCTTATTAGCAAAATAACTCAGTCTAAAAGAGGAAAACAGAAATTGTTTTATAGGCCCTAAAACTAACAAATTTATTGGATAAGAAAATTTAAAATGTGTTCACAAAGTAAACATGACCTTTAATTTATTTGAAAAAACAAAATTATTGCCATGGGAACACCAAAGGACCATAGAATATATACTCGATGAAAGTAAGAAACCCAAACGACTGCACCACTCCCACCCCCCTAAAAAAACTAAACTCATAACCAGTAGAAACAACATTGGACCATAGAAGACATTCTCAATGAAAATAAGAACTACCATCTGACAGATAACAATAACAATGTAACTAACAACAGGGCACACAATCAAAGTACACTTCATCAGACAAAGCCCAAATATTCCCAAAACAAGTAAAAGAAGGGTCGATATAAGTGGGTACAGTACAGCAAGGTAAACAGAGAACACTAATGCCAAACCAGCTGAATATCTAAATATACTGAATATGAACATTGAATATCTTAACCTATTGACTTAGATTACAAACACAAACACTTTAAAGACATAATTATTCATGAAAACGGCTTTTCGCAGATGTAACTTCACAATGAAAGACAGCAATAGTGAACCCAGTCATATACACAAATTTCAACTTCAAACCCTAATCGAATTCAAAAACAGAAAAAAAAATGAAGAACCTGAGTAAAATCTTCCAGTGAGATTCATTAGGGCATTAGCAGCATGATCTTCCTCTTTATACTGAACATATACATTACCAACCTAAAACAAAAAAAACAAAAAAAAAATCACCATCACAAAAATTAGGGTTACAAAAATTGAAACATATAGAGAGAAAAAAAATCAAACAAACCATGTGATCAGCCAAATTATCACAAATATTCAAGCTCTGAATTTGCCCATACTTGCTAAGCTCCTCAAACAGATCTTCATAAAAATCCTAAAAAAAAAACGGAAAATAATTTTTAAAAAAAAAAAATCCAAAAATCGAAAACAAAATTACAGAGGCGAGAAGATGAAAACTACATCGAAGTGTTCTTGAAGCTTATCAGGGTCGAGCGACTCCGGCTGCGGCTGCTGAGGCGGTTGCGGTTGCTGAGGCTGATTAGGGGTAGGGTTGATGAAGTTGAGATTCATGTCAGGTCTCTGATACATGTTGGAGAGAACGAGAGTGGGACTGATGGTGGGCTTAGTGTGAAGGCGAGAACAGCGGTCGCCATGTCGACAAGCTCCGATCTTGAAGTAGAAAGGGCAGTTCACTCTGTCTTTCTCGGTCCCGAAGATCGATGCCAAATGCTCCGCCATACCTGGCTTAGGGTTTCGGTCTCTTCACCGCTCTCACTGGCTCGTTCGTTCGTTTCGCTTTTTTGTTTTCCTTTGATTTATTATGTTATGTTTTTTTCACCTTTTATATTAGGGGGTTATTTTTTGTTGTATATGTGAATGGGTGAATGTGCAAAGTCATCTAAATCTAACTTTATAGGAGTATAAGATATACTACTAGTACTCTCTAATTTATTTTTTAAATAAAATACAAACAATAATTTTTGTTGAAAAGAAAATTTTAAGAGAATTGATTTTATCTTAGAATAGAACGACCTCTAAATTAAAAATTAAAAAATATATATTCTAAATGCAATTATATGAAAGAAGATTTATGATATTTTAATAGAATCTCATAGCATATTTAAAAATTATTGTATTTTAAATACAATTACCTGAAAAAATATTTATGATATTTTTAATAGAATGTCATAGCATATTTGAAAATTATTGTGAAATTTTAAGATTTAATTAATTTTTTTAAATGAAACTTTTGAATACTCAAAAGTTAAAGAGTGTAATTCTTTTAAACATGAAAATATTTTTTTCAAGATTTTTTTTAACATCATATATATAAGTAAATTAGTTTCGATGATTTATTGAGTTGATAAAAACAACAAAAGAGAAAATGGTTTTAAGACTATAGTAATCTCAATAGATTATGAGTAATGTTATTAAATATGTCATTTCTATCGGTCTCATACTTGACGGGGTTTGAGGATCAAGATAATGTTCTCAAACACTTAGTCCCTATTAAGTATGATGCTTAAAAGGTTGGTGATTAATATAAATCTAAAGTACTATGAGCTTGGACTCGCGTTGCACAATATGGACATGAAACTAATACTTAAGACCTAATGTGTTTATATATGTCAAGCCTAAATACCAAACTAGATTGATGTGGAAATATGAGACTAACAATTATTCCTCTAATAGGCCTAAGACTCGTCTTCAACACCCCTCCATTGTTAGCCTATATTTATTATACATTGGATACCTTTTAGATATCATATAATGGGTCATTGTCTCTAGCACATTGCCAATAGGGTCCTTAATGAATTCAACGAGAACATTTGGAGTCTATTGTGGGGCCAAGTAAGAATAATTTACCAACCACGCAACCATTTAACCAGCTGACGGAATGGTATAGTCAATACCCTCACACATAGTCGAAGGGGAGAATTACGTCATCAAAATAAGGTTGTACATATCCAAATGGAAGAAATGCAGTAGGAGCAAGTATAGATTAATGTACATATAGGTACAACTATCTATAACTGTTATCTTTGTGCTTTTGATAATGATAACATATTGTGTAAAATGGTGTTATGTGAAGTCCTTTGTATCTAATGTAGAGAATGTGGATTTATGTGTTTGAAGGTAAAGTCATTTGTATCAATTGTCCAACAATCTCTAATGATGGCATATAATCAAGAAGACATCTACAGCCTCATCAAACATAAGATTCAAGTTACAGTTGAAATCCTAGGTCAATAATGAATCAAGCAAAGAAACGTGAAGTTATGAAGTTGTGAAAGATAGGAAGTGTGAAGCTCGCTTGGTCGTGTGCTTAGCGCGTGTCTGAGGGCCCAACTAAAATATAAAAGGTCAAGAGTAAGTATTGATGTACTATGTCAAACACACACACACACACACACATAAAAAAGCTGTTAAATCCCAATTTTTTAATATATATATATATAACTTCTAAAAAACATATCAATGCATGCTTGTATGGAATTAATTAAGAAGTGCTTATAATCTATTGGGAAAGTTTTTACATTGCCTAATCGATTAAGGACAAGGTATAATTGATTAGAGCAAGGTAAAAGACTTCTTAGTCACTTAGAAATCTTTTAATCGGTTTAACCATGTAGTTATTTTAGGTTTTCCTTTTCTGAATTAGGGTTTTTTTTGTATTTTGAAAGGTTTTTGTTATGGGCCAACCAACGGCCCAATACAAGAGTTTAATCATGCACAAGCCCAATTGTATTATCCATCATATATAGTCAACATACGTAAGAATCAAGGTACACTTTCTGATCTCCATTTTTCATTATACTCATTGTGGACTATGTATTTGATTTAGGTGTTAAAGTGTTAATCGTAGAGGTCCACCCGTACCCGAGACCAGCATTAACGATTCCAGATTCCTATATCATTAATCTTGGTTCCATAATAGAACATGTAAAACATGTAACTCTAACAAAAGAGGCGGGTGAATTGTGGGGGTTAGAAAAGCATTGGTTTGATACAAAATTATGATTGGAACCAGAGTTTAAAAATATTTTCTAAGAAACGTTTGGATATGCGGCAAAAAATCAAGGTAAAGAAAATAAGTGGAAAATAAAATGTTAAGGTATGAGAGATAACACCAGATATTTGTCGAGGTTCGATCTTGTTTCATTCAAGAACAATAAATGAGTTAAGAACTATTAGTTACAACTAATCAAGGATTTTGGTACGGTGGAGTGGAGTGGGGGGCCTGCAAGGTTAGTACTCCAACACTCAAGTTAGTATGTGAGGAAGAAAAGTAGATTAAAATTGGACTTGAAACTTTTTACCTCAAATTGGCACCTTCTCTATATATAGATGGGGAATATAACTGACTCGTTATTTGTTAGGAGTGGATAATGAAGAACCGCTGGATGTACTTGTAGTAGAGATTCTTAGTGATCAACAAGATGATAATTTTCATATGTTGAGATGATTTTGAGATGGTCTGCCCACAATAGTTGCCCCCAAAAGCCCTTGTTCACGAGTAGTAGAATAAGGGTTTGTCACACTAGCCTCGGGTGTCGACCACTCCTTTTATCGATTTAGGACGGGAGAAAAAAATGTTTCAATTTCTTGGGGATTCGTGCATTTAATGATTCATGCTTCCGAACGTCTTTTTGGAAGTGCCATCATTATAGCTCTGGGGAAGAAAAATATGGAGTGCTATGTGTGAGTGATTACACACATTAGGTGTAATCTTTTTGTATGCTAGATTATAATCTTTGAAGAGGCCTTACTGCTCATTTGGATCATTTCTTAGTTTAGAAAGTATCTTCTTCTTTGGTGCTTTGCTTCTCTGTACCTTAAAAGTTAACATATTATGGGCAAGAAATCACAGAAAAATAATCACAGGCCCATAAGAATGCTCCACCTTTTTGGATGGATTCAGTTTCTTCTTCCATTGATTTTGCTTTTTCAAAAAATGGGTGGCCTAAATGACGATTTTATATATGTGGGTCCACCTTCTTATTGGAGAATATTGAGTTTCGCTTAGGATGAAATAATATACGACAAGTATGGAGATTTCTCAATTCCCTTCTATGAATGCACTCTCTCTCTCTCTCTATCTCTCTCTCTCTCTCTCTTTCATGTGTCTTCATCTCCCTTTTATTGCCTTTGAGATATTTGAGAAAGAAGTTCTGAAGCATTCGACAATGCCTCCTTCTCAACTTCATCTGGCAAGTTAGGCGTATGAGAAGGTATCCCAGTATTGGTGTGAATACTTTAATAGAGAGCCTTATATGATCCTCTTTTTTCATCTCTTCAAATTCCATTGTGGACAAACAACGTGAACATGGGGCAGAGGTTTAATCTATTTGGAGTCGGCCAGCTAAACAACTCAGACGGGGGAAAAGTTTTAATCTATTTGGAGTCGACTGTTCACTTTGGACCTCTTTTGGATCTTTAGCCCTTTGAGGATTAATTCTTTTTTGTAACCCCTATCAGTTCTTTGTAATGTTGGTGGCGGAGTAGAGGACATGAATATTAAGTTGTTCCCTAAGCAATGGACTGAGGGTCACTTTCTGTTAGGGAACTGTCTTTACGCATATGAGGAAGGGGACCTCTCTGATGAGTCAGAGTACTAGAAGGCCCGGTTGATGAATTTTATCAATAATCTGAGATACTTAAGAGGAAGTAATCTAGTGGAGAAATTCAAAAAGAAACATTTCCAATGCCTTAGTGACGTCCGGTTGTTGATATGAACTTTTCCAAGGAAGAGAGAAATATCATCTTTGGTAATCTCGGGAATCTCTGGGACCTTTGTTTACTCTTCATGTCTTTGACCTATTTGCTTTCCGCATAATGGTATGCATGTCATACAGACGGTGAAGTGTTCATCCGACTTTAGAGGCGGGGAATACAATAAGTCAAGAGTAATAAAAAAATTGAAACCTTGACGACTTTCTTGAGTGTCGTGGTTCTAACTTCTCGTCCACTTCTGAATGGGTTCAACTCGCGTTCTTTCAAAGATAGATGAGCCCCTTTCTTTGTAAGAATATTTATCTTATCTGGCTAATTTATTCGAATCTACTTTGTAAGAAGAGCTTACTACTATGGTGTAGTATTCTTGGAGTGCTTCTATTATTTTAGCCATTGGTGGATTCAACCACTGGAAATGTTCACATTGGACTGAGGGTCACTTTCTGTTGGGGAACTGTCTTTACGCATATGAGGAAGGGGACCTCTCTGATAAGTCAGAGTACTAGAAGGCCCGGTTGATGAATTTTATCAATAATCTGAGATACTTAAGAGGAAGTAATCTAGTGGAGAAATTCAAAAAGAAACATTTACAATGCCTTAGTGCGTCCGGTTGTTGATATGAGCTTTTCCAAGGAAGAGAGAAATATCATCTTTGGTAATCTCGGGAATCTCTGGGACCTTTGTTTACTCTTCATGTCTTTGACCTATTTGCTTTCTGCATAATGGTATGCATGTCATACAGACGGTGAAGTGTTCATCCGACTTCAGAGGCGGGGAATACAACAAGTCAAGAGTAATAAAAAAAATTGAAACTCTGTCGACTTTATTAAGTGTTGTGGTTCTGACATCTCGTCTACTACTGAATGGGTTCAACTCTCGTTCTTTCAAAGATTGATGAACCCCTTTCTTTGTAAGAATATTTATATTATCTGGCTAATTTATTCTAATCTACTTTGTAAGAAGAACTTACTACTATGGTGTAGTATTCTCGGAGTGCTTCTATTATTTTAGCCATTGGTGGATTCAACCACTGGAAATGTTCGCATTGGACTGAGGGTCACTTTCTGTTGGGGAACTTTATTTACGCATATGAGGAAGGGGACCTCTCTGATGAGTCAGAGTACTAGAAGGCCCGGTTGATGAATTTTATCAATAATCTGAGATACTTAAGAGGAAGTAATCTAGTGGAGAAATTCAAAAAGAAACATTTCCAGTGCCTTAGTGACGTCCGGTTGTTGATATGAGCTTTTCCAAGGAAGAAAGAAATATCATCTTTGGTAATCTCGGGAATCTCTGGGACCTTTGTTTACTCTTCATGTCTTTGACCTATTTGCTTTCCGCATAATGGTATGCATGTCATACAGACGGTGAAGTGTTCATCCGACTTCAGAGGCGGGGAATACAACAAGTCAAGAGTAATAAAAAAATTGAAACCCTGTCGACTTTCTTGAGTGTCGTGGTTCTGACTTCTCGTCCACTACTGAACGGGGTCAACTCTCGTTCTTCCAAAGATTGATGAACCCCTTCTTTGTAAGAATAGTTATCTTATCTGGCTAATTTATTCGGATCTACTTTATAATAAGAACTTACTACTATGGTGTAGTATTCTCGGAGTGCTTATATTATTTTAGCCATTGGTAGATACAACCACTGGGAAGCTCTTTGTTCTGACAGGTACCATGCTGAGAAGCGATGACTGGAGGAGAATGTTCGCAATTTGAGGCTTCAATGGGATAAATACATGTGATAAATAGAGAAAGCTTTTACCTTTCTCATCGGAGTGGATAATGCCTCACTTCCCCTAAATCTTGTTTGTTCTCTTTCCGACCATGTGAATTATCTGATGAAGATCGTGGTGAAAAAGCACCAGGATTTTACTTCTATTAGGGGCAGCTTATCCCATGCTCAAATAGAGTAGGAGTCTTTGCACCCCCATAACGCTTTGTTAACTCAATAGTTGGGAGACTGTAAGAATGCTACTCTTGAGGAAGTCTTGCAAACATTTGAGAATGCTTTACAGCAAGTCGAGCACTTCCACCACCCTTTGACTATCTCCAAGGAGCAAATTTGGTCGGATCAAGTAATCAAAGATGGGAAGATCGTTTCACTTTGGGACTAGCCCTCTTTCTTTTTTTTATTCTTCTTTAAGTGTACTTTAATTAAAATACATTGTAGTTGAAGCACATGTAAGTATATATAGTCATTTTTAATGAAATCCTTATTCCATGTTTTTATACTTGTTTAAGGTGTATTTGTTGGATTCTAGATCTTTGCGAACTTACGTTGTCTTCCTTCAAAGTTAATTGGACGTCACTCAAGTTTTTATGGACCAAAGGTCGGTTCCCCTTCCCTCTACCATATGAAAATTCAATTGGAGGTAGGCGTGTGGGTGACCCACCCCAGCATATGAAGTTGTTAGTTGTTATACGGAGGTGGACTGTGATTGCCTATGGGGAATTGATTATTGGTCTGATGTGCAAAGTGTCTCCGACAACACCGCTGAATTTCGGTGGTGAATTGATTGCTTTAGCCGAATATACAAAGCGTCTCAGAAAGCATCTCTGACATTTATGGAGAGTTGATTGCTTTAGTCGGACGTATAAAGCGTCTCCAATAACACTCATGAATTTTGGTGGGGAATTCATTGTTTTAGCCGGACGTACAAAGTGTCTCCAATAATACCCCTGACTTTTGGTGGGGAATTAATTGCATTAGTCGGACGTACAAAGCATCTATTACACCACCCTTAACTTTTGACGGGGAATCGATTACTTTAGTCAAGCATACAAAGCGTTTTTAACAGCATCCCTAACTTCGGTGGGGAATTAATTGTTTTAGTCTAACGAACAAAGCGTCTCCATCAACGCCCCTGATTTTTGGTATATCAAGCATTGATTACGTTGGTCGTACCCAGGGTTTGTAGTTATAGGCAGGTTAGTCGCCGCTTATTCTCCTCGCTCGTCATGGACTTTCTATCCACTTTTCAGAGGACTGATGCCCATCTTATTAAGTTGTCTAAGGACAGTAGTTGTTCCATTGAAAGCCCAAAGGTCGGAGACTTCGTACGACCATAGGCTATTTTTGTCGACGTCCATCTTTTCGAACAACTTTGAGTATATTATTTCGTAGGAGTTGCCACTATCAATGAGGATCGGGAGACATCAAACTTCCCCTCGTGGAAGTGATTAAAAGGGAGAAATTTTGTCGGGGATGCCTTCAACCTTCTATCAATCTCAAAATCACAACATAGGCCAGTCAAGAACCCTTATTGCATACTTGCCTCCTTTCTATAGATGTCCATCATCTTGATAATCTTCCTCTTCGACGTCCCTTTGGAAGGGTGATTTATCCCACGCGCGCCTTTAGTGATATACGAGTGTTTTCCCCTTCTAGCTTCCTTACTTTCACCGCTGGTTCGGTAGTCCTGACATCTATAGCCTTCGACGGAGTTTTGCCTTTAGGATGTGGAACCTTATTTTGCAGGAGATATTCTTTTAACAAGAATATCTAATTTTGATGATAACAACTTATGATAACAAGAACACCCTTTATGTTATGATTAAAGCTAATGCATTTAATGACGGCGATCCGAAATTACCCCAACAAATTATTGTCCATGTTGATGTTCAAAAGTAATTTATCAATAAACTCGAGTTTGTTTTACACGAACATATGCTTGAATGAGCATCAATGGAGGCTATCAAATTAGAGTTTGACATTGTTAGCGGGAGGTCGAATTTTGGTTCTGATAAAGACAAATATATGTTAGGATGAGATGTGAAAGAAGTGGCAAGTATAAATAACTTATCTAGAATTTGAAACGCAATGACTCTGGAACAAGGAAATATAATGTCCTTTTAAGTTGTGAGGGTACTACAAGGAGAATAATACATGGACATTTAATTTGATTTGTAGTGTACATGATCATGGTTTGGGTCACAAGTTAGTAGGGAATCTAATTGTATGTCGGTTGATTGTTGAAGAGAAGAAACTTATTCTGGCATGACATTGAACATGGTTCAACCCAAAAACATTGTCACAACTTTGAAAAGGAAAGAGTTGAAAGTGTCTCAAATATTAGGCGAGTATACAATGTTTGCGACTAAAATAACAAGGCGATAAGGGGTCTAATATCTGAAATACTACAATTGTTGAAATTGTTGGATGGTGATCATTATGTATCTACGTACAAAGCGTGTGAGGATGGAAAAATTGTTCAAGATATATTTTGGACTTATCCTGATTCCATCAAGTTGTAAAATATATTTTCCATTATGCTGATAATTGATTGAACATATGATCTCAACAAGTATAAGCTTCGTCTCATAGAATTTATTGGTATTGTTTCTACAAAGATGACTTATTCGGTTGGATTTGCATTTTTGTAATGTGAAAAAGAGAATAATGTTACATGGAATTTAGAAGTGTGTCATAAATTGTCGAAAGACCAAGAAAACATGTCACGGGTGATTGTCACAATTTTTGATATTGCACTGATGAATTTGGTTGCAAAGGCGTTTCGTACATCATATATTTTACCGTGTAGGTATCATATAACAAAAAATGTCAGAGTTAGACTTAAGCATGCAGTAAAGACCAAACAAATCAATGGTGAAATAGAAAAATGGTCAAACCTAGTTATATTTGGAAAGCATAATGGATGCTTAGAATTTTATAATGAATTCTTCTATAAAAGATTTATATGTTGAATTTTTCATATAGTCCAGAAGGGTTTGCACGAAATATCAGAATTTCTTAAAATATGTTGAAAGCCCTATATTAGACCATGCGGAGGAGAAAATTATTTATGCATGGATTGATCATGCTATAAATTCGAGAATACTATGATTATAAAAGTTGAACCATCTCATGCTACATTGAGGAACTCGTTGAAAAATAGTAAGGCGGGTTTGTCTGAAGTTAGGATAAAACCCTGGAACAAATTGTTTGTGTTTTATGTGATAGCAAATGGCAAATTCATATTTTAATATTCATCCATATTTATTATTTGTATTTGGTGTGGTTAGGGTGCAACCGAAATCTAATTTCCAAATTCTAAAGATATTTTGAAATTTTTGCCAATGGAAAAGTAATAATCCTCTACAATATAAAATTTGAACCGTAAAGGTCTTTCTTTTTTTAATGTGTGCATCTAAAGTGATCTTGACTCTCTTAACCTCTCAAAATATATTGCATTAACATATTTTTATAAATGAGAAATTTTTGACCATACAAGTTGATTTACAGGATTAAGATTGAGTTAGATTCAACTCAAGTTCTAAATAATACAAAAAGTTACTTTGAAATATGTTGACTCACTTACTATCAATTGAAAAAAAGGCCAGTAATTTGTGTGTGTGTAATGGTTTGTAAATGTAACTTCAAGCAGAATGATATTAGGAAACAACAAATAACTATAAGAGTGATTTCAGTATAAAAAAAAAAAAATCTGTTAAGGTATATACCACCAAAAAAAATTACTATTTGGACAAATTAGAGCACGAATTGTTAAATTTTTTAAAAACTATACTTTTTAAAGTAGTATAGAAAAATGAATTAATAAATTCTTTAAAAAATATATACTTCTTAAATTAAATATTTGTTATTAGGGCCTGGTTAAAAAATATACTTGGTATTAGGGATACTCAGATTAAGAATCGGATCAAAAATGAAAATAGGCAGCAAGCATCAAAGCAATATCATTATAAATTGTAACAACTTTTAAACTCCAGGGGAGACTTATCAGCCCCGTAAATTAGAGGTCAAAATTTATTAGCATCAAGTCTTTCAAAAGAAGACTGACTAGCAAACTAACTATAGTTTATTCATCACAACTAAAACCCGCTGCAGCCAAATCTCATTGCTCAAAACTCAGGTTGGATATATCTGGTTTTTCCCCTTTCAAAAGCTTTTTAGTAGGGCTCAACAGGAGTACGGAAGTTAACTCCAGCATACACTGCTTCAGCACCGAGCTCCTCCTCAATTCTCAAGAGCTGAAAAGATAGTTACAAACATTTAGAACACGCGTAAGCTTAACAGCTTAACAACGAAAAAACTGAACATAATTAATGAACAAACACTAACCTGGTTATACTTAGCGAGACGCTCTGACCTGCATGGAGCTCCAGTCTTAATTTGACCCTGTTCAAGTTACAATTAACAAAATGGAAAAGTTATTATATTGGACATGGGAATTATGGTGGTGATAGACTCATAGCACAATGGTTGAACTGAGGTAAGGCAATACCGTTGACAAACCAACAGCAAGATCAGCAATGAAGGTGTCCTCAGTCTCTCCACTGCAATTACATATAAAATGTTAGTACCATAGTAAGTGATTGCCTTACGAAAAAAATTTATAGGCAACGTTCAAACCTTCGGTGACTGGTCATGACACCCCATCCAGCCTTTTTGGACATCCTCACGGCTTCAATACTCTCGGTCACTGATCCGATTTGGTTCACCTTGAGCAGAAGAGCATTGCATGCTTTTGAGTCAATTGCCTTCTGAACCCTCTGTGGATACAATGGAAAAAAGCAACAAGTCAAAAGGACAATCTTTCTAAAATCTCCCAAAAATTATAAAAAGATTTGTATAGTATGCAGACCTTGGGGTTGGTAACCAGGAGATCATCACCAACAATTTGCACATTGGTTCCAATCTCACCAGTCATCTTAGCATAGTGCTCCCAGTCATCCTGGTCAAAAGGATCCTCAATGGAAACAATTGGGTACTCTGACACAAATGACTTGTAGAGATCTTTCAAAGCCTCTCCAGAGATCTTCTGTGAGCCGTCGTTGTTCTGGATTGTCAAACAGAAAAGTTCCAAAGAGATAAATAATCTAATTATGCATCACCATAAATGTTACCAGCTTATACTATATGTTACATAACTACTTTAAAAAAAAGGATGCATCTGTCAAGTTGCACAAGTATGTGAAATAGCTACGAAGACAGCAAAATTAAAGAGAACACATTCAGTTCTTAACCATCTTTAAAATGGGTGGTATTTTTTAACTTATACCCGTCTGTAGGCCAAATAAGCTGCTTCTATCGTTACCAAGGATTCTGATAGAACCCCTTGTACGAGGGTGTATACTAAATAAAACAGGATGGGAGTATAGGATCAGCATGTGTGGTTTAGGGAGACGACAAAATGGAGAATATTCTAGTTAATCAGCTTCACAAGAGTGAGACAGGGAAGTCTAAGTTAGAACAAATTTGGAAGGAGGAAAGATTGGCAGACAATTGTGTGAAGGTTTGCAAAACCTTTGAGCATGAAGGTTGGTAGACTATTAAGTTTTCTTTATCTTAACATTTTTCTTTGCTATTTCTAAGTGTCTTCTAAATACCATGCTTCTTTATTGTGAGTCACCAATGTGAATCAAATTTTGTAATTAGATATCTGGTTCCCATCACTATCCAACTAGACTAACAGGTAGAACTCAGAGAAACTACAATAAAAAAAAAAGGGAACTCACGTCTTCCTTGAAGTTCAAATCATATGATTTGTCTTCCTTGTAGAACTCGGAAGCTGCAACATCCATTCCAATGACAACCTAAGAACAGTATACAAAATGTCAAACTTACTTGAATGAAGACATTTGAGAAGCCAAAGAACCAAAACAAAATTTTGGTAAGAGGGTAAAAATCTTACTTTGCCAGTGTATCCAGCTTTGTCAATGGCAGATTTTAGCAACTCCAAACCTTCCTTGTTCTCCTGAAAGCCAAAGAACACATCAGCAACAGATCAAAAAATTGAGGTGGTTCCCCATATACAATGCATATAAGGAAACAAGTTAAAAACCATCATTAACCTGAATGTTAGGGGCGAAGCCACCTTCGTCACCAACATTTACTGCATCTTGACCGTATTTCTTCTTAATCACAGCCTGAAATGATATCAGCATAACCCAATATTAACAATAACGAAAAACACACTGGTATAGCTCTACAATCAATTTCACGAACCATATGCAAATAGACAGACACCAGGGCTGACAGGTAAAACTTCATTTGGTAATATAAAAGTTTGACAAATTTTAGATAATATATTTTATTAGAGGTTAACAAATGTAAGATGCAAACTGACCTTCAAATGGTGATAGACTTCCACACCCATCTTCATGGCTTCCTTGAAAGAGGAGGCTCCAACAGGAAGAACCATAAACTCCTGCATATGCATTGAATATCAGATTATCAATATGCTTTCTATCTCTTGCATTCAAACACACAAGAACACAAGAGTGATCTTTGAAATCATACCTGCATAGCAAGCTTGTTTCCTGCATGTGATCCACCATTAATGACATTGAAAGCGGGAACAGGCAAAACCAAATTTTTGTTGCCTGCAATGTTTGCAATATGCTGCACCCAAAGAATGACCAGACGAAAGTCAGATACACAAAAACAAAAAAATATCAACCAAAAATGAATGACAAAAGAAAACTGGGCTGAGTTGGTGGATGAGTTTAACTATGTCGAATGAGGAGGGGTGTCACTGCTGTAAGAATTATCAATCCCACCATCTATTCTAATAACTCAATTGTAAAAGAATATTTGTAACAAATCTGACAGTATGAGTACAATTACACACAGTAACTATGTTCTTAAATGCCAGATAGCAACAAAAAAATATATGAATACAAGTTAGTTGTAAAGTAGTAAATATTTCCAGAAATGAACAACTTTATTTGAATGTCACGGTTCCAGAAATGAACAACTTTATTTGAATGTCATGGTTCCATCATCTAACTAACAGAGGAAACTAAATATAATTTAGTACCAGAATTCAAGGATAAATTACCTTGTAAAGAGGGATTTTTAGGACTCCAGCCCCAGCTTTGCACACTGCAAGAGACACTGCCAATATGGCATTTGCTCCAAGCTAAAACAAAGAGAAAAACATCAGAATTATAAATTAATAATCAGTTAAAACTTCAACGTTATAAGATTTACAAGCAGACTATGCTAAGCACCTTTTGCTTGCACCAACCCCACTCGTTAACAGTTCCATCAAGCTGCTGAACCATGAAGTTGTCAATGTCAGTCTGCTTAGTTGGGTCCTGTTCATTGTAAAAAAAGAAGCTTCAGTAACAGAATCAATGTTAAAAAACTCTTAGAGTGTGTTTGGATGAGGTAATTAGAAATTTTAAAGTAATTTAAAATTCAAAGCAATTCAAATGATTCAATTCAAATCCATTGATTTTTAAATTGTTTTGTTTGGATGGAGTATTAAGATAATTCATTGTTAGATTTTTTGTGTCATTTTGTATAAAATTTAAATTTTTTGGACCAAATTAAAAAATGAAAAAGTAGGGACTAATTTGTAATTTTTAAAAATTTAAAGGACCAAATTGTAAAATTTAAAAATTATTAAGGACCAAATTGCAATTTTTTAAAAATTTTTGGGGTCAATTTTATAATTTTGAAAAATATGAGGACCAATTTGTAAATTTTGAAGAATAATAATAATAAATACATTTTATGGAACATGAGAGGAATTTCAAATTCTTTGGTTTTTGGTGTCATTTCAAAATGATTAAATTTAACTTAGATGAAATACTCCATAAATTTCCATCATTTTAACAATTCTTCATTTTTGTATCCAAACAATGGATTTTAGTCAAATCATTTTAAATTCCCTCAAAACATTACTTTCCCTCATTAAAATGCTCCATCCAAACACACTCTTAACATGTTTAAATACCTTGGAACTATGCAATGATGGTCATAATTTACAACTTGGGAAAAACACAAATGTTAAATAAATATAAACAAACCTTGCCGATCAATGCTGGGGCAATGATGGTGTTCACATTGTTAACAGCCTGCAGGTGCAAGAAAAAGAGATAATCAGTTGAGGTTTATTACCAGATCTGCACATAAATTTCTAAAACACTAATGATTTAGAAACAAAAAACACTCGCATTAATTAAAAATAAGTGAAGCCTATTTTGTTATTTCACAAGTATGAAGTATAATAATAAAGGAGACACAAGTCTTACCTTTGATACACCTTTTCCAAGATAGTCAGATCCTCCATCTCTCAACTCAAGAGCCTCATAAATACCTATTAATCGTTTCAAAAATAAAATTAAACAGTGTTTCACATATGTAAAAAAACAAGCTATCATCAGCACCAGAGGTTACTATATCTTAAGAAAGCCTCAAAAAATACCGTTGGAAATTTCAAAATACATAAGCTACTTTAGAAGTTTTTTTCAAATTCATTTAATAAATACGGTTATATTCAAGCATGAAAACAGCACCAGAGAATAACAAATATGGTGATAGAAACGAGAATCTAGAGAAACCAGGGTAACATACCAGTGGATGCACCGCTAGGAACAGCGGCTCTAGCGAAAGTACCATCGGAGACAGTTATATCAACCTACAGCAACCAGATTCAAATTCAATTTACGGTAATGAAAACCAAAACCTAATTTGAATAAAAAATCACCGGAAAATAGAAATCGAGAAATCATGGATAGATCGGAGATGAATCGAAGCTTAGAAAGTATAGAAATGGAAGAGAAGATGAACCTCGACGGTGGGATTGCCACGGCTGTCGAAGATCTGACGAGCCTTGATGGAAGTAATAGCGGCCATGACGGAGGAGAAATCGATGTGAATGAGAATTGAAATTTGAGATCTGAAGAAGAGAGAAGATAAAGTTTTAACACTGCGTGTTGTGTGAGAAATTCAAGAAACGAGTTTCGGGTTTATTTATAGTCACGATTAACTCTCGCTCTTGTTTAGGTTTAGACAACTTTAATCCCTTTTTTTTTTTCTTTTTTTGGGTAAATACTCAACTAACTTAATATTGGTAGGTAAAATCAAAATAAAGTAACTAAATCTAATTATATAGAATTAAATTGTTAAATTTTTAATTTTTGTTTTGTTTTTGATAATCGATAAGCTTTTTGTGTTTTTTTTTTGTTGAAAACACGTGAAAACGCCTGTGGTTTGTGATGGGTGGTTTGGTAGATGTGTGCATCGTGGCATATTCGCATTTGGAAAGCATATAGTATTTTTGGAAGTTGAAAGTTCAGACACGCTGGTTTGGTAATGTTAACGTGCCACACATGTGGGCATGTGGCCCAGAGCCAAATTAAAATAACGGCTATAACAAAAATTGGTTAGGATTAAAATAACTCATTCGTTTAAATGGTTAATGATTTTCACATATTATTTAAGATCATTTTAATTTTACTTAAAACTAAATATATTTTCACAACTGCAATTAAAATAAGATAGGAATCACTTAATATCAGAATTGATCTTCGAATTATATTAGATGATTCAATGGGTCACATACAGATGATAAAAATATATAAAAGAACAAACCTATTCTACTAAATTTTAAAAATTCATAAAATATTAATTCAAAATTTCAAAATTATAATATAATAAATAGAAAAATGTTGATTAATTTCAAATATTTAATAATTAAAATGATAATCAATAACTGAGAGTATAAAAAATAAGTAATATTTACAATAAAAAATATGTATAATTAAGCCTTTGATACAAGGGAAATGTTTAACATTTGTAGGCATAAGTGGTTTTGTCTTTTATTAAAACAAAACAAACGTCAATTTGTTTTACCAAAATAAAACAAGTGGCTTGAAAAACAAATTGACTCTGATTCAACTGCAACACCGCGCGTGTTATTGCAGTCAGCTTGATTCCCTTGAGCGAATATTGGGGGCTTGGGGCGTGCGCTTTTCCGTCACACACAGACTCATGTTACATGCCTGTCTTGTTACCAACGGTTTTTGGAGAAAATATTAATTTTTGTCACTAAATTAATTTATTGAGTTATTCATTTTGATAGTTTAACAAAAACAAATAAATTTTACTAATTCAATCATTGAATTGAAAATAGATTAATTCTATAAATTATATACTTTATAAACAAATTTGATGCTTAATTCAATACTTTCAATTAACGAATAATTTTTTTCAAAAATATAAGAAAATTCAACTATTTGATTAGACAATTACAATTATCAAACTTTTCAAAAATTTGAAGGAGTTATCTATTTGATAATAACTTTAAAATCAATTGTTGTATTTTGGGTCTGACAGAGGTCTAAATGATTAAGATCCAATTTATCTCAAATATATTCCATTTGATCAAAAAATATAAAATCAGTTCATTCGTTAAGAGGAAGGTACAATCTCTGATCTTCACTTTTTACTATATTCAGCTTGAATCTTGCACTAACTTGAGTGTTGAAGTGTTAACCATGCATGTCCATCTCATGCCACTGTAAAGGAGATCAGAGTCGTCGTTCAAGATCATTAGTTTTATAATTACATCCATTTTTGGTTTCCGAACGAAACAACGGTGTCGTCCGTAGGAATGAACATCTAATTATCGCTAATTTTAATCTTCAGGTCAATCTTGATCTAAAATTAGATTTGTAACTGCAATAGAAGAAGCAGACGGTAACTTTGGTAGTTATCTCTAACATCTTCAATGTATCCCCTTAATCAAGCTTTCACCAGGTATCATCAGTTGACGAATTTTGTGTAATCGTGTCATCTAACACTTATCATTCATCGAATCACTTTATACTCGTAACTGATGCAGACGTTCGACGAAGAAATATCTATTGGAATTATGATTTCTATATTGCGGTAAAATCAATGGAATTCTAAACGCTGATATGCCTTTGATTCTTGCAATCAGCATTGTTGATCGTAATATAATCAAATTCCTCATAGACAACGAGCGTTCATATAACATCCTTTACTCATACACAATGAATCTTATATGTATTAAGGAAGTGGGTCTGAATTTGAAAGACGGGGGAGATAAGTTGGCATTCAACGATTCAATAGCTCATCCTCAAGGAGCTTATGATTTGACAGTGACTATTATATAAGGAGCTCGCAAAAGAAAACTAATCCTCAATTTTATGATAATATTGTGCCATAGCGCCTTTATAAGTATCCTAGGGATATCTTTCCTAGAGATACTAGATGTAGTGGCATCACCGCATCAATTTAAGGTAACCTATCATGACACAAAAGGAAGGTCAGACTCAGTGACTGCAGATGTAGATGTAACGAAACAGATAAAGAAAATAGTCCAAATGGACCTTTTGGTGTCTGTCACGATCTGAGAAGCATAACCAAAAGGAGATCAAGGGGATCCTGATGCGTTCGACCTAAATGCTCGTAAAGACAAGGTTTAGGCGGTGTCAGATGGTGTTTTGAGTTCGTCCTGCTCGAAGAAGACTCGACCAGGTCAGTTAAAGTAGGCGCCTAAGTTCCTTTAGAAGTAAGAACCACATTGATTGAATGCCTCTAATATAATCCTGTCCTTTTTTTATAACCCCGCATGAGATGCCTGACATTGATCCTAGCATAGCGTTCCACCAACCAAACATGGACACCAACACTCGTTACGTCTCCCGGCATCGAAGAAGGCAATCTCCAAAAAAAATCTAAATCCACCGCTAGCATTGTTAAGGGTTTATTGGGTGCCTAATTCATTGTTGAAACAAGTATACAAAGTGGTTATCTAATGCCGTACTAGTAAAGAAGGCCTTGCGGAAATAAAAGATGTGTGTTGATTACACGGATTTTAGCAGGGCATGCCTAGAAGATTCTTACCTGCTCCTAAACATTTATAAACCCATAGATAATTCAACGGGATATCAATTGATTTCATTTATCGAGACATATTTGGGGTATAATCAGATATTTATGTATAAACCTGGTCGGATAAAGACAAACTTCATGACTGAGCAAGCCAATTATAAATACAATGTCATGTCTTTTGTATTAAATAATGTCGGCGCAACCTACCATAGAATTATGAACAAGATATTCCAAGAAGAGATAGGGGAGACTGTAATACGGTGGGAGAACTGACTTTTTGAAAATGTTCGGATAGCAAGAGTCGCCACCGACTTTTATTTTATCTAATATATAGAAAGGCTAAAAGAACAGGAAAAGACCTTTTAAAAAGATTTTGAGTTCGGGGGGTAAGTTATAAAAAGGGAAGGTGTAAGCACCCTGTGTATCCATGGTTATCCACGGGCTCTTAATTGCTTAGCTCACTTTGTTTGAATTGTTTGAAAAGTTTGAAATATAGTGTGTGAATAGGAAAAGAATTTGAATAAGGACTTTAGCTTGTAAATAAGCGTAGCCTTGTTTGAAAGTATTTGAAAAGAGAGTGTGAAAAGGATTTTGAATTTAGAGCAAGCAATTAGTAGTAACTACCCTAAGTTTTAAAATTGTTCTTTTAGACTTTAATGGGAAAGGGCTATCCATACCATAAAGAGGGCAGGTAGCCCTTTCATTGGATTTAAAAAGGGTCATCGGAGTTATCGTTCGCCATAAGACTGTCCCTGCCATAAAGAGGGCAGGTAATCTAGGGAAGGATAGAATAGTCATTTAGGCAACAAGCGAGGATACCTTAGCAATTTGGACAATCATCATTTACCGAGGCAACTTCGAGGGACAAAATTGATGATGATAATGAACTGAGGGCAACATTTGTTTTGCTTAGGTATCCTCGGAATCGAGGGACTTGACTATTTCAGAATCATTAAAAGCCAACAAGCAACATAAGAAGGGTTATCCTAAAGGTGTGTGTGTGCCACAATCAAGTGATTCAGTTCGGATATTTTATCTCGTAATTAGGCAAACTAAATTCATTAGCAGGCTTGTCACACCCTAGATTACTAACCACGCAGTTATAATGAACAGTTAAAAATTCCTACGCTATTACAATAAACACAATAAACACCTGTATGCGGAAAATTAAAGGCAGAAAGTAAAAAACCTAAATCTATTACAATAAACACCTGCAAATGAATAGAGGCAAAAATAATAACAACCCTAAGCTATTACAAGGCTTTGGGGCAGTTGTAGCGGCAAAAATTTTGAGTTTAAGTCATTGGTTAACTTAAGTCGTTAAAAGCAAGAGTCGCCACCGAACTTTTTTATTCCAAAATAGGAAAGGGAAAAAACTCGAAAAAAACCACAAAAGAAATCTGGATACGGGGGTTGGTTATGTAAGGGGAAGGTGTTAGCACCCCTCACATCTGTGGTACTCCACAGGAACCTTTTGAAAATCTGTGTTTATGTTAAAACTATTTTTTGTTTGCTAAAAGAAATGAGAAAAGAGATATATACAAAAGGAAAAGGTTATTTACAAAAGTTTGCTCGGCAAGACGTTGTGTCTTGTGCCTACATACCTCCTCAGTGCAATGGAGAAGTCAGAGCATTTGTAGTTCTGCTCAAAAGTTTTGAAAAAGGTTTTATTGAAAACAAGTTTTAAAGGGAAAAGAGTGCAAGTGCACAAAAGAGTTTAAAGAAGATCACATGACAAAAGTCAAGGTTTTATTATGAAAAAAGTTTTGAAAACAGGTCGATGGCGGTGCACAAGACACTCGACTTACAAAGAGTGGGTTGGGAGCTTGGTATATGGACCAAGTAATGCGGGGGTGAAGATTTATTTAAAAGAGGAAAGTGGAAAAAGTAAATGAAAACAAACGAGCTCATACAGGTAAAATCCATACAAACAAGCATACAAGTTCAAGCATAAAGGGATGAACATAGGAGTAAAATAAGGGTGTACGTGCAAGTGTGCATGTGTAAGTACGGTTGATGGCGATGCGTGAAGTGCAATCGACTTATGGTAGAAAACGGCTAAGAACCTAATATTCTTTTATTTTGAAAAACGGTTAAAAGCATGCAAGCAATAATAAAATAAAGCGGTAAAGGAAAGCGGTAAAATTATTACAAGGCTTCGGGGATGGGGATTACACACTTAATAAATGGGGATGAAAATTAACTACTAATTATTACAACCCAATCGAAATATTAAAGCGGAAAATAAAAGGATAATATATACAAAGATTAAAATGAGTTATAAATGTCCACAATAAAATCCAATGGCTCAATGATAGTAGTACCTCACAAAAGTCAAGAAAATATTAGCAACGGATATATATAATGATGCATGAGAAATGATAAAGAAAATATTAACAATTAATCAAGAAAATAACAAAAGAGAAAATATAGAAATAAGCATATTAAATCTAAAGGAATTTAAAATTAAACAACATATTTTTGGTGTTTTTAATATGGAAAATAAAATCTAATTCTAAACATGTTTTTGGTATTTTAAAATATGAAAAATAAAATCTAATAAACGTATTTTTGTATTTTTATGTCATGCAATTTTTATCAACTAAGAAAAATAAACAAAGAAACAATAATAATTAACACAAACAGTCAAAAGGGGTGCCCAAAAATGGATGCAGGCCCAAGATGTATTGGACCAAATTCATTAGATTGTACTAGCAGGGTGTAGGCCGAAATTAATGATGATAAGCAAGCAAAAATATGGATCTGGGTTTCTGAAATGAAAACAAGCCCACTAGAAAACAGAATGAACCCTAAATGAGAACCAAACCAATCTATCCCCTGTTTCACTCTGTTCTTTCTCTCAAATAATAACACACAACAAAACCTCACTTCATCTTTCTCAGTTCTCTCACGGCCTCACTTCTCTGTTTCTCTCTTTACGATTCTCTCTCACAAATAAACAAATAAAAACCTATCAACATCTCTGTTTCTACTCAATCAAACGATTTCATAACCCACACTCAATCAGAAATTCAAACACAGATCAAATTCACAGCATTCAAACACATATTGAAATCAAACAAGCTATCAATCCAAAATAGAACAAACAACATACAATTTATCAACGATGTAAATCAACATGGAAATCGAAATCAAAGGTCGAAAGGAGTACCGATCTGATGCGTTGGTGCGTTGTTCGTTCCTATTTTCTACTCTCGCTTCGTCTTCGTCTGCGTCACTGATTTGAGTTCGTGTCCGTCTAGCTGTGAGTGTTGTTACGATGAATCTGATAGATCTCTGTGTGCAGGTATGATCGCCTGAAGATTCATGTCCGAAACGGGATCGGAAACGATGTTGTGTTGATGATGATGGACCGACGTTGCGAATCGGTGGCGGAGTTAAAGCTCGGTGCGGATCTGTTACACTTGCAACCAGTCAAATAAAACAAATGAAGATTAGCAATAACAAAAATAAAAGAGTTAACTCTGCAGGTTCTGTGTAATCATCGATGTTTCAGTGATTTGGTGAGTGAATGCAGTGCTTTATTGGAAGATTGCTTGTCGCGATTTCGTATTGACGGTTCTGAATTGGTTGTTAGAAATGGTTATGATATTGTGAGTGATTATGCAGAATGGTTTAGTATGTGAGGTGAAATATTGAAGGTGAGTGAAGCTATGAACAAATGAGTTTACAGGTTCTGAAATTTATTAGTTTGGAGGAAGCATTCTGGTTATATTTTGACAGAGTATCTTTGCATTTTTCTTCCTCCCTTTTTCTGGCTTTGAGCATCTGTATTTATAGGACATATGAGGTGAGGGTAGTATGGTATTTGAGGGATAAGAGGATAAGAATGGACAATTTTCCGATCCACTTTTTCAGGGGCATCAAGAGAAACGCGTGAGAGATTTTGTGAGAATTGGCAGAAAGTTTGTTTTGCATTTTGTGACCTTCACGTGAAAGGTGATGAGGAAATTGTTGATATTTTTTCTTTTTGTCTGTAGTGAGCATGAAGAGAAATCGTGACCTCCTTGCTTGAAAACGTGAGAAATCTTTGAAGTGGTCCCACATGGACTTTCTTGGCTTCATGGTTTGGGCTTTGAATCAATAACTTGCAAATGGGCCAACTTGAATCAAATAGATCTTTCCTCTTTATTGGACCAAAAGATAATCCTCACTTTTATTGAATTGTACCTATAAAAGAAAATAAAACAAGTAATAACAAAATAACATAATAAAATTGATTTACTAATTTCAATTAAAAACTCAACTTAAATCTAAATTGAATTCAAAATTAAAATTACAAATCCCAAAATATTAATAAGAATAGACAAAAATACCATTAATTCTAAAATGATGTTATGAAATGAATGTATATGTTTTTTTTATTATTATTATTATTTTTCTAAATGAGAATGATGCAAATGAATGTATAAGAAGCTACATATATTTTTTTCAATTTTTTTTGAGATAAAATAAGACTACTAAATGTAAATGATGCAGATAAAAAGTCGGGGCAAAATTTAGGGTACAACAGCTGCCCCTATTTAATTATCTTTAGCCAGACAGCTTGAATGACTTAGTCATCAAGATATCAGTGGCAGAAGGTAATTAAATACTTAAAAACCTGAATTTTGCCCCCTTGATGCAATGCTATGTTATGCCATGAATGCAGGGACTTTTTTTTGTTTTTTTGTATGATATGATATGAGACAGACTCGAATCTCTGTGGGGAATAAAGCGCCACGAGAGACAAACTATTGATGGAGAAACATGGTACACGACACAAGAACTCCGCAGGGGAATAAACAAAAGGAAAGAGTAATAGACTCGACTAAAAGAAACAGCTGGGGAAAAGATAAGCGTACCCAGGAATAAAACTGGACTTCGCAAGGGAAAGAGACAGTCAACAGAAGCTTTCAAGAGTAAAACATGAAAGGAAATCTGGACAGAAGATCAACAGAGAAATTCAGAATGAAAGATCTCTGAAACCCACATCAAAAATCATTCAAGAGTAAAACGAGAATGAATTTGGAAAGGAAGATACACAACAAAGGCAATCAAGATAAAACATGATCGGACTTCGAGGAGAGAATATATGAGGCATTCAAGATAAATCATGAATGGATAACGTTAAGGGCAATCAAGATAAAACATGATTGGATAACATCCAGGACAATCAAGATAAAACATGATTGAATGGCATCAAAGGTAATCAAGAGTAAAACATGATTGAACTTTGAGAAGAATGTATCAGAGACGTTCAAGATAAAGCATGAACGAAGCAGCATCAAATGACAATCAAGATAAAACATGATTGAAGGTAACCAAGATAAAAGCATGGTCGAAAGCGATCAGGATAAAGCAAGATCGGAGACAATCAAGATAAAACATGATTGAAGGTAACCAAGATAAAAGCATGGTCGAAAGCGATCAGGATAAAGCAAGATCGGAGACAATCAAGATAAAACATGATTGAAGGGAACCAAGATAAAGCATGGTCGAAAGCGATCAGGATAAAGCATGATCGGAGGCAATCAAGATAAAACATGATTGAAGGGAACCAAGATAAAGCATGGTCGAAATCTTTCAGGAATGGCATTGAAAGAAGAGAGAGAAAACATAACATCCAGGAATGGCACTGAATGAAGAAAGGATACATCAAGGAACAACACTAGACAGAGAAGACAAACAAGTACCTGTTTTGGATAGGTGCCAAATAAGTTGGACTTTGATCTCAAGGTGAAGATGTTGATAGCTACAGGACCTCGGAGAATGTAAATGAGCATGAATTTTGTTTCAATGCATGATGTTGAATCTTTCTATGCATGACGAATGATAAATGCAATACAATTGTTTGTGACAACTGAGGTAGACTCTTTTGTGAGGCAAGATTGGAACTCTGATTCCTCAATACGGGAACTCTACCAACTCTGCTTGGGAAGAAGATGCTTAAACAAACTTCTATTACACTGGTAATTATATCAAACTGATGATCCTTTTGGGAAGGACTGATAAACTGCTTGGGGATTGATGAAGAAGATTGCCCCTGATTGACTAATTGTTGCAAGTTAACTGATCATGGCTTCAGTTGAATTGTACTGGGGATGAACTGATCATGGCTTCAATTCTTGAAATACATGTTGGGATGGCTTGCCCCAGTATAAGTCTTGAAATGATATTCTGATCAACAAAACTTGACTGGACGTCTGAACAACAGGATCTTGAAGTAACGTGCCCCTGATAGGATCACTGATCAAGTTTCTCGACTGTTTGAACTTCCTGAAAGATGAGTGCTTACTTGCAAATAAAATGTTCATTCAAGAATGGTAATTTTAATGCAATGCTCAAAGCATATTTTTGAAACCAAAGTCATTATTGGAATGATGTTATTGATGTAAAGAAAAATGGAATCACCGGTAAAAACACAAAAGGGTTAAGACATTCAAAGTGAAAGATAAAGCAAAGGCATGGTATCAAAACAAATGATTGGCAAATCTCATGGGAGTCAGGTTACGCAACCTTGTTGTAGTATGCTTTCAAACAAACCTTGCTTCAATTAGGTCTTTTAAAGGTTGTAACGTGGTCAGGTTCACGGTTTTAGAAACAAAGGATATAAGGCTCAAAATTTGATTGTACCCACCCCATCTTCGTGATGATCTCCAATCCTAAGCTCAGTTAATTCAAACTATGCATTTAGATTCTAAGAGACTTCTGGATTTGCACCTTTGATAATGATGATAGTTCACAAGCAAAGAGAACTATTGAGATGACAATCACTTCTTCCTTTTCATAGTCACAACATTTTGTTGTTTAGGAATTTTATTGACTTCTCTTTTTTTCATCCTTTTCTTTTGATATCCCTAACTTTTGCCTGAACTGTTTATTTTTGAACTTACAGTCAGCGGGATGACCTTGTTTTTGCCTAAGTCACTTTTGGTCTTGACTTAGCAGGCTTTTCTTTGATTCTATTTTTTGATACCCTTTTTTGTTTTTTTTTTTTTTTTTTTTGTTGAAAGATAGCAACCGCCTTGCTTAATGATTGATGAACCATCATTGGCTTTTGATTGACATCTCCAACATTTCTTTGATGTGTGCGGAGGAACGCTTGCGATTGGAACCTTTGTTGAAAGGTGTACTGAATGATTCTCTTAAAATAGAATGCACAACCAAATTAACTGAGAACTACCCTGCCCCAGGTTTAAAATGCGGGTTTTTTCGTACAGAAAGAAACTCCTACTTCGAAGGCTCAAAGGGGTTGACAAGGGATTAACTTCCTTATTTCTCCAGTGTTTGGGAATTGAAGCAATGCCTGTACATCATCAGCAAAGTTTATTTGAAAGCATACAAGTCAACAACTTGGGTATTTCGTTGTCATCATCCTCCCTCCAATCTTTGCATAAAACACAAGTTTGATAGAGAAAGCAAATGGAAGAAAATTTTGTAAAAGAAGGCATAAACATAGTAGTAGACGTGAATGAATTCAAAATATGCAATGCTCATTTCATTAAAGTTAACATTCAGGAACAAACAAAGTTTGGAAGCAAACAATACAATGAAGGAAATGCAAACAGTAAAGAAACAAAGGCCTAGTGATTAATCAGCAACAAGGATGAGCTATCCTGTCTGAAACACTTGGCTTTAGGAGACCATCTGGCTTTGACTTGTCTTCAGCCACTTTGATCTGGCAAAGGATTAGTGACAACGTTAGGACCCATATCCCTGAAAGATAGCATCTTTGATCTAACCAACTCTTGCACCAAGGTCTTCAAAGCATAACAATGTTCTAAATCATGGCCAGCACCACCCTGATGAAACTCACAATGAAGATCAGGCCGAAATCCTATTGAGGGAGGGTTTCGAGGAGGAGGCATAGCTCTTGTTGTAATCAACCCTTTCTGGACCAAAGCAGGATACAGTTCAGTATAAGTCATGGGGATAGGATCAAAGTCGACCCTATTACGAATCTGATTCTGGTTAGCAGCTTGAGGTTGAGGAGCTTGAAGTCGCACAGGAGCGACAGCAGCTACATATGGCTGATCACCATTCTGAGGTCTATGACGAGGTCTTCTTCTATCATTCAACACAGCATTAGTCTCATTCTCTTTCTTCTTCTGGAAGCCCCCAAAAGGTTTCTTTGAAGAATCAACAGCAACAGACACTTTTCCTTTCCTGATTCCTTTTTCTAGCCTTTGACCAATTGTTACCAAATCAGTGAAGTTTGAAGACACACTTCCAATCATCTTCTCCCAAAAGAAAGGAGAAAGGGTATCCATGAACAAGCTAGTTAATTCCTTCTCAGACAAAGGTGGTTCAACTTGGGAAGCCAATTCTCTCCAACGTTGAGCATATTCCTTGAAAGATTCCTTTTCCTTCTGAGCCATATTCTGAAGTTGACGACGATCAGGTGCCATATCCAAATTATACTTGTACTGTTTCAAGAACGCATCAGCTAAATCTTGGAAATTCTGAACACAACCCTTTTCCAAACTCATGTACCACTTCAACGAAGCACCACTTAAACTGTCTTGAAAGCAATGAATGAGCAAATTCTGGTTGTTGGTGTAAGCAGTCATCTTTCTGTAGTACATGGTCAAATGATTTCTTGGACAAGTATGCCCCTTATACTTCTCAAACTCAGGAACTTTGAACTTGGAAGGCATGACAAGATTTGAAACAAGACCCATGTTATCAGCATTCACACTAAAGAAATTGTTTCCTTCCATAGCTCTTAGTCTCTTTTCCAATACCTGATATTGCTCACGGACTTCTTCAACTTCACCACAATCTCCTTGACTAACACTTCGAGAACCAACAGAACGGTAATCATAGAGAGGATTGTCATAACGAGCTGGAACAGCTTGAGCAGTAGTATGAACAACAGGTGGAGGTTCAGAAAAGACCGGAGGTTGGAATATCTGCCTCGAAGTTTGACCCACCATAGAAGCATTGACATATGTTGGAGAGAAATTCTCAGGTAACCCAAATTCTGGCCAAGTAGAAGGTGGCTTCTGAACTTGTAAAGGATCAACAACAGTAGTGGAGACTTCGGAAATAACAGTCCTCTGAGGTGGATCAGTCCTAGCCATCAACACTTGCATCATCTCGGTAAGCTTAATCATGCCTGATTTCAACTCATCAATTTCCATTCTAACTTCCATGTTATGTTTCTCTTGGTCTGCCATTCTTTGTCTAACAGCAGCTCTGGTTCCGTACTTGTGTGGAGGAATCAACTTGACGGTAGACAGACAACACTGAAGATGGAGACAGACAAGGATAAGTTTTCTGGACAACCTGGATAAATGCATGAAGTATGCAAATGATGCAATGCAAATGCAATGTTGTTTTTGTTATTGTTTGATTTTCGAGGAATTCAAGTTATTAATTTGTAAACATCAAAGCATGAAGGAAATAAATCCTAAATTGGATCAAAGCATTGATCAAGTTATCATCAAGATCAATCATCCATTTTGGTGGATTAAAGTTTTTACCCTATCAACACCCAAGATCCATTGAGTTTGATGAAACTTATGATGTTTACAAAGAAAGACCTATGAGTTCCTTGGAAATCAAACGAATGCATGGTTTATGTATCCATCATAATCAAGGTCTCACAGGGTCACACAAACAAGGTTCAAAGTCACGAGCATGGAGTCAAGATTAAGAACAACCCACAAAGGTATGTACTAGGGAATTTTGTACCTGCCAAACGGGTTCTACAAAGGTTCCCAGAGTTTTCAATCTTCTATCGGATACTACCAGCACACACAATTGCTCATGGGCACCAATAATATTCCTAAAAAGACCTCGTCTGAGCGTAGCATCGCATGACAACAAGAACAAATTGGTACTTGAACTTGTTTCTGCGCTACATCCTAAAAAAGGCTTAGATGGGTTAAAAGGGTTCTAGGTCATTCAGCTTCTACGGACACTCACTATTGAAAATAATAGCGTTCTTACGATAGCTCGTAACAACATCTACTACCTTCCATGAGGCCTCCACTGATTGGGGTTCCACCATATGATGCTCATGTTAAGGATCGCTCCTGACATGCAACTATTGGTCTTACCACCTCCTATCTCAAGTTACTCACAAAAGTCCGGGTTAGAACTTTATCTCATATCACAAGGTATCACCCAAGTAACCACATAAACAGATAAGAATATATACAAAATAAGATATATACAAAAAGAAAAAGCAAACAATAAGCAATAACATAAACACACAAATAAACAAAATAGGCTAAACCCACTTAAGAAAATCCCCAGCAGAGTCGCCACTTTTCTGTAGCGGCAAAAATTTTGAGTTTAAGTCATTGGTTAACTTAAGTCGTTAAAAGCAAGAGTCGCCACCGAACTTTTTTATTCCAAAATAGGAAAGGGAAAAAACTCGAAAAAAACCACAAAAGAAATCTGGATACGGGGGTTGGTTATGTAAGGGGAAGGTGTTAGCACCCCTCACATCTGTGGTACTCCACAGGAACCTTTTGAAAATCTGTGTTTATGTTAAAACTATTTTTTGTTTGCTAAAAGAAATGAGAAAAGAGATATATACAAAAGGAAAAGGTTATTTACAAAAGTTTGCTCGGCAAGACGTTGTGTCTTGTGCCTACATACCTCCTCAGTGCAATGGAGAAGTCAGAGCATTTGTAGTTCTGCTCAAAAGTTTTGAAAAAGGTTTTATTGAAAACAAGTTTTAAAGGGAAAAGAGTGCAAGTGCACAAAAGAGTTTAAAGAAGATCACATGACAAAAGTCAAGGTTTTATTATGAAAAAAGTTTTGAAAACAGGTCGATGGCGGTGCACAAGACACTCGACTTACAAAGAGTGGGTTGGGAGCTTGGTATATGGACCAAGTAATGCGGGGGTGAAGATTTATTTAAAAGAGGAAAGTGGAAAAAGTAAATGAAAACAAACGAGCTCATACAGGTAAAATCCATACAAACAAGCATACAAGTTCAAGCATAAAGGGATGAACATAGGAGTAAAATAAGGGTGTACGTGCAAGTGTGCATGTGTAAGTACGGTTGATGGCGATGCGTGAAGTGCAATCGACTTATGGTAGAAAACGGCTAAGAACCTAATATTCTTTTATTTTGAAAAACGGTTAAAAGCATGCAAGCAATAATAAAATAAAGCGGTAAAGGAAAGCGGTAAAATTATTACAAGGCTTCGGGGATGGGGATTACACACTTAATAAATGGGGATGAAAATTAACTACTAATTATTACAACCCAATCGAAATATTAAAGCGGAAAATAAAAGGATAATATATACAAAGATTAAAATGAGTTATAAATGTCCACAATAAAATCCAATGGCTCAATGATAGTAGTACCTCACAAAAGTCAAGAAAATATTAGCAACGGATATATATAATGATGCATGAGAAATGATAAAGAAAATATTAACAATTAATCAAGAAAATAACAAAAGAGAAAATATAGAAATAAGCATATTAAATCTAAAGGAATTTAAAATTAAACAACATATTTTTGGTGTTTTTAATATGGAAAATAAAATCTAATTCTAAACATGTTTTTGGTATTTTAAAATATGAAAAATAAAATCTAATAAACGTATTTTTGTATTTTTATGTCATGCAATTTTTATCAACTAAGAAAAATAAACAAAGAAACAATAATAATTAACACAAACAGTCAAAAGGGGTGCCCAAAAATGGATGCAGGCCCAAGATGTATTGGACCAAATTCATTAGATTGTACTAGCAGGGTGTAGGCCGAAATTAATGATGATAAGCAAGCAAAAATATGGATCTGGGTTTCTGAAATGAAAACAAGCCCACTAGAAAACAGAATGAACCCTAAATGAGAACCAAACCAATCTATCCCCTGTTTCACTCTGTTCTTTCTCTCAAATAATAACACACAACAAAACCTCACTTCATCTTTCTCAGTTCTCTCACGGCCTCACTTCTCTGTTTCTCTCTTTACGATTCTCTCTCACAAATAAACAAATAAAAACCTATCAACATCTCTGTTTCTACTCAATCAAACGATTTCATAACCCACACTCAATCAGAAATTCAAACACAGATCAAATTCACAGCATTCAAACACATATTGAAATCAAACAAGCTATCAATCCAAAATAGAACAAACAACATACAATTTATCAACGATGTAAATCAACATGGAAATCGAAATCAAAGGTCGAAAGGAGTACCGATCTGATGCGTTGGTGCGTTGTTCGTTCCTATTTTCTACTCTCGCTTCGTCTTCGTCTGCGTCACTGATTTGAGTTCGTGTCCGTCTAGCTGTGAGTGTTGTTACGATGAATCTGATAGATCTCTGTGTGCAGGTATGATCGCCTGAAGATTCATGTCCGAAACGGGATCGGAAACGATGTTGTGTTGATGATGATGGACCGACGTTGCGAATCGGTGGCGGAGTTAAAGCTCGGTGCGGATCTGTTACACTTGCAACCAGTCAAATAAAACAAATGAAGATTAGCAATAACAAAAATAAAAGAGTTAACTCTGCAGGTTCTGTGTAATCATCGATGTTTCAGTGATTTGGTGAGTGAATGCAGTGCTTTATTGGAAGATTGCTTGTCGCGATTTCGTATTGACGGTTCTGAATTGGTTGTTAGAAATGGTTATGATATTGTGAGTGATTATGCAGAATGGTTTAGTATGTGAGGTGAAATATTGAAGGTGAGTGAAGCTATGAACAAATGAGTTTACAGGTTCTGAAATTTATTAGTTTGGAGGAAGCATTCTGGTTATATTTTGACAGAGTATCTTTGCATTTTTCTTCCTCCCTTTTTCTGGCTTTGAGCATCTGTATTTATAGGACATATGAGGTGAGGGTAGTATGGTATTTGAGGGATAAGAGGATAAGAATGGACAATTTTCCGATCCACTTTTTCAGGGGCATCAAGAGAAACGCGTGAGAGATTTTGTGAGAATTGGCAGAAAGTTTGTTTTGCATTTTGTGACCTTCACGTGAAAGGTGATGAGGAAATTGTTGATATTTTTTCTTTTTGTCTGTAGTGAGCATGAAGAGAAATCGTGACCTCCTTGCTTGAAAACGTGAGAAATCTTTGAAGTGGTCCCACATGGACTTTCTTGGCTTCATGGTTTGGGCTTTGAATCAATAACTTGCAAATGGGCCAACTTGAATCAAATAGATCTTTCCTCTTTATTGGACCAAAAGATAATCCTCACTTTTATTGAATTGTACCTATAAAAGAAAATAAAACAAGTAATAACAAAATAACATAATAAAATTGATTTACTAATTTCAATTAAAAACTCAACTTAAATCTAAATTGAATTCAAAATTAAAATTACAAATCCCAAAATATTAATAAGAATAGACAAAAATACCATTAATTCTAAAATGATGTTATGAAATGAATGTATATGTTTTTTTTATTATTATTATTATTTTTCTAAATGAGAATGATGCAAATGAATGTATAAGAAGCTACATATATTTTTTTCAATTTTTTTTGAGATAAAATAAGACTACTAAATGTAAATGATGCAGATAAAAAGTCGGGGCAAAATTTAGGGTACAACAGCAGTTACAATAATATTGCAAGAATTAAATTAGGCAAGGCAATTGGCATAAGGCAAACAAAAAGTATTTGAAAAGATTAAAACATAAAAGGTTTTCAGAAAAAAGAAGGCACAAGGTTTTTGAAAAATATTCAGGGTAAACCCTAATTTTTTAGGGAATGAAGGTTTTATGAGAAAAATGACACGTTAGTTAATGGACGACACCTACCTAAAAAATCTAAGGCTACTAGGGTTTCTAAATTAATCGAGGTTAACAAACCTAAAAATTAATTATTGGTTTAAACATAAAACTAAATTAATTGACCTAAATAAAAATAAATAAATTAAAATTATTATAAAAACCCTGAATTAAAATTAAATTAATTTAACTAGTATAATCCTAAAAAAAACTAAATTAGTTTATTTTTATTATTAAGAGAAAAAGAGTTTGATTTTAACTAAAAAGATTTTTAATTTAATTGATTTTTTTTAGAAGAAAAGGAAAAGAATAAAAAAACTAATTATATAAATAAATATAAAACAATTTAGAAAAATCTGGGGTTTGGATTTGGTGTTGCTAATCTGTGAAGGACTATGGTGTGCTGCAATCTTTGTGTGCGTTGCATTAGAGTAGAGATAAATCTGACGGCTGCTGGTGGAGGGGCGTTTGATTCAGTGCGACGATCTCTTGAGGATGTATGGTAAGGAGCATCTCCGGGCTTTCAGATCTGGACGTCCAGGAGATCCAACGGCTGATGGAGAAGGTGCATAGTGGGCGTGTGCAAGGGGGGTGCGTTGGCTCTGAAACACTATAGCAAACAAGTTAAAAAACAAAAGAAATAATACGCATGACCTGGGGATCGAACCCAGGTCTCTTTGATTGCCAACAACATGCCTCAGCCATTTGTGCCAATTTCCTACGCTGATAACATAATGCGCCAAAATGTACAAATATAAAACAAAGCTTTATTCAAAATTCAAACTAGAAACGTGCACCTCACAATGCTTCTTCTTCATCGTTGATCTTTGGGAACACATAAGCTTTTGGCCACGGTTTTCACGCGTGGCCATAGCCCTTCAAGCTTAAAACCGTGAGAGTATGAACACGATTCCAGATGCCCCACGCTTTGGAGATGATTGGAAAAGCTTCCTGGACCTCCAATGATCGTATCTGAGTCTTCAAAAGCCTCTGAATTTCCCTCAAACTCCAAAACCGATTTGGATTTTTCTTTGAATTTGTTGAAGCTTGCGTACGATTTTTCAGGGCTCCAATCCTTGTTTTTCTTTTGATTATGTCCACATATATATGGGAAACGAATTAGGTCAAGAAACTTGTATCAAATCTCCATATTTTAGGAGATTGAGATTTGATTTGGAAGAGATATGGAAGCATTCTATTTTGGTCTTCAATCAAGATAATCAATTTCCAATCATCCTTGCACGCTTTCTTTAGCTCCAAGATTTGCTTATTTGGCTTCTGGATGGATTTAGAATATCATTTAGGATTTAATCCATTTAATTCTTATTTTTAATGATTTACTTAATATTTAAATGAATAGAAATTCATATAAATATAAATAAAAGTCATAAAAAATAAATAATAGACTTAGAGGTCTTGAATTAGTCCATGGATGAGTTTAAAGTCCAAAAGCTAGGCCCATTGGTTCAAAAATCCAAAATTACTTACTTAGGCTTTTGTGCACCTCTTGATTTTTACCCAACTTCTGTCGATCATAACTCACTCAATTTTGATCCTATGAAGGTGTTCTAGGACTTTTTGGAAATTTCAAGATGTCCTCTAAAGGACACTTTGGAACATATTTTGCATTTGAGGATTTTATCTTGAGGATATGGCTTCTGGAAGAAAACAACTTTTTGCGAGCTTCTAGAAGGACCTGTAATGTTTTGGCTCATATCTCTTATGCGGAAGCATTTCTTGACCTTGGGTCCAACATCAAAGTTGTAGAGAATTGAATTTACTTGAGAATGAGATTTGGGTTGGGAAATTTCTGATAAAGCATGAGAGAGATATGATCAGTCAAAGTTGGGTTGACTTTCTCCTAGAAACCCTAATTTAGCAACTTTAAGTTTTGACGATTTCTGAGCTTTCCTTGATGAATCATGATCAACCTTTGATCAAATGATGAATGTAACTTCAAAATGTTGATGTTGACCAAAAATCAGAAGTTTTGACTGTATTTTGACCACAGTTGACTTTTAGGTCAAACTAGTCGACTGTTGACTATTTGAGCTTTTGTCTGGGCAATCTTGTGAATCAGAGCTTGAAACTTGAAATGAGGATTCTTTGAGGCATATGAGAGGCCACGAAGTCCATTTGAGGTATCAGAAACTGATTTTACTTTGAGAAGATCAAAACCCCAGCTTGAGGGTTGTTGTTTAGGAGAGTGTTCATTCAGTAAAGTCTTGAGCCTTTGATATTCAAATGTGCTTGAGTATGAAAATATGGTGGGCAAATTTTAGGGTATGACAGAGACACTGAAAGTGTACATGGATGATGTAGTCATAAAGTCTAGCCAATAGGAGCATCATGCCCAATACTTTCAAAGGGTGTTCAAGAGGGTACGACAATACAACATGAACCTCAACTCGGAGAAATGCACTTTCGGGGTAAGGGCTGGCAAATTTTTAGGTTTCTATTTGACCAAAACAGGGATTGAAGCAAACATTGATAAATATGAAGCGGTTGTCAAAATGAACCCGCCGACTTCAAAGAAGGAGGTTCATAGGTTAAATGGATGTTGATTGATTTGAATAAATTTGTTTTAAAGTCTTTATAGTCGACCTTGCCTTTTTACTGATTATTGAAGAAAAAAATTGATTCCAAGTGGACATCTGATTACGAATAAACTTTTCAATCTCTAAAGAAAATCTTGGTCGCGCCCCCTTGTACTTACCCGACCATCTTCGGGGGAAGTCATGTATCTATACTTAGATGTTGTCAAAGTAACTGTAAGTTCTATTTTGATTACAGAATCTGACGCCCATGAGAGATCAATGTGCTTCATCTCTAGAGCCTTTGAGGGGGCAAGAATGCGGTGCAAAAAGATCTAAAAGGCAACCTTGGTGTTACTAACAACATCATGCAAGTTGTAATGATACTTCCTCACACATTCCATAATAGTCCAAGCAAATCATCCTCTAAAACAAGTTCTTTACCGATCGAATATGATTGGGCGTCTGACAAAGTATGCCATTGAGTTGTGCGAGTTTTAGGTGCCCTTCAAATCAAGGAACGGCTTGAAAGCCCAATTGTTCACTGACTTCCCATTTAAAGTGACTTTGGTTCTCCTGGTGAAAAATAGTACATGGGTAGTGTAACACGGTGGGAGAACTGACTTTTATTTTATTTCGCAAACAAATGTTGCGGTGAGCAAGAGTCGCCACCGACTTTTATTTTATCGAATTAGGAAAGGCATAAAAGAACAGTAAAGACCTTCTTTGAAAAGAGAATGAGTTCGGGGGGTAGGTTATACAAAGGGAAGGTGTAAGCACCCTTTGTATCCATGGTTATCCATGGGCTCTTAATTGCTTATCTCACTTGTTTGTTTTGAAATGTTTGAAAAGTGTCGTGTGTGTTTAGAAAAAAAGTTTGATTTTGACAATGTCTAAAAAGACAATGTTAGAAAACAGGGTGTGAAAAGCATTTGTTGATTTGTTGTGAGTAAGAACTTAAGAGTTCCTACCCTAAGTTCGTAAGGTCTTTCCTATTCTAAAGACTTTCCTTCAGCGATAGTACTATCCATACCATATAAGGGTAGGTAGTCCTATACATTGGATGTACGGGTCATCGAAGGGTCATCGAATCATTATAGGGGCTATCCATACCATAAAGAGGGTAGGAAGTCCTATGAGATATGAATAGTCACAAAGGCAACCAGTAAGGATACCTTAGCCATCGAAGGGACTATCACCATTTAATCGAGGGACAAGATCATGTATACCGAAGGCGACATCGAAGGGACTATGATCTTTAAATCGGAGGGACATGGTGATTTAGAATCGAAGGCAGCATGGGCTAAGGCATCCCTACGCTCGAAAGGACTTGACTATTTTGATCAAAAGGCAACATAAGAGGGGAAACCCTAGAGGTGAGTGTGTGAACAGTAAAATCAGTGTGTTAGATTCAGTTATTTATTTATCTTGAGTTAGGTTAGCTAGCGTTTGATTATTAGTCTTGCCATACAATCCTAAGCATACATCTAAACAGATATAGGAGTGCGGAAAGTAAAAGCGGAAAAGAAAAGGTTCCTACACTACTACAAAAAATACCCTTGCGACCTATACATCAATTTCTAGAATTTCAAAATAAAGCGATAAAAATAGCATGCGACATTCACAGAGTTTGAGGTGAGAAGAGAAAAATCGAGGAATCGAGCGTAATTAGAATTATAAAAGTTAAGGTTAAGGAGGACTTTAAATTTACTAATTAACTCAAACCTAATTACTAAATTAATTTAATCCTAATTATGTACAAATTTTAAATCTAATTAAAATTTAATTAAAACCTAATATTTAATTAATTATAGTTATAAAACCCCAAACCTAATTAAATGAATCCTAATTACTAGGTTAAAAAACTAAATAAAATTAATCCTAATTTTGGTTAATTAAAATCCTAAGCCTAAATTAACCCTAAAATTAATCCTTTGTGATTTTTATTGGTTGTTGATAATAATAAAAAAAAGGTTAGTGGAAGAAATTAAAAAAGAAATAAAAGCATATGGCCCTGGGGGTATAGCCTGAGAGTGGGGTGAGAATTAAATTCAAGAGAAGCCCAGCCCATTTGCCAAGAAACTCCCAGCGCGTGAGATCCAATGTGTTGGTTCTCTGATGGTCCACGGTGGAGCAGCGTTCTAATCCTTCTAATCTTGTTTAGTGGAGATCCAGAGGTTAATGCGTGAGGGTGCGTCATAAGCATGCACAAGAGAAACACACTGGATCTGTGAAACAAGTATAGCAAACAAATGATAAAAATAAGTTTTACGATGCTAAGATTCAAACTCAGGTTGTCTTGGTCACCAATACGTCCACGTTACCAACTGTGCTGCTTTTCTTCGTTGCAAAGGAAATATCACACAAAGAATAAATTCAAAAACGTGACCTAAATGCCAATTTCAAAGCGAGTCAAAGCCGGGGCCCACGAGGCGTTTGAGCGTCCAATCAGAGCAGAGAGAAGCGCTGGACTTTTTGACCAACCAGCCAAGCGGTTCCACATGCCACGCCTCCTCTGACCTTTCCCTGGCTTTTTCCAAATCGCCATTCACGGTGGTTTCCACCTCCTTCTCCGATGGGGGTTTCTCCAAACCTGCGAAAGAACAACAAACAAGCAAAAAGAAATAACCAGACCCACTATTTAACAGGCTACGAATTCAATGAGACCCTCCTTTCTGTCTGAAACGCACTATAAACATGGCTGCGAAACTCTGCAAATTCGAAGCCCTAATAATGACGGCCGATGATTTAGAGCTGAAAGCTCACATGTGACACGTTAGACCGACACCAATCACTCTCAGGAACACATTAAAGCTATTAGTTTTCGTTAAAACGCCACAACTATCAACATATGAAAATTTCACATGAATGGAGAAGATGGCCACGGTGTGCTATGTTTCAGATGATACAATGCAAGGTTTCAAGTCTAGCCTTACCCTTTGACACCTCAGGGAGAGCTTAGGACCGATGATTTGGATCATAAGTGGTTGTGTTTGAAAAAAAATCTTGCCCTAGTTTAGTGAAAAGTTTTGAAATTTGGAGGATGATCTTGAGGCAACTTTTTTCGTGTCCTTTGGCTGAGAATTGTTAGTTATATATATGAGGTGGATTACGTTAAAAGACTTGGAAACAAATCAAGTAGAATCATATCTTTTGAAGATGGAGAGATTTGATTTTAAAAATTGCACCTAAACCTTCCAATTTTGGATCATTATATTTCCATGCCATTTTCCATGTTTTATTGGCCCTTGGATTGATTTAGGATTGATCAAAGCTTGGAAAATCAATTATATGATCTTTAATCATTTACTTATGATTTTATTTTAATTTAAATGAATAAATTCAAATAAAATATGAAATAAAATCAAGAAATAAATAAAAATTGCTTCATGGGCCTCTTGTAAGCTTATAATCACGTGGATAGCTCAAACACTAAGGCACATTTGAAAATAATCCAAGATTGCTCAATATTGGCTTCATGCATTTTCTCAGAAATTGTTCAACTTCAACGATGCATATCTCTCTCAACTTTAACCCTATGAAGGTGTTCTTGATCATTTTAGAAATCTTAAAGTGTCCTCTAAATTACCCTTTTGGTTTCATCTCAATTGAGTCTTCCATGTTCATGTATGCTCCATTTGAAAAAGATGACTTTTGGTTGACTTTCAAAAGGGCCTGTAATGTTTTGGCTCATATATCTCGAATGATGCATTTCCTGGTCTTGAGCCCAACATCAAAGTTGTAGATAATTGAATTTCCTTGATAATGAGTTTTGGTTGGACAATTTATGATAAACCATGTGAGAGTTATGCCCAGTCAAAGTTCAGTTGACTTTCTCCTTAAAAACCCTAATTTGGAAACTTTGTCTTTTGATGATTTTGGTGCTTTTCCTGATGAATCATGATCAATCCTTGATCAAATGATGAATATAAATTCAAAATGTTTATGTTGACAAAAAATCAGGAGTTTTGACTGTAAGTTGACCACAGTTGACTTTTAGAATAACATGGTCGACTATTGATCAATTGAGCAATTGTGTAGGCAATATTGTGAATCAGAGCTTGGTATTTGATATGAGGATGGGAATCCATGGAGTCCACTTAAGGCATTGGAACCTAAGCTTACCTTGAGAGAAGTGAAATCCTAGTTGTGGACTTGTTGCTTAGGAGAGCGAGTAGACATGCTTACTTCTTTGTGTAGCCTTGAGTGGCTGAAGGTCCTATAAGCCAGAATATATTGAAATATGATGGGAAAATTTGGGGGTATGACAGGTAGTCTTGATGGACAGATCGTCCAATGACAAAGCAAGCGACACATGTGTGTCTTTAGAAAACATCCACGGGTTAAGTAATGGAAGTGTCTGTGAGATTTGAGTTCATGATCACCAACAACTAGGTCAAATATGAGGCTATCATCAACAGTATCACATTCTCAAAAGAAATAAGGGCCGAACGCATTAAGCTATAAACACTCTCCTAATTGGTTATTTCCTAAATAAGAGGATAGACTTAGGAAAATGACCATTTGCTCCAGAAATACCTTAAGTTGGCTATTAAAATTTTCGCAAAATTTAAGGCGTTCGAGATCAATCGTGTGCCTCGAGAGCCGAGAGGAAAAAACCTTAGTCAATTTCCTATCTTGGTTAGCCAACATTATAAGTCATGGTTTCAACCATTATTTCGTCCAATAAATTAGGAACACCCTTAGTGTCAAAACTAAGGGGAAATTAGTAGTAGTTGTAAATAACACGTCTCCACTCCCTAGATGAACCCGACTCGGCAATATATAGAGTCTGGAATCCTTCTGATATATCTATCCAAAGCAACACTAGTCAAAGTAAGGTCGGGGGGGTACATTGTGGTTGGAGGAACTTTATACAAAAGGGGCTTAGAGTCTGAAATCCTTCTAACATATCCATCTGAAGCAACATTAGTCAAAATAAGCTCAAGGGATACACTGTGGTTGGAGGAACTTTATATAAAAGGGGCTTGTCAGGGCCATTGTTGAGATGCTTGGGAAAGTAGAGGCCAATTACACTCTTTTGTAAGTGCATGAAGAAATCTCCAAGCAACACCTAGGAGAAAGGGCACTGGCTAAGAAATTTTTAAGAGTGAGGTATTATTGGTCGACCATGATATAAGGTGCATAGGAGTATGTAAAAAATGATACCAACGTCAAAGGCATGTGTCGCTACCGCGAAAATTAACAGAGTCGCCACTAACATATTTATCCTGAAAAGGAAGGGAATGCCAGCAAACCACAAAACAAAACAACGGTCTCACGACCAGAGAAAAAGGGTAAGGGAGTCGGTTACGCGAGGGGAAGGTATTAGCACCCCTCGCGCCCATCGTACTCGATGATATCCACGCCTGTGTCTAAAACTATGGGTGTGTAACAAATATACGCTAATCTGGACTAAAATGAATGCAGAATGTAGGGAAAAGAAAGGATTATGCTCGCACGGGCCCTACCCTGCTGCCTACGTATCTGTTTTGCAGAATCAGAGCTACCGTAGCTCAGCTAACTAATTTCTGTTTGTTTTGTGTTTTTTAGGTGAACAAGTTACATTCACACTCCGCTGCTCGACCTTTGGAGACTTATGCTGGGAATGGAGCGGAAATAACAAGCTCTTAAGAAAAGAAAATCAAAGAGTGTGGTTTGTGTTTTAAAGGATGCATGAGGAAAACCTAAGCTAAGAGGGAAAGCTTGCTACCTAATGTTATCATACAAAGGGTACAAGTCTATACTAAACTAGCAACCTACGGGGGAAAAGGCAAAAACACACAATGAGCACACAAACGAGCATCCGCTCGTAAAGCAAACAAACCAACGGTACTGACCGAATGGTAGAAAAGCGGTCCCGCCATAGCCAAGGGGAGCAGCTCAACCCAAGTCAACCAAGCATTAGACCTCGTGAAAATGATCGGGCCATAGACAAGAGGGCGGACCCCTCTCAGCAACCAAGCCGTCACGGATCGTAAAGGAAAACGGTGCGTGCGTACACCGAGCATAAACGTCGAGCGACGCGAGCTATAGGAAAGGCGGGGGTCCGGCTACATGAACCCTTTTCCTGACATACTCGATAACAAGATCTTGTGCAGGTTCAGAAGCGAGCAACGCGTAGCGTGCGCATAATGAACAGACTCGATGAGACTAGGCGGGGGTTGATTGCTAACCCTTTCCGCATGCCTTCCATGAGGACTTAACGGAGTGCCATATAGGACTTATTACACCGTGACTCCCTGCCGCAAAGCACAAATATAAACACACCAACAAAAACAGAGCCTCTTTCGAGGGCTTGGCCAGATGCATGTCTAGGTCTTACTTCTCATGTTAAAGGATGATGCGAGAAAGCGATAAAGTGCGAGAAAAGTAAAATGAAACGGAATCAATACCAAACGGATGATGATCCGTAAGCTAAAGCGAAGAGAGTGAGTAAACTAGGATCCCGCAAGCGAGCTAGCAAAAGCAACAGCAAACATGTCAGCACTCCGATTAAAATCCGCATAAGCAATCAAGAGTCGGCGCGATGAAAGTAAATCACGCGCCAACGTGTGCATCGGGCCCAACGAATACCATACACCTGCAAGGGAAACAGAAATCCGGACAAGCAAGTATAATGATAAAGGATGCGTGTAGAAACGCGAATCAGAGAGAAAATAGATGTCGTGTCCCGCAAATAAAGCGGAACACGAGAGCGGGTATCGATCAGAGCCTCCATGTTGCCTTGCATACTAGCACACACGTTAGAGATAACAAGACATCGCAATCGGAATTGCATTTATTGAATTATAAGCTAAACCGTAAATGGATAACGGAATAGAAAGTGAAAACATAACAAAAGCGAATAAGAAGAAACATGAGATAGTATTCAAGAGCAAATCAAATATGTATACTAAAACTACGGAAGCCAACACAAATATTTACATGCACAACGGTACACCGAAACGGCAAAACCGGGTAAAAACAGTGAAAACTAAACTCGTCAGAATTACGCCAAAATTTTATTGCAAGGTTAAAACGTGCTAAAGAAGTCAAATATGCGATTAGAATATACAAAATCGGCCCGGAAGCGCAACTTTCAAGACGGGGAAGAAGCAAAAACGGTAAAAAAAATCGGTCAAAACAGAAAATAAACTGCACAAACAGCTCCGAAAATATTGTTCTACTTGAAAAACATTATTCACATGCGTCAAAATTCAAAACAATTCAAGAGTTATGGCATTTTGAAATAAAATCGGTGTACCGCGTGCGTTTTGTGAAATATTGGAAAAGAGAGAAGCAAGCATATCACACCAGAAAATTTCAGCAAATAAGAGTACCAATTAGCATGCAAACAAGTTCCATCATCATCTTGAATTAACAATTAAACAATAAGTCACAAACTAGACAATTTTCCTCTAACTCCTACACTTTTCATGAGACAAAATGTGATGAAATGCAACAACAATTATCCATCCAAAATCCTGCATTATTAATGATCAACACAGTCCCAATTGACCTCAAAAATCATACCATATGTAACAAACAACAACTAAAATTCAACTATACTTTGTTCATTTTTTCCTAAGCACTTTTATGAAACAAACGCTCCAAGATTAACACTATATTCCACATGAACCAGCGAGTTGTCATATGATAGGCAAGACTTAGCACATCCATGAACACACTAACAATGACACTCATGAGCAATCCGAACTATGAGTCCAACAACAAGTATAACACTTAAACTCACTAATCTCCATGGAAAATTTAGCATTATATTTATCCAAGAATCACTTCCAAATGCATGGTCAAGTATCAAATTAACAAGTTTATGTCATCACTAGGCTCCACAATTTGATTTCAACAAGCTTCAATTCTAAAATTCAGCATTAACACATTTAACCAACACTAAAAACAACACACCAATTAAGCCATAAAATTCTGCATTAGTTCCCTTGAAACAACACACAATTACAACACAAATTCTGCATCAATTTGTTTTCAAGAACACATAACTAGCAACAAAAATTCTGCACCATTCTTATCAAACATCACACAATTAAACCTCAAAATTCTGCACTAATTATTCATCAACACAACAATTGAACCTCAAAAATTATACATCATTGACAGTTGAAAAGAACATGCAACTAACCATAAAAATTCTGGATCAACAACATCTTGCCACGATTAACCACACTCATGGATAAAAAATTGAAATTAAACAACATGTGCAACATTTGACATTCATGAGTTCTACTTATGAAAATTCAGCAACAACAACAAGATTATTTTCATCATTTCATCATTCACACCTAAACTCAAACAACAATCATCATTTAACCATCGATTTGCATTGCCAACAATTTGTACAAGCATTAGGACAAACACCTAGCATGCTTACTTATGAACAAACAATTAACTCACGAATACTCATCCAATCAAATGATACAATTTTCATATAAACCATAACGCACGTTAACTTTCAACACTGTCACAAAATAAACAACCAGCAAATCAAATTCACCATCTCTAATTACTAATGGCAATGAGTATTAAGCAATATCACCTACACAGCTACAGCACCACTTCAAAAGCAAGATCAAAGTTCCAAGAATTGAATTACCGTAATCGAAATGACGAGAATGCAATCGGAAGTACAAAGTGGAAGATGCCGCGTCGGAGGCTTGCCGCGACGGAAGGGGAACTCGCGCCAAAGAGGAGCCATGTCGGAGGACAAAGGCTGCCGGAGGCGTAGCTTCGATAGTTCGGTGATGATCGGAGTGGGGAGAAGAGATCTTGAATTGATTTTGAGATTGGATGATTTTTGTGTCTATGCGTTCTTGAGATTGTTAGAAATTGTGGATGAGTTTTGAGAGTTTTTGTAGTTTTGATTTTGAGAAAATTGAGAGAGAATGAGAAAAATTGTTTTTTGAGAATTTTGGGTGAATTGAAGTTATGAAAGAAAAGGAGGGAAAATTGTTTATATAGTTTAAATGGTGAAATGTCAAAAATGTCCCCGACATATCTCTTTTTTTGCTCGTTTTCAGGGAAACGTGAATCAGTGCGAAATTCGGAAATAAAACGAACATCACTGTGAAGATGACCAAATTTGTGACTCGTAGCCGCGAGAATGGTCTCAATCCGACAAACGGTGAGGAAATTATGCGCGTTTGAATGACGAGAAAAATCGGATCATCTGGTGCGACTGTGCAGAATTTGCGAGTACCGTTCAAAGAATGTGATAAAACTCAAACTTTGGCTCGAAGTCTGACTTAGCACGTGTGACGAAGAATCGAAGATAACGAAATTTCTGAGAAAATGCCGCCGGAATGGACTCCATACGATAAAAATCGAAGAAGTTATGAATTTTCAAACTCGGCGCGACACACTTGAAAACACACTTTTTACCGAAAGATTGCGACGTTCCTTAAAATGCTGGGCACTTTTGGTGCATAATCGGCTGATGGTCCGAACATATGAAATCTTGGTAATGATGGCACGGATCCCCAGTTAAATTTTCAAGCGAATCCGACTGGCGGATTAGGAGATATGAAATTTTTTACTGTCCGAAAACCTGCGGTTCAGCACCATTTTTCACTGTGAAATCTCCAGAAATTTATAAATCTGACAACCTTCCTCAAAGAATTGGCTTTTGAACCAAACACGAAAGTTGTAGATATCGTCGAAAAAGTTGGGGACACGCAGGAACTTAGCTCATATCATCTTCCAGATATGACTTATGAATTTTCTCGTATTTCACTATATAAACCACATTTCACACCGTATCTTCTAAAATCTCTTTATTATTTTTTCTTCAATTTGAATGACGAAATAAACGTCATTATTAACTTATAGCTCAAATAAAGAGGGCAAATTTTGGGGTGCAACAACATGGAGATGTTTTCAATGTGGAACCTTGTTTTGCAGGTAACATGACATATACTTTTGATGATGATAACCACCATGATGACAACTCTGATCATAACTATGATAAGTCAAACATGAACGATTAAGAAGTTAAAGATGCAAACCTAAGTATTATGGTTTGATAAACTTGAATATCCAATGAAGGCAAATTAAATGGAAACAATCTAAAATCCCATATCAAGAGATCTCAAGCACTTTCAACATAAAGAAGAAGTATGTGGAAAAATCCCATAGACTATTGGTTAGTCCGTGATAAAACCAAGTTTAGGTTAAAGCTTAGCCCCGTGTTACAAGTTTGTTCTGGTTCGAGATTAGCCAGTGGTAAATCTCATAGGCTATTAGTTATCCCGGTATAAAACCAAGGTTTAGGATTGACAACTCATCCCAATGTTAAAATCTCCCATTGTTTGTTTATAAGCTTGAAGACTAACCGCTCCAATATTCTTGTGGAAAGAGGACTAACCGCTTCGATCCATTCTTTAGAAGGAAGACTCACTTATTCATTCTTTAGTTTGTTGTTTGGTTGGAAGTTAGCCATACACTTCATTTTTTCTTGTATAAGGGGATTCGTGAGTTATACATATTAAAAACTCCAGAGTTTATTAGATACTCTTAAAACAATTCTTGGAGGGGAGGATTAGGTCGTTTTCTCTTTTGACCGAACCTCTATAATTTCTGATGTTTTCTCTCTTCCCTTAATTTTTTATATTCCCACATGTTATCTTCTACATTTTTATTTTCCGCTGCACAAATGTTTTTAAACTTTGATTTTAATCCTAAAAGTTTTTTAAATCCAAGTTTTTCTGAAACACGCAATTTGTGAGAGTACTTTCCCGTTAGATATTTTGCATGATGTCAAAACTAGAATGAATTTAGCATTTCTGTATATTTTATAAAAAGATTTTAAGTGTGTGTGCTTATAGCCATCTACTTTTACAAAGAAAGAACTTTTACTTTTACAAAAGTTTGACTCACTTACTAAATTGGGAGATTAACTCCTATAAGTCTCGTCCAATAGATTCTCTCGTGTTGACATTTGATTTGAGATTTATTTTGAGGCTTTTGATATAATATATTTGTTTGCCTTTGTCTGAAACTTGTTTGATGTTTGAAGCTTTATCTATGTCTAAAACTTTGTCAATCCTTATCGAACCCATGACTTGCATCTTTAATCGATTAAGTGTATTGGTTGACTTTATCTATGTTTGAAACTTTGTCAATACTTATCAAAATCATAGTTTGCATCTTTAATCGCTTAAGTGCATTGATTGACTTTTTTAATTGTTGCATCTTTACTATGTTGGATATTTATCTTTCTTTTCTGATCTTTTATAGTTGTCATCATATTTCATCTTTATCATACTGGGTATCTATTCTTGTTCTTCACAATTGTCATCATTAAAAAGAAACCTATTACCTGCAAAATAAGGTTCCACATTTTCCACACCCTTTGTTCAACAATTAAAATTCTGATTATATAGTCAAACTTGAGGCATTTCTACTAACGTTGATCTCCTGGTTAACGCTTCACTTCCTCCAAAATTAAATCTTTAAAGTCGACGCTACATAAACTTTACTTTTTTAGGTTATAGTTTTCATTCTAAATTTTAACAATGTAACTATAAAATGTCTAAAAAAGTGAGACACAAAACCCTAGCCCCACTTGTCTAAGATTTTAGTCATGTCCAACAATAATGTTAATTAAACATTTATTAAATAGGCTAAATACCCTTTTTGGTCCCTTAAGTTTACCTCGGGGTCTATTTTGGTCCCTTATCTTTAAAAAGTTCCAAAGTGGTCCTTTAATTGCTAAAATATGTCCACGTTAGTCCTTTCCGTCCAATTTTTGCTAACGGCGTCAACTTTTCCATTCTGGCATCTGACGTGGCGCTGAGTTGGCACATAATCATCTTGAAGTTCATTAAAATTATGCAAAAACATTCCAAAATTTCACTTTTGCAAGATTCGATCCCATGCCACATAGCCTGCAAGCAATACAAACCTTCCACTACACCACATTACATTTGCTGTTTATAATTTCATTCAATTTTATTATGATTATTATTATTATTAATATTATTATTATCAATATTATTATTATTATTATTAGAGAAAAGGGGTGATGCACTGACAGTGTAAAATATTTTTACACTGTCAACCAATCACCACCCATGTATCCAATTAAACCATTTTTTTATTAAAAAAAAACTTAATGACATGACACATTTATGATTTTCTATTGGATGACAGTGTAAAATTATTTTACACTGTCAGTGCACTACCTTTTAACTCTTATTATTAGTTATTATTATTATTATTATTACTGTTTCTTTTTCTTTTTTTTCCAGATTCAATCTCCATGATAAAGAAGATTGAGATACTTCCAGGATATAGTAGACAACAACATAGTCACAATATTTACTCATGAATGCATATTTCCAAATAAAAACTCAGTATTCATTCATAAACAAATATTCCAAATTAAAAAAATCCGGATCTATTAAAAAACAGAGTATCTTCTACAAGAATAGAGATTTTCTTCAAAGAAAAAGAGGAATAAACTCAGATCTAAACAAAGAAAAAGAGGAATAAACTCAGATCTAATGCAAACCCTTGCAGTACAAAACAATTATCACTGATGAATTATTCATGGGAGTCAATGGATTTGCGAGACTCGTAAACCGGGCATCGCTTAAGCTGCAAATCTGAAATTTAAACAAACAAAATTTTATTTAATTGAATACTTAGATAGTATGCTAAATTAATTGATTTCAATGATAATTCTATAGTCAAAGAAAACAGAACATGTGAGTACCAGCTATCTAAGAAGAGAAGCGAAGAAATAGAAGAAGAACATGATAACAAACCCAGGAACCTAGAAGATGACTCGATACAATACGAAAATCTGAAGCTGTGAATTTTGGAAGCTGTAAAATTGCTCAAATCATTTCATTTTCTAAGACCGAGGAAAATCCCAAATCCAAACCTAACTAAATACATGAATTGAATTTAAATGTTATTGTTGAAAATCGAGAAAACAGTAACCCAGGAGCAAGAAAGGAAACAAAATTGGAAAAATCAAAGAAGAACAAGTATGGATGAATTTTTGTATTGGTGAAAATAATGGAAGCCAATGGATGAGGAACCCTAAAACCAGAAAACAGGACAAATGAAGATGAAGTTATTGTGTGTTAATTTTGATTTATGCAACAATTATTTTTAATTATATAAAAATGACCTGTTAACAAAAAATAATTAATAATAATAATATTGATAATAGTAATAATAATAATAATAATAATAATATTGATAATAGTAATAATAATAATAATGATAATATTGATAATAGTAATAATAATAATAATAATAATAATAATAATATTCATAATGAAATTGAATGAAACTATAAATAGCAAATGTATTGTGGTGTAGTGGAAAGTTTGTGTTGCTTGCTATTGGGCATGGGATCGAATCTTGGCAAAAGTAAAATTTTGGAATGTTTTTGCATAATTTTAATGAACTTGAAGATGATTGTGTGCCAACTCAGCGCCACGTCAGATGCCAGAATGGAAAAGTTGACGTCGTTAGCAAAAATTGGACGGAAAGGACTAACGTCGACCTTTTTGAGCAATTAAAGGACCACTTTGGAACTTTTTAAAGATAAGGGACCAGAATGGACCCCGAGGTAAAGTTAAAGGCCCAAAAAGGGTATTTAGCCTATTAAATATTTGCGCACAAATAAATTATCTTTTTTTGGAAACGTAAAGAAATGTTATTTGAGTGTTTTTTTAGATATTCAACATTGTATTTTTATATAATTTACAGACAATGGTAGGTCATCAATCTCTATAGATCAACATGAGAGAGCATTTTTACATTGGGGTTTTTCTTTTACGAGCAACACATATTTGTAAGAGACACACTACATAGTCACTCAAAATTTTAAGGTACAATTGTATGGATTCTGCCACTTATAAATGTTTAAGTCTCCACATTTCTAATCAATGTGAGACTTCCTCACACTAGTCACACCTGTTATTCTCAACATTCTCCTAAAGTGTGAGTATATCCACAATGCTCTCCCTCAAGCGAAAATTATTTTTTATCACATACGCTAGCACTGTCGTTGACGTTTTTCAACTGACCACCTCCTACGCAGTAGAGAATTTTGATACAACTGAGTCGATCCCTTCATTCGGACTAAAGCGAAAGCTCTTTTTTTATCACATGCACTTGCACCGCCGTTGACACTTTTCAACGGACCACCTACTACCTCAGTAGGAAATTTTTTATCACATACACTTGCACTGCCGTTGACACTTTTCAACGGACCACCTTCTACCCAATAGAAAATTTTGATACAAGTCAGTCAATCCCTTCACTCGAACCAAAGATTCATGATATCACTGTCAGGGCTATTTTGGGTGGGGGGTTTCAACACGAGTGAATAATTTTTTACACTAGGGTCTTTTCTTTACGAGGAACACACATTTGTGAGAGACACATTACATACTCACCTAAAACCTTAAGGTGATAGGCGTGTGAGTTCTCCCACTTATAAATGACAAAGTATCCGCAATTCTAATCAATGTGAGACTTTCCCACACTATTCACAATTGTTATTCTCAACAAACAATAATTTTTATTATCACCAATCGACAGTTGGTCCAGTGATGATTGATACCGAACTTGACAGGGAGGATTGTAGTTTGATCCTGCACAATTGCGATCAAGAGGGTTAGAACTGACACCTGAACCAGATTAGACGGTTCAGTGAACCGGATACTATGATGAAAAAAAACTTTATTATTAATTTTATTTCTTTTTTCTTTTTTATGTTACATTGTTAATTATAAATAATATTATTTTTTATATAATATTGAGATAAAATATATGGTTATCACTTATCACTAGTGTAAAATTAATTTACACATTTACTACATCATCCATTTTCTATTCTCAAATTTCAAAAAGATAAAATCTAATTTGGAAGTTAATGCTCAATCGGTTCGAACAATATGGTGGGGAGTCTTCCATGTAGGCAGGGTCCCTGATGACAATTACAAGGATGGTGAAAATATCAACAGCTACTCTTGGATTCATCTATTTCCGCGGACCACCTAATCTATTTGTCTTCTTCCTACATTGTACTAATCTCTAGCTTAACAATGTTTTCATTATTTTGTTCAATACTATATCAAACAAACACATCCATTCAATTTTCACCGGTCAAATATATAAATAAAAGTTACCAAGTAAAAATGAATTTTTAAAAATACAATTTGAATTTGACTGAAATACATAAATAATATAATTTTTTTATACTGTTAATTAATCATAACTATCGATTGATTTGAAATATTTAATTTTAGTTTTAACTTTTTTATTATAATAATATAATTAAATAATTATGATGCATTAATAATATAGAATTATTTATATTGGCAATAGATAACAATTAAATTCATACAGTACAATTTAATATACTGCAAAATTGAATTTTAAATTTTACATGAATTTTAAAGTCTCTTTTAGTCAATATTATAAAAAACATAAAAATATTCCTTATGATCTCAAATTTAGATAATGCATGTAAAATAAATTTATGTTTTTATTTAAAATTAAAAAAAAATTAAAATTTTGACACAATTTTAAATTAACTATTTAACTGTAAATTATAAATTATTTTCAAAATACTCATTAAAATTATTTTATATTTAGCCTGAAAAATGTAAAAATATATAAATGAAAATATTTTGAGCACTTTAACGAATATGTTTTTATAGGTAATTGTGAAATATCAAACGTATTTATCTATATAAAAAAACACAAACTTTAAATAAAAATAAAAAACTTTTTTTTTGGTATTAAAAATAAAAAACTTTTTTAAGCAATAAATTTATCATAAAGTTCTACTCTTTCTTTTTACAATATTTTGTATATTAAATTATTTGTCCGAAAAAATTCGGTAGTAAACAGAAAATGAGATGTTATATTGAGATAGTGCTACCTGGCAGAATAACAAGAAGCCAACAAGTAGCAACTAGAAGAAACCTAGTTTTGTGGTGAGGCTGAGATAACAAGATTCGTCATCTTCACTCTTTTCATTCAATCAATTTCACAAACACCTTGTCTCCACTCTCTCACTATCTCAAATCAACAATGGCAACCTCTCTCACTTTCTCCAGGCTCCTCTCATCTTCCACCACCACCTCACTCCTATCTTCCAAAACCAAAACCCTATCCTCCACCTTCACCCTCCCTCTCAAACTCAACCGCCTCCACCCAAAACCCCTCAGATTCTCCTCCTCCCCAAAAATCTCCGCCACAATCTCCGTCGGCGACAAGCTCCCTGAATCCACCTTCTCCTTCCTCGACCCCGCCGGTGACGTCAAAACCATAACCGTCTCCGACCTCACAAAAGGCAAAAAAGCCGTCCTCTTCGCCGTCCCGGGAGCCTTCACACCCACCTGCTCCCAGAAACACGTTCCCGGATTCGTGGAGAAATCAGCCGAGCTAAAGGCGAAAGGCGTCGACACCATCGCGTGCATTTCAGTGAACGATGCTTTCGTGATGAAAGCGTGGAAGGAGGATTTGAAGGTGAACGATGAAGTGCTGCTTTTGTCTGACGGGAATGGCGATTTCACGAAGGCGATTGGGGTAGAGCTTGATTTGAGTGATAAACCAGTTGGATTGGGGGTTAGGTCAAGACGTTACGCTTTGTTGGCGGAAGATGGGGTTGTTAAGCTATTCAATTTGGAGGAAGGTGGTGCTTTTACTTTCAGTGGTCCTGATGATATCCTTGAAGTTCTCTGAAATTTTTGGGTTGTAATGTGAGTTTCTTGTTTCTTCAATCGGTTTAGGTTGATGCACTTTGATAGTTTTGGTTTGATTAATAATAACGTGGATTTGATTTGACCTAATTGGTGTTGTTTTATGTGCTAATCATCTTTATCTTGTGCTGTGCTGATGATAAAAAAATTGAATTTTTGTGGTGAATTGATTGCATAGGGAATTATAATTTGACTGTTTGAGGAAATCATGGTGATTGTGAAGCTTTGCTAAAATCACATTGATGCAAACTTATGTAGCCCCGACATCTATGAGAAACATCTCTATGAAAAATGGTGTGTCTGAGTCTGTGTCGAACACCCACGCTGATACCGATATTTGTGATTACATTTAATTATTAGTTTTTAAAATTATTATTGGTATCGCCGGTGTCCTGAATGAGATGTCGGTGCATCATAGATGCAAACCGATTATTTGGTTGCATAGTTGATAATTTAATGCATCATCCAAATCAACTTTGCTAGGCGGATAATTAAATTAAAGATGGTTTTGTGATACAGTTGCTTTATTTTCCAAACGTGATTTAGGAGTTATTATAACGTTATTTTGATAGAAAGCTGTTGCATACAAGTGTATGAATGGATGAAAGTTAAGGTGAAGTTTTGAAACAGTTCGATTGATGAGGCTGAAAATTGTTTAACTTCCTAGTAATAACTACGAGCCTCTCAATGTGCCAGCACTTTATTTCTCTTGTCTGTTTTTTGGAACATAGAAGACAAGCAAAGTAGACAAAGCTTTGCTTTTTCTGTTTGAGATGAGAACATGGGGAATCAGGATGTATGACTATGAGTGTTGCTATGAATGATTGGTTATTTGAAGTGTAGATTGTTATGCACTCCAAAAGACTGCACTTATGTGACGGGACTTTCTTTTATTTCTTCACTACTCTTATGAAGTATCGTAACATCTTTAAGTCTTTAGATACGGAAAATAGGATAATGATCTCTAGTCTATTATTAGTGTTTCGGTACATCAAAAAATCTCACAATGTTAATTTATATATAACATTTGCATTCTTCACATTCAATTAGTCGTTGGATTATAGCACTCAAAGCGAGCTTGTATAGATCTAGATCATAGATGGAGTACAACAAACTTGATGTTGAATTAACTTGAGGTTGATGGGAGCATTATCGAAGGCATTGGACCCACATACTTGAATTTGACACATTTGATGTTGGATCCACATATTTTAGTTCGGATCCTTTAGTTTCTCATAGATATAATGCAAGAGTTTTAAGGAGATTTAAGGTCGATAGGAATATTTAATTAAGAGTAGTTGGAAACCAACTAGAAAAAAACCCCATCCCCTCTATGTCCAACAACACGATACTTGCACCTTCTAATCTCTCCAAACCACGAAGGGCCATTTGCACTCTTTGCACCTTTCAATCTCTCCATACTACAAAAGGTCACTTAGCATACAATTTAAATTGGGCACCTTTCAATCTCTCCATACTACAAAAGGTCACTTAACATACAATTTAAATTGGGAATTACTAATCCCCATCTTAAGAAATTGAAAGAAATGGAAAATTACTCTATGAAAATTCGAAAAATGTTTCTCAGATATCGGGGATACATTTTCGGACGCATCTTTTGTTTCACTGAGTAGCGTCCTGAATGAGGGTTATCCCATGTTAAATAACAAATGGAGATTTAATGTGATATGTGGGTTACATACCATAACATGTGTGAAAAGTTAGTCGACATTCAATTGCATGTCGCCTCATGCCATATGAGAAAGAAATTGTTTCAGACATGACATTGAATATGGTTGCAATTGAAAAACACACTTGCAATTTTGAAACGTAAAAATCCAGAAATATCTCAAATATCAGGCAAGTCTACAATATTCGAGCCTATAATAACAAGGCATTGAGGGGGGGGGGGGATAGAACAAAAATGCAACAAATCTTGAAACTTCTGGATGATAACAATTATGTATCTAAGTACCAAACATGCGAGGATGAGGTAACCATTAGAGGTATATTTTGGATTCATCCTGATTCCATCAAGTTATTCAATACATTTTCTACTGTGTCTATCCCGATTCCATTAGAGCCTATAATAACAAGGCATTGAGGGTGGGGGGGATAGAACAAAAATGCAACAACTCTTGAAACTTCTGGATGATAACAGTTATGTATCTAAGTACCAAACATGCGAGGATGAGGTAACCATTAGAGGTATATTTTGGATTCATCCTGATTTCATCAAGTTGTTCAATACATTTTCTACTGTGTCCATTCTGATTCCATTCGAGCCTATAATAACAAGGCATTGGGGGGGGGGGGGGGGATAGAACAAAAATGCAACAACTCTTGAAACTTCTGGATGATAACAGTTATGTATCTAAGTATCAAACATGCGAGGATAAGGTAACCATTAGAGGTATATTTTAGATTCATCCTGATTCCATCAAGTTGTTCAATACATTTTCTACTGTGTCCATTGATTCAATGCATTTTCAATGAATTGAAAACCTTGTGGGATGATTTTGAAATTATCTGTGCCTTGCCCAATTGTACTTGTGATGTTAATTCAACAACAAAAAGAAATAGAGGTTTGAACATGTGATTTGTTTCTCAAAAGGATTGAATGAGAATTTCAATAATATAAAGACACAACTCTTGATAATGGAATCACTTCCATAAATCACAAAGGTTTTTTTCTCTAGCGTTGCAGTAGGAGAGACAATTATCATGTCCTTTGACTAATGATTCTTCAAAATTTTTATTCACAAATACTACAAACTATTTCTATCAGAATCAGGGCCGGCCCAATAAACACAGAGGCCCCGTTCTAATTTTAAAAATAAGCTCAAATTTAAAAAATAGATGCAATTATATTAATTAAAATGACACATAAAAAAAATACAATTATGTATTAATCAATAATAAATTTATTTATAATTATTTTGGGTTTCGATCTATCCCAAATTTTGTATATATTGAATTTTTATCATAACATTTTTTGATTTATTGAGTTTTTAGTATAAATTTTATTTATTTTGATTAATATTTATGAAAAAAAATTGATCCTTTTACAATTTGGGGCCTCCTAGAATTTGGGACCATGTGCTGTAGTACTTTTTGCACTTGCACAGGACCGGCCTTGATCAGAATTGTTCTCAGCAGAAACAATCAAAAGGTTGTGGCAGACCAAGTTCTTAAGGTAAATGTTTCTCAAACAACAAAACTTGCTCCTTCAGTGGAAAACTAGGTTACATAGTTGACACATGTTATTTTAAACACGATTTTCCATTGACTCATTTGATGAAGATCATGAGGAAGTTACTAAAAATGATTCAATCAAGATAAACAAAGTAGGCATAAATTTAGATATGTATAAAAAATTAGTAGCTCTACTTGCATGATCCGATTAAGGTGTATCCTATGATCAACTCAATGTTTTATGCTTCCTCCTATGGTACTGACTTTGTTTCTATTAACATTTCCAAGGGACATCTTTTTACAAAACAATGGATAATTAACAATGGTGCAACTGATCATATTTGCCATTGATTAGACCTGTTTTATTATTATTCAGTCCATCTCTGTATTACTAACAAAACATAGAGGAGACATTGAAAAATGTTATGCAAAATGGAACTCAATGTATTTTAACCATTTCTAGAAGCTGCTTATTTCTTCCAACAAATACAACTTTGAAAAAAAATAATGAAATGACAATGAACTACAAAATCTTATAAACAATCCATCCAATAAAACCTTATTGCTTCCATGAGGATTGATGTCAGTAAATTGCTGCATTGTTCTTATTCTGAGGACTTACCTTCCATGAGAAGGACTTAATATAATTTCTTTATGTTTTTGTTGAATATTCACAAGAAAACTAAACTCTTCAAGAGTCACTCACCCTTATGCAAAACCTCAAAGAATAACAACCTTTTTCTTTAAACTAACAATGCTGAAAGCACAATATATTACAACGCGATTGAGTGATGAAATTGTTGAGTGAAGAAATGTCAAGTTCTTCTATGAGTTGGGAATGAAGGTTCCAACATATCCAAACGCCATGATGAAGAAGGCGAATGCTTGGATAAAGAGAAAGATGAAGAAGTGGTTTTTCCCGAACATAACATCGTAGCAGCCGATAAAGAAGAGGTACATTCCAACACCGAGTTCTAACAAGTGAATCCTATTTGAAATTTAAGAACATAGATGTCAAATGTATATACGCACAAAGTTCATGTAAGTGTTTATAAAAAAATGTCATCAAAGTTTTTGATGCTTGATGTTTTTGCAACATCATGAACAGCAATAACTAAGGGTATAATACCCGATTTATACCTGTCTTCAATCCTGAACCGAGGCTTCTTGAGTGCTTTTGTTCCAGCTTTAACCTTGAGAGCGTCTCCGAGCTTCTCAGTGACAATCCATTCATTCACTCGACTAGTCTCTAATAGACCAACAATAGTTGCTTTCGTTCGATGTAGAGACATGACATTCTCAAATAGAATCCAAAATACAAGTAAATGGAGTGACCTAACAAATACAAACAAACCAAATTCAAGTCAATAAAGAGGTTGCTTGCAAAACAAGTTTCCTTGTATTTACACTCCACTTCAGCTAAACTAGTGTCTAGAGGAAAAGTTTTGAAGAAATAAACACCTTGGAGTTCCAACAGCATTGAGAAGAGTAATAATTGAAGGGATATAAACAGCACCCCATTTCGGAACCACAATTTCAGGTACTAAAACTGTTGCAGGTAGTATAATGCAATAAAACATAAACGTATTGATGTGTGCTACAACTTTTCTAACAAAGAAGAAGTTGTAAATTACATGTATCTTCTTCCACAATGTCACTTTCTGCAATAAGGAGCATTACATTACAGTTATGATCTATAGATTGAAAACAATTCTAGGAAGCTGCCATAATAAATAACTTTACCTTATTTTTGATAATCTCCATGACCATTTTTCTGAAAAGATTTGCTGGTCCACACGACCAACGATGCTGCTGGTATCGGTAGGCTTTGAAAGTACTAGGCAATTCATTTTTCACCTGCAGATTTGATAAATATAAGAATTTCCATCCTTTGAGACTAGCTCGAACAGCCAAGTCCATATCCTCAACTGTGGTTCTATCTTTCCATCCACCAGCCTCATTCATAGCTGAAATTCTCCATACTCCCGCAGTCCCTATTTTGATTCACAACAATATTAAAAAATGAGGTAGTTTCTATAAAGCCCTGAGACATACACAAATACGACACTGACACGTCAATATCAGATATCAGACAGATATCATACACCAGACATATCTTTCATCAGAAGAAAATATTTGACATCATATAATATTATTTACCATTGAAGCCAAAAAAGGCATAAGTGGAAGAGCCCACTTCTTGTTCAACTGTAAAATGGTAATCTAGTGACATCTCTTGCATTCTGGTCATTAAACATTCATCTGCATTCACTGAAATAACAAAATAATTTTTTTTTCATATAGTTAATAATCTTGGTGGATTGAAATTTATTAATGTAACTAGATTGGTTATTAGAGTGAAATGAGACAAGCATTAAATTTACATGTGCAAATGTCGGTGTTAGCAGAAGAGTAGTAAAGGGTGAAGAAGCACTATAACAACAATGATGACATCAACAACAACCATAATAATATCAACAACTGTGTTGTTGTTGTTGTTGTGTAATACAAAGACATAATTACCCTTTCAAATAGTATACTCTACATGCATGTTTTAAGTATTTCCCCTAAGAAATCAACAACAATAATGGTTGGACCCACACAAATTCTTCAATTTCTTTACCATTATAACCCAGATATTATTTCATTGTAGAAAATAATTTTCTGTTTCCATGTTAGTGATAAAGTTTTGATCTAACTTTTCGGCCACACAATTACAGAGCCAAAAACATTATGCTATAAATGAATCATTATAGTACGTGAAAACCATTATTATTATTTTATCATCATGCCCTCATAGTTAGGCACACCAATGAGTTCAGTTCCTTCACAGCTTTTCATTTACAACCTGTCCTCAAAACAGAAAAACTTTAATTGCTATGTTTTTTTATTCATACAAAATTAACCATATAGTATGTGGCTTCAATACAAGGCAACCACGAAAGCTACTACCATACATACATTTTGTGATGTTGTTTATTGTTTGCAACTTTTTGCAGAGTAGTAGTTCAACCACAAAGTGGACCCCATATTAACCCACCGACAGTTTTTATAATACTATGTTTTAAAAAATCACTATCTAATTAAGACATCATACTAAGATTATGTCAAATGAAGCCGCAATTAAGAGAACACAAAACCTTAATTTAATGTTTTTTTGTTGTTGTTGTTGTTGAAACATAATATGAAAAGAAAGAAAGTTAGTACCGAATTTCCAACGAGCTTGAATAAGGGCAAGTTCAGGATTATGCACCAAAAATGGGACTGTGCGCCACAAGAAATTAGACTCTGGTTGAAAATCAGCATCAAATATTGCAACAAAGTCACATTGTTTCACATAGCTATGTTTCATTCCTTCTTTCAGTGCACCTGCTTTGTATCCATTTCTATTGTCTCTAACTTCATACTTTATGTTCACACCTTTGTTTGCCCATCTTTGGCATTCTACTTGCACCAACTCCTACATCATTTTTTTTGTCACCACAAATATCAAAATCAATTACCATATAATTAATTATAATTCATCAGAGCCATCTTTGATAGTGTACAAAATAGACAGATTATCGCTCATGACTTAAAATTTGTCACAGTTAAACTGTGATTAAATAGAATCTCATTGTTACAGTTAAAAATAGAGTTTCTATTTATGGTCATGATTATACTGCGACTAATTTATACAGAAACTCAAAAAACTTGAGACGGACTATCTAAGAGGACTATATTACCTTGATTATTGGGTCAGTGGAGTCATCAAGAACTTGTATAATGATCCTATCAGAAGGCCAAGAAAGACCACATGCAGCACCAATTGACAATTGATAAACCTATACATTAATAGAAAAATTATCAATAATATCAACCTTTAAAAGTGCTTAATTACCATGTTTAACAAAGTTAAATTACATTAAAGTAATAAAGTTCTACCTCTCTTTCATTGTACATGGGGATTTGAACAAGAACCATTGGATAACAAGAGTTTCCCAACTCAATATCATCCTTAATAGGTTCCCATTTGTAACGTTTTTCAGGTTTTCTTCCAAATAGTTTCACAAGAGTAATGATAATACCCATATAAACTCTCTCAATAACCATCATCACTGACATTATCAAACACAAAAACACTGATATTCTTAGCAATGGAACTATCAATGGTGCTTTGATTTGAGTCCAAATCAAAGAAATTTGCATGGTGATGTCATCTTTAGCTCCATGAAAAGCAAAAGGTATAGTAGTAGCAGAAGAAAAACTATCCATTTGAATAGTAGTAGTTTTGATCACAAGAAAACAAAAGAGAAGAATGACAAGAACTCAACAAGACAAAGATATGAACAATAGTAGTAGTACTAGTATATGACAACAAACAAACACTACTAGATAGATCCAAAAGGGTTTAAAGGAATCAACTTTGGTAAAGAAACATGAATGTTTTTGTTTTTGTTTTGTTTTGCTTCTGGTCCACGCAAAGACAATGTGAGTTACTACTCTAGAGAGAGAGAACAAAAACCATAGATCTCAAAAACAACAAACAGTTTTTGTTAGCTTTTCATAAGGCTAAGTATGTTTGTTCTGAAATGGAAATATATAGAAGGTTTGTGACAAAAACAAGACTTGTGTGAAAAGTTAAATAATGTTGTGTTGGTTATGTAAAGAAATGAAAAGAGAAGCAGAAGATGAAGACATTTAGAAAAAGCAGAAGAAGAGAAATAAAGGAAATGTTAATGAGAGGAAATGGAAAAAGAAGGGAAATGGGAGAGAAGAGAATGTTTGGTATTTAGGAGTTGTGGAGAGTATAGTACATTGAAATATTGCATTGTTCTCTCTCTCTTGAATGGGTTTTATAGTAGTAAGATGAAGGCTCAACCACATGTGTGCGGCTTATTAAGAAAATGGGGAACAGCAATACACCATCCAGCATATTAAATATTTGTAATAATAAAAACACATTTTCTTTTTAAATATAGAAAAATTAAGACCAAAAAGTTATTTATTCATATTTACAAAGCAAACACTATTTATCTTGGCGTGTATCTGTCTTTCAAGAAAAACTTGCATGGATACGAATATAAATCACTAGTGTTAGGAACAACCAATGAGAAATGAGAAAATTTTAAATTTATTTAAAATTTAACTTTTTTTTTTAATTAGATTCATGGGGTGGTTGTGATTGAGTAGGAGAGAGAAATAAAATGTTTTTGTTTTTTAATTAATAAAAATTTGTGATTGGTTGTTTAATTTGTAAAACCACTTGTTATGTTTGTGTTCATGCAAATATTTTTCCTGTGCCTTTGCAATGCCTTGTTTTATTTATTTATTTATTTTGGTGTGGTTATTTTGTTTCGCATTGTTGGATTGAGGTGAATGGTATTTCCTTCATAACAAGTGAAATTTTGTTCTCAAATGAAAAAAATGTCAAACACAATGTACTACGCAATGTGTATGACACTTCTAGTTAAAGACTTTTTTTTTTTTTAATATTTTCTGTCAATTTCTATTTAGGGACTCCCTCTTAAATATGAGATCTTTTTCATTTTTCCTTACAGTCATTCTTAGTGTTGGAAAGATTATAAATGTTGGAATGATGGAACAATTACTACTCAATAAACCAAACTCTATTCCTTCGAAGAAAATTTCTTCACCCACCTCCTAACCTTCTTGTCCACCCCTGGTGAATTTACCACACTACCCCTTGTTTCGGAAGTTCATTTCCGAAACTGTACTTTTTTTCTTAAAAAAGGTGTTTTCGAAAATGTATCTCCGAAAACGTGTTTTTTTTAATATAAAATATTGATTTCGGAGATGCATCTCCGAAATAAAGTTACTTTTCATAAAATGTGGTGTTTCGGAAGTTCATCTCCGAACGCACCCCCTTGGAGAATTCGGAAATGAACTTCCGAAAATATGTCTGGACAGAATAAAATGAAAAACAACAACAATTCGCTTTATTTAATCGGGTGAAGATTACAACGATAATATTACATAAAATTAAAGTTACATATTGTTGAACACGGGTAGGTGGGGATGAGAGAGTGGTGGGGAGAAAAAAAGGCTTCCAAATTTCAAAAGGTTTTTTTATTCTTTTAATAAAAATACGTACTACTGTAAGTAACAAATGACGGAGGAGGTGTAACCGGGGCCGGAACATATGACGGAGGAGGTGGATGTCCGGAGGAAGAAGAACCGGAGGTATGTCCACCGCGAGACAAAGGAGCCAATCAATGTAAGCTATAGTTTATCATTTTCATCAGGGGACGTCATTACAAAAAATTGGGAAAAAATTCTTATTATTTTTAATCTTGATTTTTTAGAAATGACGTCCCCAGATGATAATGATAAACTATAGCTTACATTGATTGGCTCCTTTGTCTCGCGGTGGACGTACCTCCGGTTCTTCTTCCTCCCAACATCCACCTCCTCCGTCATATGTTCCGACCCCGGTTACCACTTCCAAAAACTTACATGATAAATCCAATACAAAAACACTGTGCGATACAATCCGAAATCAGAACAAAACAAAACAAAACACGTCAAACAAAACAAAAACATGTTATTCTGCCCGACGAGGGTTACAAAATACACATCAAACAAAATAAAAACACGTTATTCTTCCCGACGAGCGAACTCCTCCGAATGAAGATAATTATACCAATCCTCATCCCACTCAGTATCAGAACCATCAGCGTTGATCACGCCTGAAGGCTGAGCCTGCACGTCCGAGCCATGGACCCCCAGGGGACGAGAAGCAGAACCAGTCAAAAGCTTCTTCTTCTCCTTCACCTCCTTCACCTCTTTCACCTCCTTCTTTGAAGAACCCTTTCTTCCCTTAGCGCCCTCTTTAGAAGACGCAGTCCTGCGTGCTGGTTGGTTGCCTGACATGTTCCTGTAAACAATTGAAAACGATTAATATGCATAGACAAAATAAAAAACAAAAAAATTTGAACTTCTGATACATTTCGGAAGTTCATTTCCGAAAACTAGGATGGAGGTGTTTTCGGAAATGAACTTCCGAAACACCCCTGCGATGGAGTTTTCTGCAACTTCCATGACAGACCCCTAAACCAAACTTCAAACCAAATCAAAATGCTTCTAAACAACCTAAATACTACTAACAACCTAACCATATATCATTTATGCAATTAAAACCCTAAATAACATGCATCACAAAACTAGATCTAAAAATTTCAAAACTTACAAAGTGTTAGGATTGAGGGCTTTTGAATGTTGTTTAGCAGTGTGATTGGAGCCTTGATGCAGCTTTGGAATTCTGTTTGCACAAATTTTCGCCTTTGCCACTTTTTGTTTTGATTTAGGGTAAATGATTGGGGGATGGGGAGTGTTTTGAGAAATCTGCAGAAATCGCAGTATTTCGGAAGTGAACTTCCGAAATAATGTTTTCGGAAATGAACTTCCGAAATAAGTCAATTTTTTCAAAAAAAGACGCTTTCGGAAATGAACTTCCGAAGCAGGGGTATTTTGGAATTTTCACTGGGGGTGACCCCCATAGGGAGGTGGCCAAAGAAATTTTCTCCTTCGAATGTGAATGATCAAACGGATAAAGTTTTACAATAAAAATACGAAAACACATAGACTCAATAAACACAAATGACTTGCAATCTCTCTCATGGTCTATCTTCTGTTATGGAGAGGCACTCCTTAAATAGCCAAACAAGCAATTACACTTCATGACTAGGGTTTAGAAAACTTGCAGCTGAAGAAAACTCCTAAAAATGCATATTCAAATTGTGATTTAATTTGATTTAGAATCTATCTTAAAGTAAATCACAATCAATCTGATTTGGTTTTGATCTGTGAGTTTTTTTAAGAATTATTTCCTATATTCCAAAAAGCACATAAACACATCGATAAATAAGGAAACAAATCTGGTGCTTGATACTGTAATGGCACAACACTTTTGGTGCATAATGTTCCAAAATGTTCGAGATATCTTGCTCCACATCTTTGCATCCAGTTTTTAGCGCATAGAGACCATATGTATCAACATCATGTCATGACATCTTGCATAACATGTTGTCTACAAAAATATTTCAATCACTTGTAACAACAACTTCTCCCCTTTGGCCAATTTTAAAGCGAATATAACATGTAAGATGTGTAAGCAAATGTCTGAAGCAATCTTCATGACATCATCAAAGAGCAGCAGAAAACACAATCTAAAACCCTTTTAGATAACACATCATTTACTAGATTACTAGAAAAAACTTGCATTTAGAAATAGTTTTGGTTTATTCTTAGGCATAATAAAAAGATGGAGCCGACCCTGTGGAGGAAAGAACCAGCATCATGCCCTTAGGGCTATTAATCACACAACATAATGACCCACACAAAGGTCCAAAAGATCATTAATCTATAAAAAGTTAATCTCCAGAACCAGACCAGATGGCCTAGAATTTGTTTTTTTCATGGTTTTTTACAAATTTTTTTATCATATTATAAGGATATCTCTCACAAAAATTTAATTTTTTTTACTTGAGATGAATTAAATATGAATTTTTTTACAAGTCGATTTTCTTTAAAACGGAAACGAGGAAAACATTAGCATATGATTGATTTTTAGGCTATTATTTTTCAAATGAAGTCTACATACTTTTACAAATGAAGATACACCAATATTATGACAAGCCATTTTGATACTTTAATCCTTTGGCCAAACCAAACGATACACGAAGCATTTGAAGTGTAGCTAGCAAGCTCTTTACCAACTATTGACCAGAGACTATATGAGTTACCACAATGTACGTTTGTGTCAAAGAAGTAACTCATAGGATAACATGTGGTCCACTGTGAAATGTAAGGTTACTACAACTTTGTGAAGTGCCAGCTGCAATTCAATGATGAATATTTTTCAATCATTGTCAAGTTTGAAGCATTTTGCTCTCTCTACCAATTTTCCATTTCTTGAACATTAGTGGCAAACACAAGATGACAGTTTAACCACATTGAAAATTCCATAACTTGTTAAAGCAAAGACTATAAAACCAACAAGGTCCTTTTTATACTTCTAAGACCGTTCAAACTTCAAAGTTCTTGTATAACACGTTTTAAGTTCAATTCATGTTAGGAAGAAGGAACTTGACCCTTAATGTTATTGTAATAGAAAGCTCACCTGAAACTGATTATTACTTTAATTGAAACTATCAAGATCCATATGGCTTTAACAATGATAGTTCTCCTGCTATTGAATATTATAGCCTAATATTTAAATTTGTCAAAAATTTCAAATTCTATTTAAATATTCATATCATATGTTTTAAAATTTTAAAATTGAAAATGAATTATCATCTTACTAAAAAAAAATTGTATTATAAAAATATTCTACTCAAATTGATGGTTAATTTTAGTTCTTTTTAATTGTGAGAATCTTAAAATAGAATTGTATGAAATCAGATTTTTCAAGTTAAATAATTATGAGATCTTAAAACTTCATTGAGGGACAAAGATTGTTGATGATTTATGCCACATCATTAATGATGATGCTATCTTATGTAAATCGTTGGTGGTCTTGATAAGAATAAGTTCAACTTAAAATTTGGTTTGAATTTGTTACAAATTTTTTTTTAGGTTAAACTCAATTTGTTTTAAAATTATGAAGAACTCGTTTTAATTAACTCGTTCGGTTATGAAGAGCACAAGGCTCAATAGGATAAAAAAAATCAATTATGTTGAAAGATTTCGTTTGAAACTAGAAGGTGCAATTAGTCAATTTTATTTGTTAGTTGAATATTGAATGTTAAGCTTTGGTTTGACCCATGACTCAAGTTGTAGAGTAAGCCTACTATATATATCTACTATATATATTATGTATGCTGTCTCGTTATGAGATAAGAAGAAAAGTTATTTTATCTTATTGTTTTTTTATGCATTTCTAGATCTAAAGTTACTCTAACATTAATCTATCATTGGTGCCTTCATTACTACCCTTCAATCTAATCAATTAAAACAATAGTAATGCCTTCTACGATTAGGTAGCCTTATAATCGATTAAGCAACTTCGTTGATTTGGGTTTCCTTTTTTGGCCTAACCTGATCGATTAGATTGAAGTTTTAATCGATTAGGAAGTAACCATGGCCATAAATTGTTGATTTTTTAGCCAAATTTTTTCCTATATAAAGGAGTTCTTTTGCCACTTATAAACACACTAATTTTATGAATTATCAACTCTCTGATCTCACTCATTCTCCATCTTTTATAAGTTTTATTCACTAGAACTTGCCTTATTAAGGAGAGGGTGAAAAGCTTCATCTAAGAGTTGTGTTTTTCTATTTTGTGTTGAATTTGTATATTCAAGAGCTTAGTTCTCTTGTGATCGTGTAATAAAGTTTAAAGTTGGAATTTAAACGTGTAAAAAGCTTGGTGTATGGTTGTTGGTTGAACATGTGTACAACTCAAGTTGTTGGTGTAAGGTTGTCGGGATAAACCTGTGTAAAAGCTCAAGTTGTTGTTAGTGGAAATCTCAAGAGGAAATTCTTTGGATTGGTGTAGGCCGCGTGGTTTAAGGCCAAACTTGGATAATATTTGGTCTGATCTTTCTTAGCCTATCTCTTTATATTTCTATCATTTATCTTCTTTCAGCTTATTCTCTTCTCTAATTCTTTCTTAAAATAAATCTATTTAAAATCACTTTTTTCTTTTTTTTTAAATATGAATATTATAAGTCTCCTGATCCTCTTGTGTTTGGAGTCGTTTGTTCAACAAAGATCTAGATTCAAAGACATTTCAAAATATGACCCTTCTAAGAAAAACGGATGAATATGTGGGCTCAATTTAGGTAAGTGCGACCCCAAGAGACACTTTCGATCACGACTTCACATGTATAAAATTCAACCATGACCTTATCATAAATCATGGCTTGATTTCTTTCTTCATTACATTGCCCTTATTATGATCATGTACAACAATTGTTACAAGTAATCTATGTCTGAGTTTGTAGAAATGAAAATATATACATTTAAAGAGAATCATTCTTTTAATTCCCTCTCAAATTAATGCATATTATCAAGGAGTATCATTTCGCTAACAACTTTGGTAAGAATAATTTCAATTTAAAACTGAGTAATGATATGAGGACGTGATATTAGTTGATCAAAATGAAATTACAAATAGTTACAACAACTATAATTAAGGTTTCTAAAAATAATTCGAATAGGGATCAGGAAGGGAGAAAACAATTTCAAGAGCGATTCAGTGGGTTGTCATTAAATAAAACCAAGATAACAAGATTTCATAGGTTTGATGGAACCTTATGATACCATTTCATAAATATGGATTTGATGTCTTTCTTCATTGCTTGCCTCTATATATTATAACATGAACATTTACAATAATTAATTATAAATATTTATATTTGATTTTAGTCTATTCTACAAATTGAAAATATATACAATTAAGGAGAAGCAAATCATTCTATATTCACATACCCGAAAGATATTTTTAAAGAAAGTAGTTAGACATTTTCAAAGGAAACAATCTTCTTTGAAATACAACTATAAGAAAAGACTACGCCCTATACAAAGGTATTTAGTCCAACATTAAAAGATGACTTTTCCAAAAAGATTTAACTTGCCACCTTAAAAATGGATTTTGTCACCTCCAAACAATGTATGCTATTACTTTTATGTTCTTACAAAAAAATTGAAATTTATTTTCACATTTTCCAAAAATTTCAAAAAAGTACTGAAATTTTCAAAAAAAATTCAATAGTTCATATTCGACAAAAAAAATTTACACTACAAAAAAATTTCAATAAATTTTCACCACTTTTTAAAATTTACCAGAAATTTTGAAATATCTAGTATTATTAAAAAAGATTGAAAAAAATTCATACCGACAAATTTAAAAAAGAACTACCGAAAATTTCGTTCTTGTCACCCCAAATTTATTCATGGGCATTTTGTCCATTATGAAAATATTATAGGTGTGTCAGTTTCAATTTTTGGGGTGACAAGTTATATCCTCCTCCATCAACTTAAAGCTGAGAATTCTCTTGCCACCCCCCAAATTATCCCTGGCACCCCCCAAAAAGCATGAAAAGACTCAAATGTCCATCCCAAATCATTAACCATATTTTTTCAAATTCTTGGGGGATACCAGAAATTTGAGGAGCTTATCGGAAATTTCGCAAACACTAGTAAGTTTCCGATATTAAGAATTTTCCGGTGCTTTTTACTGGAAATTTTGAAACTTACGGAATTTTGTACCGGGAATTTTAAAATTTCCGATAACTTTATAAATTCTTCAAAATACCGTAAATTTTAAAATTTCTGGTATTTTGTCCAGTATCGAAAATTTTGAAATATTTTGAAATTTCCGATATTTTTTATTTTTTTTATTATATTTTTAATTTAATTGTATCTAATTCGACTTTAATTGTATTACGCAGACCTTATGGCCGACCAGGAGGATTGCACAGCATGCATCAACAGCAAAACATAAGTTTCATATTCAAACAAAATAAGACCCCAAAAAAAGCTTAGCCAACATCAACTGTAAAACATTACTTCTTTGACGTTATCCAAGATAACTGAACTCTCCCGGAGCATAGTCGACCAACACATTACCATGTGTTGTATGATGAAAATAGATTCAGTGTAGAACGACTCCAAAATTGTAGTAGTTTTAGTAAAACTTTGTAGCTGATCTGCACTGGATCTATTTTCATCATACAACACATGGTAATGTGTTGGTTGGCTATGCTCCGGGAGAGTTCAGTTATCTTGGATAACGTCAAAGAAGTAATGTTTTACTGTTGAGCTAGGCTTTTTTGGAGGCCTTATTTTGTTCGAACACATGAAAATATAAGCACTACCGGAAGACTCTGGACGAATCAGACACTTCATTATGTCGTCAATGGATCTTTGGATCTGCGTATCCAATTTGATCGGACCTTTAGTTATCCTATGGCAAAATGATTTCCACATGGCATTCACATCTTCATCATTCTTCAACTCGATTAAGTTGTATTTCACCCTTCCACTTGTATTAATCCAGTCCTCCCAAAACTCGATCTTTGTCACCTTTCTGTTATCGAAATCAGGCAGCAAATTGTTCAACGTTTCCTTCAAAGTGGCAAAGGATTCAGGCCTATATGGAATCTTGGTTTGAACAGCAGGGTTGCGGCCATTGAAATACACTTTTACATTGATAGAATACTGAGGAAGAGGCATTTTGTTGAAATGATGTGTTATCACATAACCCTAACACCCCTATTTATACAAATGGTGGTGCATTTTAGACCACACAAATGCGTCGGTGCAATCAGGACCCTCCAAAATTGTCGGCAAAATCTCAACTGTTTAAAAAAAAAATTGAAACATACCGAAAAGTTTAGTTTATTTAAAATTTCCGGTATACCGGAAATTTCAATATTCTGATATATCGAAAATTTCAAATAAACTAAATTTCTGGTATGGTGTATTGGAAATTCCAAATTAACTGAATTTCTGGTATTTCGTATCGAAAATTTTGTGATGCATACCAAAAATTTGTTTCGGGAATTTTTTATTTTTCACATTTTTTTAATCAGAAATAAAATTGAATAAAAAAATTAGGAGTGGCAGAGACAATTTAGGGGATGACAAGTTAATTTCTCCTCAAAGGTAGGAGCAATTATTTTGGACTGGCCCAACCAAAAGAGGGGTTACCACTAACATAAGAGTCCATTACACATAATATTATGAAAATATTCTAAAGACACACCTAAACATATCCAAAAACCACTATCGGAGTCGTGTGATGAAGAACACATCACGGTCTGATTACAATTGCCAATTTTAGTGTGCAAGAAAAAAAATAAAAGTCGAGCTAATATAGCAATATCCTTAGTAACTATCAGCCAACTAGCTACTGTGCGTAATTAGTGGACATTTTGGCAAAGCATTCAATTGGCCCAACATCAATTCCAAAATGAAAAAAGTTTACTTAATACCACCAATTAAACATATACCCCTCAAATCATTTGAAATTTTCAATATAGATAATATTTTAAAAAGGTAAAATTAGTTTTTCCCTCCTAAAGCACATAAACCAAAAATTTCCAAATAAGCTAAATTTGTTTTATAGAAATTTCTAGATTTTTAATTTTTAATTTTTTTATTTGAATATTCAAATCAAAAGTTTTTGTTTTATAGATCTGATTTGAATATTAAACAAATCGTTTTTATTTCAATAGATTTGGTTTGTTTTTTATTTTTTTGATTTAAGAGAATCATTAAATCCAACTTTTATTTTTTAAACGTAATTTTTTTTGGGTGGTTAGAAATAGAAGACATGGTAACAAAGTTTTAGATTAACATCACACTTATATTAGAGTTCAGAGAGAAGGGTAACTGAAGTTCGGTAAAAAGGTAAATGTATTGCATCGTATGATGACAGGCTCGAGCATAATTATGAGCACTTCACTAAAGTATTATACAATATAGAAGCATCAATATAGTTGCTTATTACTAGGCAATGTACTTTTTTTAATATTTAATTTTTTGTTTGTGTAATTTCTGTTTAGTTTTGGACAAAATGTGTTTAATTTACAGTTTTGTTGGTTATTTATGAGCACAATACTTGTTATGATTTTGTTTTTTATTTAATGGATAATTTGTCATGGCTTATTTATCATCAACCAAATGAGTTGATGATAGGTTGTTGTTTCTGGTTTGGTTGTATTCCTTTAGCTTCTGATAAATCTATGTGTAATGTCTTAGATACTTCTCAAATATGGATGGGGTTTGTCCTATACCATGAGTCTATTGGTGTTTGTAATGTCTCTTGGCTTTTCTCTTAATGAAATAGCTTTTCCCATTAAAAAAAAAAACCAAATGACTAAGATTTTCATTACTTTTATCATTATCTTTTGAAATTTAAAAAATTTATATTTAATTCTTCTTATTTTAAAAAATTTTAAAATTTTGTAAAGAAATGTTTCATTATATTATAAACATATATGAAAAAAATTATTCAAAAATTTGAAAGTTTAAAAATAATTAAACAGTTTTCAAAATTTTAAAAAATAACAAGGATTAAAACTGCATGCATAACATTTTTGTAGAAATTAAAATATATTATTTTTTAACAGAGATTAAAAATAAAAGTTAAGATATTCATAAAGATCAAAAACATATTTAACACTACATCTTTTGTGTGGGATAAATTAAATTGGTAAAATATCTTTTATAGATCTTACCAACGCTGTGTTCAACTCTCACGACCCTTTAGTTTTATAACATTACAAAGAAATATACTTATAGTTATCTTTACATCATCAACATTATCCTAAAGATGAATATTGGTAGGTACACTTAATTATAGATGTCAAACAAGTTCTATATAAAAGCTCGAACAATTAAGCCTCTTATTTTTGGTTCCTTCTTTTTAGATATCTTATAATATATGAATATTTTTTTCCTTTATTTTTAAGTCCTTTAATATTTTAATTTTTCATGGGATTTAAGTAACAGACTTGAAAGTTAATTAGTTTTTTTAAAAGATATTTTTTTCAAAAATAAGCAAAATTGATTTTTCCCAAAAATAACAAAAAACAATTTTACTTAAAAAAGTTAATTTATTTTAATATAATAAAAAATTAATTTTTCCCAAAAATAAAAAATCAATTTTTTTAAAATAATAAAAAAAATCAATTTTTTCCAAAAATAAAAAATCAATTTAAAAAAAAAAGAAAAAGGATTGACGAGTAGCCATGATGTTTACTAAGAAATTTATGTAACAACATCTCTTGGCATATGATAAATTTGCCTATCATGTTATAAATGATCATGTTCTTTGATGCATAACAACGAATTACCTTTGGTATAAACCTATGAAACCTTATAGATCCATAAACATATATAAAAACGTTAAGAATAAGATGAAAGATAAAATATATTTAGGCAAAATATCCTGTTTGGTCCCTTACATTTATCTCGGGGGTCCATTTTGGTTACTTAAGTTTAAGAAGTTCCAAATTGATCCTTTAATTGTTCAAAAAGGGCCACATTGATCCTTTCCATCAATTTGGATGAAACGGACGTTAGCTTTCGCCTACGTGGCAGGTGATGTGGATAAATTATACCTTCTTCTTCTTCTTAGTTTCAAATCTCGTATTCTTCCATTTTCTTCTTCGTTCCATTATCCCCAAAAATTAGGGTTCATAAAATTTAGAGTTTATTCAATTGTGAAATTGCTTGTGGAAAATGAAGTCATCATCATCAACGAACTTTAAGCAATGTACATACGAATCCAATGCGAAGAGCGATGGTCGTTTGGATGGCAATTTGCGATGGAAACTCATATGTGGATGTGGAGACATGGCTATTCTTCGAAGAGCTTCAACTGTCACGAACTTTGGAAAATAATTTTGGGGTTGTCGTTAATATAAGATAAAAAAGAAATTAAATTTCTTATTCATTTGTGTTTGTTCCGATTGAGATGCAATGAGAATTACACAGGGTGCAACACATTCTGGCTGTGGATATTTTCAATGGTTCTATGATGATATGGTGGATGAGAAAGATCATTTTATGAGGAATCAAAAGAGTAGGTTGGAGAAGCTTCAACATGATCTTAATGCAACAAAAATGGAGGTGGAGTCTTTAAAGGCAACAAATGATGGACTAAAGAAACAGATAAGGGACTTACAAGTTCAAATGAAGAAGATGACGAATTTGGAAAATAATGTTTTGTATTGTTTTAGTTGTGGTCCTATTTAGAATGTTGTAACAATTTTATCAGTTTGAAATAGTTTGAGTCTACTGTAATATTTTGTTTTAGAATGTGTTGGTATCTAAAATGTTGCAACAATTGTAACAATTGTATCAGTTTCAAATATTTGTTATGAATTAATGTGTTTCTATTTCATTATGTGTTTGCCTTAAAGTATTTCTTCAATGAAGAATATGTTTGCCTTCATTCACAGTTGGTTTACACCATTATCTATCAGTTGATTTATACTCAAACTTATAGACTCAAATAGAACTAAGCTCTTAAGTCAAATCCATTAATAATATGGTGAACCACCTATATTCAGACATAACATTATTTGTTTAAAAGACCTTACATTGCATCCAGGACATTATAGGTTCAAAAGACCATAGACTGTAGCTTGGACATTATAGGTTCAACATACCTTAACATTACATAATAGGTTTAACAGACATTAACAACTTGAAAATTAACCAAACAACAGTTCTAACATAAAACTAAACACAACTTAGCAGACATTATAGGTTCAACAAACCTTAACAACTTGCTAATTAAACTTAACATAACTTAACTAAACAAAATTTCTAACATAAATATAAATTTTCCAGCTTGGTGTGGATCTCATAGTAGGTGTTGTCCTTCTTGTTGTTGGACCAATAAAAGTTTTGGCTGCATTCAACCAAGTTGTTGGACCAAGTGGTGTGAAAGGTGTAGTTGTCCTTCTGACTGGTATCTTCTTGGATTTTCGAGTCACTTGCTTGGATTTTTGAGTCACTTCCTTGGATGCTTGTGATGGTTGTTAGGATGCTTGAGTTGTAACTTGTTGGGATGCTTGTGATGGTTGTTGGGATGCTTGAGTAGGAACTTGTTGGGATGCTTAAGTAGGAACTTGTTGGGATGCTTGTGATGGTTGTTGGGATGCTTGAGTAGGAACTTGTTGGGATGCTTAAGTAGGAACTTGTTGGGATGCTTGACCAGGTGTTGGCACATTACAAGTAAGCTTATTGTGGCCTTGTTTATTACATCTAATGCACTTGACAATGAATCCAGTCCTTCTCATCTTTCTATCAGAGCCATCAATCTCACCTTGCTCTAAATTCATCATATTTTTGGCCTTCCAGGCATTTTCCTATACTTTGAGGGCAGAACATCATGATACTCTATTCTTACCCAAAGATTAAAGCCATTAACATGAAAAATAACAAGTTTGTAAACTTCCATATATCTTGATTTCCTGTAATAATCAAGTATGTAGTCATCAACCTTATGGTTTCTACTCTTCACGACTGAAGGTGATTGAACACAAGGCAGACTTGTCAGCTCCCATCTTCTGCATGAACAAACCTTTTCCTTCAAATTGACTGTAAATTTTTCTGCTGAGTTTTCTAGGTGCCTCACTTCAAAGATATGCTCATTAGACATCCTAATAAGTAATTAAAAAAATATACAAAGCCGAAAATGTAAAGTTTCATATTATTAAGACTGAGTCTGTAAGCCAATCTCTAGGAGAGTTGGTATGTGTGAGCCTCTCGAATATAATGTTGATATGAGAGTAGGACTGATGTTATAGAGTTGTAATTTTCTATTATTATTCTTGATAGAAGCTTTTTAAGCAAGATCAAGTATTCTTGATTAAGAGGTTCTTAATATAGTATTTATTGTAGTTGAAGATTGAGGTAAAGGGCCATCAATATCAGTAACTGAGATTGTTATTGTGAGAGATCACTGCGGTGATTGGAAGTGAGATGGGTTTCTCATATCTAGGAGGTTTCTAGGTAGAAGTTGCATTGGGTAGGGATTAAGTGAGAAGTTATAAACCGGAGGTTGTTTAGCTTCAGATTGATACTGCTAATAATGGATTTTCTTCCTGGCTTGGTAGCCCCCAGAGTAGGTGTTGATGTCATCAAACTGGGTTAATGTTAGGTACCAAATTGTGTTAATAAATAGTATAGTTTTTGGTACCCTTTGACCCATTTTATCGCATATTCGTGTTGACCCCCTTCTATTTCGAAGTAAATATTAGTAGTTTAGTTAATTAGTTTTTGTTTTATATTAATCTATTTTGTAGTGATTTTATTTCAGATTTTTCTTTATTTTTGAGGACTTGAGGCTTGATTGAAGAGATGTAAAAGGAAAGAAGAGAAATTTCAATCAGCATCAAGGGCACGTCGCACGGATAAGCACGCTTCGCGCGGCCTGGGGCATTTTCTGGCCTTCTTGGCAGAATATTGCGCTTGTCATGCGGAAAGTAGGGCGCGTAATGGGCTTTAGGGCGGTTTGCTCATTTAATGAATGCGCGCATAGTGCTCTGTAGGGCGCGGCGCACGCTCTATGATATTTTTCTTCTCTATTTATAAATCAGATCATATATTTTGGATAGTTAGACCATTTTGAGAGAGAGAAATAGCTTATATAACTGTAGCAACATATAATCGAAGAATCGAAGCATCAATCGTCGAGAAATCACCGTTGATGCTTGATCATCTTCATCACTTACTTCTTATGCAAGCTACCATGTAAATGGATAGTAAATCCCTTTGGTATCAAGACAAGATGTAATCTTCCTTTCATTTTGTATATTTTTCTTGTGAATATTGTGTATGAACAAGTTATGAATCAATATAGATGATATAGTTTGTTTATGATTAAATTTCTATGGTTTAAATGTTTTTGAAATGCAATATTTACATCTTGATCTAACTCTATCATCTATCAAACATTAAGTATATACATGGAATTAATGGTTGATATTCACTTTGTATCGGTTTATAAATGTTATTTGTGTTGTTCAATTGGTTGAGAAATCGTTGGTTGAACAATAAGGTAAAACTTGCTATAACTTTGCGGAAACGAACGGTATAGACGAACGATATGTGATAATATTGATTGATAACGAATTTATATGCATAATCATAGGAAGACATACAATTTGGGTTGATGAAATCAAGTCTTGATACTTCTTTAAAATCTTATAACTTTCCTAATTTTAATCTTTGCTACTAAAACTTGTGAATGAAGTTTGACAAAACTAAACCCAAAGTAACTCTAGCTCACGACACTATAAACTGTAGAACAATGATAATATAACACCAATCCCTATGAAAACGATAAACTAAAAGTACTCCAATATACTTTCAACAGTTAACAATCTTGTGTGTTCAATTACTTTCCAGCCTTGTTCTTAAATCATGTTTACCTTGCCATTGTATGTTGTTCAGAGATCAATGTCTCGACTGAGATCTGAATATTAGAATTTCAAATAAAAAATGGTTCTTTTATGCCTTTTAAAGGCCTTTTTAATCAAAGATTTTTCAAATGACTTCTTCACCAAATGTCTTGAACAAATTTGTGTGATTCTTTTAGAATTAAACTTAGCTTCCTTTGAAGTTCATACCATGATCTCTTTAATTGTCTAGCTAGATTTTATTTACCTTTTAAAATGATTAAGCTTAGTGTATATACATAAAACACTAATTTTAAGATCCTTTGATCTTTCCTTTTGATTTTGATGCAATACCATGTTAATATTAACTTATTGTCATGATCTCTCCTTGTTTATTCACTTGTGTAAATATGTTTGTTGATTTACACCCTTGTACCATATATCTTGGTTGTGTTTCTATCTTTGTGTATATACATTGTTTTCTAACCCCACATACATGAGATATTCATCCATCATACATCATAGTCATACACACATGATATGTCATCCATTTTATTCATAACCCTCTTTTATGCTTGAGTTTATTTACATTGGTATATCTTAACTCACTTTGATTGTATCTATGATACACATGCTATGTCTCACACACCACTTGAGATGTTTATCCATATATGCTTGCTTGATATGTATGATTCCTCATTGTTGCTAAAATATAAAGGAATGAGATAGTATTGACTAAAATTGTCAAGGTACTCACTCTCTTTTCCTCTTCTTTTACTTTGTGCTTAGTATTGTTAAAGCCTAGCACTCTCCGTGTTTTAAATATGCTTTTGTATTGTTAAAGCCTGACCTCTTTTAAATCAACCATGGTTTTGGCATAATCCAATTAATTATTACGTTGACAAGTAATAATTAATTGGATTATGCCAAGTTACAAAATTATTTAAAAAATATAGATTGATAATTTCACAACTGCTTAATACACTTTTTTAGTATCAATAAATATTTTTTAAATTCTTTTTAATTGTCATTTCATAAATAAATATACTTTTTTTATATGTCATTTCGAGACTTATACTACACTTTTTATTATTATTTAATCAATAATACTCATACTGAATTTTACGGGATACATTTAAAATATTAATTAATTAATTCAATTGTATATACCGGATCAATTTTACGAAAATAAATTATAAATATTTTTATAAAGAGGAAAAAGTTTTCTGTTGATACAATTATTTTTATAAATGGTATCAAGTTCTAAATAATTTTAGAAATGGAAATAAGTCAACTATTAATACAATTATTTTTGTTAAACGGGAATAAATTACAAATATTTTTATAAACAGAAAAAAGTTAAATGTTCGTACAATTATTTGTATAAACGGAATTAAGTTATAAATATTTTACTTATCACGTTTCATTTTTCAAAAAAAAAAAAGTTTCTTTTAAGTTTTTCAACAATGGTTATTTGTTCAAGATTTGTCACAGATTTCTTATAAAACTTAACTGTCTTTAAATTTATTTTCTATTGATAAAATCATTTAATATCAATAGTATCCATAAATTTACAATACATAAGAATTTAAAAATTATAGGCATGCCCGACGAGCCGAACCTGTTTTTTTGACGGGCCGACAAAATATTGACTTAAATTGAACAATATTAGAGATCATGGGTTTAATGACTTCTCAATTACTATAACATATGTGTTTTTTAACGGATATTAGAGATCATACGTTCAATTTATTAAATTTAATCATATTATTAAACCAATATATTTTTTTGGTGTGTAATATATTTTATCTTATAATATTTATTAAGAGAAATTGTAAAATTAAATTAACAATTACCAAACCTATTTTTCCTCCATATATTTAGTCTAATAGCAATTACCAAATCTATATACTCCTAACAACTACTAATAACTTGATAAATTAAGTTAATATTCGTATGACTTCGTATTAATTAATATACATTTTTTTTGCTATAACTATATAACATTTATTTAATATTTATTTCGACTTTACGTGACCCGTGCGAACGCACGGGTCCATTACTAGTTAGTACAAAAGACAAATGGAAATGTCGTTAGCAAGTAACCAATAAAGAAAAGCTAAGAATTGCAACTTTCTTTTTCTAGTTAAAGAAAGAGGAATAAAAACTAAGGATTAAACTTGGTAAAGTGTTGGCTGCAAATCTGCAATTCAGTGATGAATATTCTCCAATCATTGTAAAGTTTGAAGCATCCAATGTTAAAAAAGAATTGAAAATGAAAAAAAATCATGTTAAAATTTTGAGTCTATGGTCTTACCTGGCTTGCTCCCTGAGTTTCATTTAACTTTTATCTTTGAGTTTTTTTTTAGGTTTATAGTAATATTTATACATTTATTACTTTTAAACTTTAATTGCAGTAGTCATATTGTATATTATAAAATTTAATTTTGTAAATGAATTGTCTTTTTTTCTTTATGGAAAAAATGATTGTATATTAAATTCTTATTTTTCTTTTAAAAAATAAAAAAAAAGTATTGATATATTTTGGATTAACAGTTAAATTTAGAGTTTTCATAAATTCTTCTTTGAAGTCACATAACATATCATAAATTTTTTTTCACCGAAATTCAATCTTTAATGTTTAATTTTACATGTACTCAAGAAACAAAACTAAAAGTTAACATCAAAATACATATTTTTTTTTATCGGTGATATAGTTTATTCGGAAAGTCTAAAACTTTAAATGACAAGTTAGAGATTTGAAGACGAGTTTAAAAAATGTATAATTTTTGTCTAAGCAGAAGTAAGACGGAGTATATAGAATGTAAATTCAACAAAAGAATAAACATTTTTAACATAGACGTGATAGTCGAAGACTATATCATCTACAAGTCAAACGATTTAAATATGTTGGATTTGTAACGCAAAAAAGATTGAGAAATAGAAGAGAATGTAGACCATGAAATTCAAGTTGAGTGACTGAAATGAATGAAGACTTTAGAGATTTTATCTGACACAAAAGCACTCGAATAAATTTTTTTTATCAGACTAGAGTAAAATCTACAATATTGTACGAGACAAAATATTTAGTGGTGAAAAATTAACACAAAAATAGAATAAATAAAACAGAGAAAGATATTTATGTGTGATAAGACTAGACATGATAAAAATATAAAAAATAATATTAACGATAGTGTTAGGATACATTTATTTTTAATTCCATTCATTAATTACTTTTTTTTAATACGCCCCCTTAAGAATCCGTTTGATTTTAGGTTTCAAGGAGGAATGGGAGAGAAGAAATTTTAAATTATTTTTTTATTTTTAAAAATATTATCAATCGCATTTAGTAAAAATAATTCTAAATAAAAATAGTTTTAAATAAATTTCACCAAATAAAAATTTGCTCATTCATAAACAACACAAATGATCAAATAAAATATTAAATATTTTAAATATTAAAAAACTTATTAAAATGTAAACAAAATAATCATAAAAATCATAAGACTATTATAAGATGATCAATCAGATGAGCCAAAGGTCATTTGCATTATCACTCCTTTGCATGTTTCAAGTGGACAATGGAGAATCATTCTAAGTTTGTCAGGATCTTTCATGACAACACAATATATACGAGACAATTATTTTGGATCACTTCCACACTCATTTATTAAATTCTATGTTTCTTTTCCTAAAATTGAAGACAACTCATATTTTTGACGCTATCTCATTATTTCATTTTCTTCTCTCAGTACATTTGCAACAACAATAATTGATTCTTGGAGTTCAATAATATCATTGTTAGTATCTTTGTTTTTAACCGCTTTCATTTTCTTTCTTTTACTACCACTTGTTATGGGTGGAGGATCTTGATGATTATGTTTTTGGTACAAAAAAGTAAGTAGCATCAAAGCTTTTCAAATTTATCGCATTCTGAGCAACACGATCAACAATATCTTTAAGAGTGTGTTTGGATGAAACATTTTAATGAGGTAATGTAATGTTTTGATGGAATTTAAAATGATTTGTACAAAATTTATTGTTTGGATACAAAAATGAAGAATGGTTAAAATGATGAAAATTTATGGAGTATTTTATCTAAGTTAAATTTAATCATTTTGAAATGACACAAAAAACTAAAGAATTTAAAATTCCTCTCATACTTCATAGAATGTATTAGTTACTATTATTTATTCAAATTTTGCAAATTGTTCCTCATATTTTCTAAAAGTACAAATTTGACCCCAAATTTTTCCAAAAATTGCAAATTGGTCTTTAATAATTTTTAAATTTTATAATTTGATCCTTCAAAATTTTAATAATTGTACATTGGTCCCTACTTTTCAATTTTTTATTTGGTCCAAAAAATTTAAATTTTATAAAAAATGACCCAAAAATTCTAACAATCAATTATCTTAATATTTCATCCAAACAAAATAATTTAAAATGAATAGGTTTCAATTAAATCATTTAAATTGATTTGAATTTTAAATTCCTTTAAAATTTTCAATTACCTCATCCAAATAAACTCTAATAGTTTCAACAAAATCTTCATTGGTGACCATGTCTCTTTTAAACTTTTAAAGTTTCAAATTTCTCCCTATTAACTTAGTTAGATCTCTATTAAAGATCACTCATTCATTCTTAATTTGACTTAATTGCAACTATGGTTCTCCCCTATTTTGTCTTTTTTATTTTATTTTGGTCCCTCCATTTTTAAAACCACAATTTTGATCTCCTTTTTGAGTTTTCTGTTGAAAAAAAGGACAAAAATATAGACTAATTTTGCAGAAAAAATAAAATAGAAGAGCGAAAATTGCACAGAAAACTTAAAAGAAAATAAAATATTAATTTTTAAAATAGAAGAATCAAAATTTAAATAAAAAAAACAAAATAAAAAAACTAAAATTACAATTAAGCCTTCTCAATTTAGAAAATGATGGAAAATAAACTTTTATCTCCTTTCGATCATTTAGAAATCTTTGGTGCATGTTTGATCATTATGATGCTCAGTACTCACCCTTATATGCCCCCTTAAACGTCACTCCTTCATTCTCAAATTTTTAATATTTTTCCCATGACTTCCTGTGTACCCAAGTCAACTATAGTCAAGGTACCAATTTTCATGTGCTTTTTTCCCTCAATTATCTCGTATAGTGGCCCTTCAAAGGTACAATCATATCTATTATTTTAAAGAACAGATCAATAACAAATCCACACGTGTTAACTTTTGTTAGACTCACACCATTCTAAGTTCTAACTTTCTAGGGTTCTTGCACCACTTTTCCTAAAAGAAAAAGTGGGAAAATAAATTAAACCAAAAAATAATTGATGAGGTCATTTTTACTACATCCCAAATTTCACCTAAAAAAGAAGAAAAAAAATTGTAATTTTAGAATAATGAAAACAATGTTATATTAGAATTGAGAATATATGAGGTCAATTATGAGAGACACTCATCCTAGCTTACATAGACATAAACATATAAGCCATATTAGATTTTAAAAAATAAAAATAGATAAGACATAGGCTTTATTATAAATTTATTTAATTAAAAATACTAAGACGTTAAAGATAAAATAGTTTCTTAAATTTATTAAATTGATTTATTTAAATAAATATGAAAAATTATTTATTTATTTATTTTCGTTATTATTATTATTATATTATATTATATCGTGTATTTTGTATTAAAAATGTAAAAATAAAACATAGCTATTTTAAAACACATTTATAAAAACATATTGAAAACACCTTAAAAACAAAACCAAATAATATCAATTTATGATATTAGCTAAATTCAAAAAAGTCAATATAAATAACTTTTTAATTTTATTAATTTTTATTTGTTAATTTATTTAAGGAAAACGTTAAAATCCATTCCATATATTTTTGCTTAACCTTTGTCTTTTTTTAGCATGTGAGACGTGAACTTGAAAAAATGCATATTTTAATTGGCTTTTACAAATTTCAAAAGCACTTCTGGTCCACTTTAACTTGAAAATTGTTTTTTTTTTTGGATTTTTTTCCAAAACCAATTCTCCTCCTCCAAAAGCAATTATACTAGAAGTTACAATTCATAGCTTTTGAATTTAGTAGAATCAATTCTACATTTATTATATATTATTTATTACAACTCTTTTAAATTTTTCTTCTTTACCCTCTTTAATTTTCACCAATTACTTACTTTCTTTTTGATTTGTATTATAATCAAGTACCATTTTAATAATTATACAATTTAAAATTAATTTTGCTAAAACTATCTGATCGTACCTGATCAGAAGAATTGTCAAGGCAGCGGAATCTGGCTTGGAGAGCAAGATGGGGGGGTACCTGCAAGGTTCTCCGATGCTTAAGTTAGTAGCTATCAGAGAATGAGGGTTGAGAGTGAAGAATAGAATACCTGACCCTCTGGTGAAAGAGGGTATTTATAACCCCCAGCGCTGGGCCAAGGTTTCCTAATTGGGCCAAATCCAATTGGAGGCCCACGTGCTAGGAAACTGCCAGAACGTCCTTGTGCTAGGGCTGAGTCAGCAGGTGACCCACGTTCTGGATGAGCATAGCGTAGGGTTCGGAGATGGTTGACCGAATCCCCCGCTGCGTGACGCGTGGTCTTCGCGCGTGGATAACTCTTGACGGTTATTCAGTAAATGGGCCCAAATGACTTGGGCCTGCTCGGCTAGTGAGAAGAGCTGGGCCTGCTCGGCCCAGGCCAGAACAGGAGCCCCCCAAGTCATTAGTCTTGTGAGAGTGATGACTTTAGCCAAGAGGCTGGCCGAGCAAGAGTACGAATGTTGGTCGTCAACTGGGATCTCGTCGTACGATTAGGTCTGCGGGGAGAGAGGTTGCTGCTGGGTATAAGAGCAAAGGGTGGTCGGGTGGTGTCCTCGAAGACCAGTCGAGGAGACGGCTGTCCCTTGGTTTCCTCTTGATACGTTTTGGTTGCTTCTTGTCAGTGTGGATGACAGGTGGCAGTTGTGGAGACTGTCATCATTGCAGCGCCGTTTTTAGGCATAAATGCAGACTGCGCCGCTTGGGTTTTCAAAGTTGTTTCGTGACGTGGCATCTTTTCGTGGATGGAGCTGCCTAGGGGGTGTAAGCAATGATGGCGTCTCCTAGGCTGCCTAGGCTATCATGACACCCTTTGGCCTCCTTTCCCTATATAAGGAGCGAGAAGACCATTCATTCGTCACTTAACATTCTGCAAACTTACAAGACTCGCTCACAGCTCTCTTCTTCGTCTCGCACATCTTTCCTCCGCTTCTTCAAGTAAGTTCCTCGTCTTCTCCTTGCCTTTATTTAAGTTTTATGTTTTAGCTTCGAGTGCGGCGGGCAGGATTGATGAGTGTGTCGAGCAAGGTTCATGAGTTTGCCGAGTAGTCATAGGAGATCGTTATTTCTTTCATGCGTTTGCCGAGTGAGATTTGAGTGAGTGGGGCAGGAATAGTTGAATTAGACGTCCAGGCTTTAGATTTAATAAAGAATAGTTTGAATGAGACGAGCGAAGGAGATTGCATGCCTCAGTTAGGGTGTGAGTTTGCCGGAGAGCTAGATGCACCTGCCGTCCATCGTTGTACGTGGCGACTTTACTTTGCGGGTGCTTCTAATTTGGTTTGTCGGTATCCGATGGGAGGTGGAATTCTTTCCTCGTCTCTTTTCCTCGCCCTTTCACTTGACTTGCGGTGGAAGGGTGGATTTGACCAGTCGAATTCACTGTTTCCTCTGCTTTTCAGGTAAATGGCCGACGAGAAAAAAGACGATGTCGTCTTCGACATATCAGACGAGGATGAAGCTGTTGGTTGCTCGAAGGACGAGGGTGTTCCCGTCGTCGAGACTTCCCCGAGGAAACTTGAGGAATGGGTGGTCGTTGCTCCGAGGACGATTCCGTCGCGCTTCTCGACGCGTCCTAAGGAAGCCTTTAACGTCATCGAGGACCTTGACCAGGACGAGGAGCCTTCTTGGGGCGCCTTTGTGCCTAAATCTCATCAGAGGATCTGCTCGCAATTCCCTGGTCCTCATTTCGCAATGTATGAGTTCGTCTTTAAGGAGGCTGGTCTCCGGCTTCCCTTCACTCATTTGCAACGGAGTATCTTCAGTTGGTTGCGCTTGTGCCCGTCTCAGCTTCATCCCAACGCTTTAGCGTTCTTAAGAGCCTTCGAAGTCGTATGTGGGTACTTGGAGGTCGAAGCGACTCCGTCTCTTTTCTTCAGAGTGTTTCATTTGCAGAGGTTGCGCGATCCGGACGGCAAGTGGAGTTGGGTGTCCTTTAAGCAGCCGAAGAAGCTGTTCGCCATTTATCAGGACTCTATCAAGCATTTCAAGAGTCGGTATTTTATAATTAAGTCGCTCACTCCTGAGGCCGAGAACCATTTTTTCGAGGAACGCGAGTATATTGAGGATGGGGTGAGGAGAGTGGGCCCATCTGCCCGGTTCCCGTTGGAGTGGCAGTCTGACCACTTCGAGCATGGGACCGACTATTACATCTTCCGGGACGAGGATCTCAATGAGCGCGATACGGGGGGGTATCAGCGACTCGCTTCTTTCGTGGACGGGTTTAGACCGACAATGTTTACATATCCCAACGGGGATCCCTTATTCGAGGAAGATGGAGGTCCCATGCTGGAGCCTCGGCATATCAACACAAAAGCCATCCTCGAGTGTGGGAGTTACGGGGATGCGATAATTTTGTTAGGTGAGATAACTATTTCTTGTTCGAACAATATCCTTTCGGTTCTAACTCTTTATTTTGCAGGAAAAATGGCCGACCTGCATGACAAAGTTGTGAAGATGAGGGCCCGTCAAACTGACCGTGAAGCGATCGCGGGTCGAGGAGGTCAAGGCGGCTGCTGCGGGTGCGCCTGATGGTGGCTCCCCTTCGTCGGTTGGGACGACTTCGGGGGGTTCTCCGGCCGGGAAAAAACAAAGGAACGAGGGGACCCCCAAACTTCGCCCCCTTATCAATGACAACCCTTCCGAGGATGACATAGTGCTGCCCTCATGTACTCTGCACAGGGGGATCTTCTCGAAGAGAAATGTGCTGCTGGAGCGCGAGGAGGTGAGGCATATAGTCAGGCGTGATCGGGTGGCTCGGGATAAGGACCTGTCCGAGGATCTTGAAGGGATGATGAGGGTGGCCGCCCTGGCCTTGGCCCTCAATGCCCAAAGGGTATGCCCTCAGAAGGACTATGATGCTCTGCAGACCAAATATGATGAGCTAGAGCACGAGTTTGAACAGTACAAGGATAAGTATGAGGTTCAGAGCGGCATTGTTGAAGACCTCTGCAAAGAGCGGAACAAGGTCAGGGCTTTGGAGGCCGAGGGAGAAAGGCTCCGTGAGTGAATTGCTGAGTTAGAGAGGTCTCATCTCCCTGCTGCCGAGGAAGATGAAGACGAGAAAGCCTTGGTGACCCGCTCCCAGCTTCTGGGCAAGGTGAGGGAGCTGGAGGTCGACTGTGTCGCTACCCGGGGGGTTGGATTTAAAGCCGCGGTGGATCAGCTGAAAGTCCTCAATCCGCGCTTGGTGACGAGGGGCATCGGTCCGTACAACAAGGTTGTGGACGGACGGATTGAGTCAAATCCGGAGTTCGAAGACTGGGAAGATGAGCAGGAGCCCCAGGGTGAGGACAACGGTGCCGAGGAGGAGGATGGTGACGTTTAACCAGTTTCTTTTTGATAGTGGCCTGCGTGCCAGTTGTTTTGTGGCCTGCGTGCCAATGTTTTGTGGCTTGCGTGCCAAAGTAGTCAGTTGGGCGATGCCCGGATAATTTTTTGTAATATTTGGATATCTCCGGCCAGTTTGGTCGGTTTTTAATACTGTTCTGCGTTTTATGCTCCAATATTTATTTGTGCTTATCTGATTTTTATCGTCGAATGTTTATGTTTGCGCTCGGCCGAGGTTTATAGCCCGGGCGTGTAGGGAACGGTCCGGGTGCGCAAAGCAGGTGTGCGCTATAAGCGAGCTCGAGGCCGCGGTCGGGGCCAGGTGCTCGCGGCGTGAACGATCCCATCGCGAGCTGGGGTTCTGCCTTGCAGGTACTTCCGCGGAGGGTCTGTGTGTAAGGCCCGCCGCGTAGTCGGCTTTGCCTCCTGACAGGGGTTATCCGACCGTAGCTGTCGTGGAGCGTACGCGCTTGTACCATGGCGCGATTCCTTGCCTAGTCTTTCCTCGTGTTCGCTACGAGCGGCCGGGTAGCGTTAGGTTGTTTCTAACTGTAGTAGCGTCTGAGTTTTTTAGCGTTCCAAGGTCGAGCAAGTTTTTCGCCGAGAAGGTTTTCGAGGTAATATGCACCGTTTTCGGTTTTATCGTAGACTCGGTACGGACCTTCCCAGTTCGGGGCTAGTTTGCCCTCGCGCGAATCTTTCATGTTTCTGCGGAGAACCAAGTCTCCGATTTCGAATCCGCGTTTGATGACTTTAGTGCTATGGCGTAAGGCTATCTGTTGTTTCAGTTTCGCTTCTCGGAGGGAAGATCCTGTTCGGATTTCCTCGACCATGTCGAGCTCTTCTCTCATAGCTTCGTCATTGATTTCCTTCTCGAGAGGTGACTCAGTCCGACGAGATGGTTCTCGGATCTCCACGGGGATCACGGCTTCGGTGCCATAGGTTAACTTGAATGGTGTTTCGCCTGTGGTCGAATGTGGGGTCGTCCTGTACGCCCACAGGACGCTGTGTAGCTCTTCGACCCAAGCCTTTTTCGCCTCGCCCAACCTTCTCTTTAGTCCACGGAGAATGACCCGGTTGGCGGCTTCAGCTTGTCCGTTCGTTTGAGGGTGTTCGACTGAAGTGAAGTGTTGTTTCGTCCCAAGTTTGGTTACGAACTCCTGGAATTTTCTGTCCGTGAACTGGGTGCCGTTATCGATTATGATCGCCTGTGGCACCCCGAACCGAGCGAGTATGTTTCGCTTATAAAAGCGGAGTACGTTTTGGGACGTGATTTTGGCGAGCGCTTCAGCTTCTATCCATTTCGTGAAGTAGTCCACAGCGACCACTAGGTATTTATTTTGGTAAGACCCGACCGGGAAAGGTCCGAGGAGGTCCATTCCCCATGTGGAGAAAGGCCAAGGCGAGGAGAGAGATTTGAGCTCGTTCGGGGGAGCCAGGTGCATGTCGGCGTGTCGCTGACATTTATCGCATTTCTGGACGTATTCTTTGGCATCTTGCTGCATGGTCGGCCAATAGTAGCCGGCTCTGAGGGCTTTCCTCGCCAGTGATCGTCCGCCGAGGTGTTGGCCGTTGATTCCTTCATGAAGCTCTTGGAGTACCTCAAGTGCTTGCGAAGCGTCGATGCATTTAAGGAGAGGGATGGAGATGCCTCGTCGGTATAGTTTGTTTTCGATGATAGTATACGAGCAGGCTCGTCTTTTAATCGCTGAAGCTTCCTTCGCGTCAGCGGGAAGTTCGTCTTTCGTGAGGAAGTTATATACGGGGGTCATCCAGCAATGGTCGTCCCCGATAGCGAATATTTGTAGAGCCCGCGCGTTTTCGCCTATGCTTGGTCTGGGAAGGATTTCCTGGATGACCGACTTGTTTCCTCCTTTCTTTCTTGTGCTCGCAAGTTTGGATAATACGTCGGCGCGCGAGTTGTGTTCTCGGGGAATATGCTCGACTTCTGCTTTGATGAATTTTTTCATCTTATCCTTGACGAGCGTGAGGTACTCGGCGAGTACGTCGTTTTTGGCTTGGTAATCGCCGCTGATGTGGGATGCGACGAGTTGGGAGTCCGTGTAGATCTTGACCTCCCGTGCGCCCACATCCTCGGCAAGTCTCAGGCCTGCAAGGAGGGCTTCGTACTCGGCCTGGTTGTTCGACGTGTTGAAAGATAGGACTAAAGATACTTCTATGATGAGTCCTTCGTCGTTTTCTAAGATAATTCCTGCCCCGCTTCCCGAACTGCTTGAGGCGCCATCTACGTAGATGGTCCATTTGTTCCTGGTCGAGTCCGGGGAATCGGCTATCGAGGTCATCTCTGCTACGAAGTCTGCTAACGCCTGAGCTTTTAATGCCCTCCTGCTTTCGTACTGTATGTCGAACTCCGATAGCTCAAGGGACCATCTCAGCATTCTGCCGGCCATATCTGGTCGGCTGAGGAGTTGCTTGATGGGTTGATCTGTTCGGACGAAGATGGTGTCGGCGAGGAAATAGTATCGCAGCCTTCTGGCCGCTATCACTAGGGCCATGGAGACTTTCTCGATCTGTTGGTATCGCACCTCGGGCCCTTGCAGGGCTTTGCTGGTGAAATATACGGGTTTTTTCCCGTCTTCGGTTTCTCAGATCAAAGCCGCGCTGACTGCTTCGTTTGAAACGGCTAAGTATAGATACAGATGTCATACCCCAAATTTGTCCTACCCCTTTATTTCTGACTGGCCTAGGCTTCTCATTTCATACGCATCATCTTTTCACTAGGTCATTAACGTAACATGCATCATTAATCAATAAAATTGGCAAGGGATTGAGTTCGCAGATAGAGTTGAGGTTTCACGTGGTTCGAAGTTCGTATCTCGTGTAGGTTTGTTCTTATTGAGGTTCTCAACTGATCATGGAGTGAGGTCCGTTTCGTTGTGCTTGTGTCAACTAATGGATTTTCAGGGTTGTGCCTATGATTATCTTATTGTCAAGATTTCATCTGGTTCATTCTCCAATTCAAAATTTGGTTCACCTGTTTATGTGACATACAAGCTAGTCGTCTAGGGCTCCATTAAAAGAGTGTGGATTCATTCATTTGGAGTTTGTACTGGGTCATTTTCAATGATGGAGACATTTGATGTAACTTTGACTGCTGGTCAAAGTCAACTATGGAAGGTTGACTTTTTACCAAAGTTCATAATGGGTCATTTTGGGACTCTATCTTATGATTGGGTGCTGCACAGCAAAGAGATTTAGAAACCTAAAGAATAGCACATGGAGAAAAAGATTTTGAAATTCAAAAGGATTGGAGGGAAAGAACAACATTCAAAATTACTTGAAGAATTACATTCAAAGGAGCCCAAGTTATATTACAAGGTTACTAAGCATGATATTCATTACCAAGTTCAAAGGCCACGTACAATGTATCACAATCCATACAATATTACATGAAAGAAAAGAATTGGAACAAAGGGGGCCTATTCTAATCATCATCTTCACCATGGGCATTCATGCTCACTTCTCACAATATACATTGCCCTGCAAATGATCCACACAGCCAGCCTCCCTGCATCAATCAGCAGCAACAACAACATTTCTCTTCAGCAATGCACGGTCCGCCTTTTGTACCACCGGGTCCCGATGCTGGGCATCCTTCTATGCAGCAGTTTCCTCTTCATCATGCAATACTGCAACAACTGCACCCTCATGATTTCTGACCTGCCATTCACAAACAGCCAGCATAAGCAATAGGAAACCTATAGCAAAAACATACTCTGCATAAACAAGAAGAAAAGAAACCTAACAATTACTAACATTTTTCTAAACCATTTCTAACAGCTCAACATGATTTCCTAATTAACAGCAATAACAGAATAATTTCCAACTTTCCATAACTATAACCATGCCCTTACACTCATAAACAGAACCGCATACAAACATCCATACCATACAAAACCTACCAAAATCAGTCCTATACCAAACAACAGCCCCACATATTAACATCCACCCATAACATAACTAATTCAACCAATCATCCTAACATCAATAACAGTTTCACTTACTAACTCATAACAGAATCTAACAGAAAAGTTCCAGCTCAGCAAACTCCATATAACTGTCAACTAACCACCTAACTAACTGAAACAGATTTCATAACTAACTTCTCCTCCCTTTAACAAACTTCTAACCGACCTCAATCTCACCCTTAATTCTCTAACAGAAATTCTCAGATCCTAGGGCCCTCAATCACTCTCAATCTCTATATAGTCTCTTCCCTCCATAATTCACACGCTTCATTCATCACACTCACTTTTCACTCTTCATCACTCTCACATTCTCCTCTCATCCATCTTCATCTTCTTCACGCTCATTCTTCACTCCACCATTCACCACCTCCTATCTTCACCATCACTCTTCATCATCCATCACTCTCAACCTCTCTGCAACTTCATCCTCATCTTCCTCTCTTCAATCATCATCCCTCAGCTCAATCACTCAACCACAGCAATATACGCACACACGCACAGAAATTTCAGAAGAAGAAATAGAAGAAAATAGAAGAAGAAGCGTGAATTAGAAAACAAGATCAAAAGATTAAGGCACGCTTACTTGAATTTCTCATTACCGGCAACGATCCTTATCGCATCACCTTCATTCTCACCACGAGCTTCATCATCATATCGCAATCTGCAATCAATGCATCATTCGTCATCATCTTCACCATCAAATACTTAGCACGAGTTCCAGGATCCTCGCAACTTCATACATCATCACCGTCTTCAATTCACACCTGCAACAATCAGCAACGACTATCGTGACATCATCACCGTCAATAACTGGAAGCAAAAGATAAGAAGATGAGACGAGCATACCTGAATATGGAGCCGCGGATCTTCGTTCATCACCGTTACGTTTGAAGCGTCATCAGAGTGACACCGATTGATGAAATCGAGAATGGAGAGAGTGAGAGCGAGTCGAGAAAGATGAGACAAGGGGAGAACGAAGACGGAAACGTGTGTTTGGTTGGCGGCGAGGTAGACGGAGTTATCGCCGGAGAAGAAATGAGAAGTGAGGCCACTCCGGTTTGATTCACGACGGTGAATGAATGGCCTTCGTCGGAGAAAGACTGCCGTCGCTGCTGAAGGAGAAAGAGAGATTCCGATTTTCACGTGAGAAGTTGATTCGGCGCTGAGGTAACCCTAGTTCCTCTTTCAATTGCTTTTTCTTTTTTAATTACTTTTTTTATTTGTTGAATTCTGTTGAATCAAATGCTGGGCTTAGCGCAAACTGCTTAATCCACCCCCTGCTGAGCCCAACATCGTTTTGGTAATAATCAATGACACACAACATTCCAATCGGGCTTTTCATGAATTCTACATCCCCTGAGGCCCATGAACCACCTTTTTGCAACAGAAATCTGTAAACAAACTTCCTCTGGGCCTGATTCTATTCGCACCCCCATTTGGCCCATGCTGTACCGTTTTTGGCAGGCTAGGTGACAACAAAAATAACTCTTCCGGGCCTCCCTGTTTGGGCCTGCGCCCTGTTGCTTATGACACCCCTGCAATTCAGGATTTCACCCCTTGTTTCCTTTTTTAAAGTGTTTCTTTTGTGTTTTAAATAGATTTTTTGTCATTTCTTTTAGACATTAAAAATACTAATCTTTCTCATACATTTTAGACCTTTAATCCAATTCTTGACATATAAAAAAATCAATATAAAAAAATAGTAGTTTTAGGCTATTTTCTTTTAGTCTTTTTTTGCTTGATTTGTAATTCAATTCTCCCTTGAAAATCAACATAAAAATAATAGTACTTTTAATCCACTTTTGTGCTATATTTTGACTTGTTCTTTTTCATGCTATTTTCAATATTCTACTTAGCGCTTTATTTTTCATGCTTCTTTTAAATCCTAACCTTAGGTAGAAACCATGATAATATTAGGTAGAAATTCCCATTCATATTAGGCTAGTTTACTTAGGCTAGTTTCTTTTACTTTTGCAACACATAAAACATCTAAAAATACTTGAATAAACTCCCATTAAAAAATACCAAGAAAACGCATAAAAAATGACTAATGAATACTTTGACTAATAAAAAGGGAATGGAAGCTTGTAACTTCCCTTGCTTAAGGGATGTTCGAGTGCTTGGAGCTCCCTTGCTTAAGGGTTCCATTCAGGCGTAAGTTCCCAACCTCTAAAAAACACAAACCAAAGAGTAACTCGAGTTTCCCTTGCTTAAGGGATTTCCTCGAAACACTCAAACTCTCTCTCTCTCTTCTCTCGCTTTCTTAAGGGCATTGTTATCTCCGCTCCATTGCATCCTAGGCTGTCCCTTATGCAAGAGCGCGAGCGTTAACGCCGCCCAACTAAAAAACACAAAAACAAACAGAAAATATGGAGCCGAACTACGGCGCTCTGATTCCTGAAAAGGATACGTAGGCATCAAGTCGCGGGGCTTGAACGAGCACACTTGTAAATAATTCCTTCTTTTCCCCGTATTTTTTTTGCATTCATTCGCATGTAGACATAGACATAGTACACACCCTTTAGATAGAAACAAACATAGGTGGATACCATTGAGTACGATGGGCGCGAGGGGTGCTAATACCTTCCCCTTGCGTAACCGACTCCCGTACCCTAATTCTCTGGTCGCAAGACCTTGTTCCTTCCTTTGTTAGGTTTTCTGATATTCCTTTCCCTTATGGGATAAATATATTGGTGGCGACTCTGTTCATTTTTCGCGAGCGTGCGACAACAGAGGCTCGTTGTCATCTGGTTGAGAAAGGACGGGCGGTTTGGAGAGCACTTGCTTGAGGTGTGAAAGTGCTTGCTTGCATTCCTCAGACCATTCAAAGGCCGCTTCCTTTCGTAGCAGTTTAAAGAAGGGGAGTGCGTGTTGGGCGGATTTTGCGACGAAACGTGATAGTGCGGTGAGCATCCCGTTTAAGACTTGGATGGATTTTTTATTGTTAGGAGTGGGGAGTTCAGAGAATGCTCGGCATTTATCCGGGTTGGCCTCTATTCCCCGTTCGGTCAAATAGAAACCGAGGAATTTGCCTGCTCGGACGCCGAAGGTGCACTTCTCCGGGTTGAAGCGCATCTTGCAGGATCTGGCCCGCTCAAACACCCGCTCGAGATGGGAGGTGTGGTCGGTGTCTTCTCGAGATTTGACGATCATGTCGTCCATGTATACCTCGAGGGTGTCGCCGATCTCTCCTCGGAACACTTTGTTCATCATCCGTTGATACGTGGACCCAACGTTTTTGAGGCCGAAGGGCATTACGTTGTAGTAATAGTTGCCCGACTCTGTCATAAACGCTGTGCACTGCTTGTCGCTCCTCTCCATGGGGATCTGGTTGTAACCTGAATAAGCATCCATAAAAGACAACAGTTTATAGCCGGCCGAGTTGTCGACCAGTCTATCAATGTTAGGTAAAGGATAGGCGTCTTTTGGACATGCCCGGTTAACATCAGTATAATCAACACACATTCTCCATTTTCCATTAGATTTCTTAACAAGTACAACGTTTGAGAGCCAAGTTGAATACTTGGCCTCAGAAATAAAATTTGCCTCTAGGAGGTCTTTTACAGCTTTCTCGGCAGCCTCCGCTTTCTCGGGGGACTGCCGACGCCTACGTTGAACTACGGCCTTCGCGGCTGGATCGATGGAGAGGTGGTGGCAGGCGACCTCGGGGTCGAGTCCGGGCATTTCTGCGGCGCTCCAGGCGAACAAATCTGCGTTGGCTCGAAGGCAGGCCACGAGCTGCTTCCTTGGTAGATCTGGGATGCCTTTGCCGATCTTTACCGCTTTGTCGGGGTTGTCGCCCAATGGGACCAGCTCGAAATCTCCGTCTGGGACAGGTCGGACGGGATGAGGTGCCTTTGATCGCGTTTCTTCTCCGATCTTCAGTTCTTCTTCTGTAAACCGTGCATCAAGGTCGACTGAGCTGACGTTGGTTGTCTGACGCTGGTCTTCTCGAGGATGTTTGTCTTCGGCTCTTGGCTTTTTGTTGGAGCTGGTTGGAGGGGCGATCAGCTCTAGTCCCTTGACGGAGGCGTCGAAGATTCTCCTGGCCGCTTCAATATCGGCGTTGATGGTGGCCACTCTTCCTGTCCTCGTGTAAAACTTCATCTTTAAGTTGACAGTGGAGGGTACAGCGGTCAGCTCGGCCAGAGTGGGGCGCCCGATAATGCAATTGTACAGGGTTTTGCAGTCGATCACCAGGAATCTGGTTTTGACTTGCCTGGAGGCTTCCCCTTCTCCGAAGGTGACAATCAGCTCGACGTAACCCCAGGGTTTGGTGGTAGCTCCGTTGAAACCTTGGAGGTCCGAACCCACATAGGGAGTGAGGTGTGAGTCGTCCAGCTGGAGTGTCTGGAAGAGATGGGAATACATGATGTCGACCGAGCTGCCTTCGTCGACCAGGACCCGTCGGACGTCGAAATTCGCCATTCTAGCTCGGACGAGCAGGGGAATTGTGGCGTTTGGAGCTCCGCCGGGCAATTCTTCCAGGTAGAAGGTGATTGGTTCCGACTTTCCCCGGAACTTCCGCAGCGTAGGGCCGAGGTCCGCGTTGGCGCTGAGTAATTCATCGAACTTTCTTTTCACCGAACTGATGGTGAGGGAGCCTGGATCCCCGCCGTTGGAGACGACCATGGTGAATGGGAAATTTTCCCATTTGCTGAGTGCGGTAGGGATCCCGACTGATGGCATGAAATCCTCTGGTCGAGTGACGGACAGTGCTACTTGTAGGGGCCTGTTATCCGGCGAGTTCCCTTCGTCAGAGTTTCTTTGGTCGTCCCTTCGGGAAGGTCCCCCTTTCTTTGTGTATCTCGAAAGGCGACCTTCCTTGATTAGTGTTTCAATGGCATCCTTTAGATGGATGCATTCCTCGGTCAGATGGCCGTGACTTTTATGGTATTTGCAGTACTTTGACTTGTCGGTTCCCGGCCTTGCGGGGTTCGACTTCGGGGGCCTGATGTTTGATTTCTTGAAGTCGGTGTTTTGGCATTCGGCCAGGATCCTCTCCCGTGTAGTGTTCAGAGGGGTGTAGTCGTTGAAGCGACCGGATGGTCCTCGGCGATCTTTGATGTCGAGAGATCTGTTTGAGCCGGAGTGCTCATAGTTTGAACTGCGAGCGGCGTCATTACCTCGCGAGGCTTTAATGGCAGCAGCCTCTCCTTCCTCGAACGCGATGAAAGCTTGAGCTTTGCGAAGGAGGGCGTTCATGGAGTGGACCTTCTCAATCTTGATGGCCTTCTTAAAGTCGCTGCCGGGGAGAAGTCCTCGCTCTAAGAGGTATCTCTTCATGTAATCTTCTGTCTGTACCTGGACGGCCTCCTTGTTGAACTTATCGAGATAATCCCGAAGAGGTTCGTTGGGCCCTTGTATCACGGCCTCGAGATTAGCCTCCGATTTCGGTTGTCGTCGGGAAGCTGTGAAATGGCTCAAGAGGAGTTCCTTGAGGTCGGTCCAGGAATGGATGGAGTTGGGACGGAGGTTTCTGTACCAAGTCATTGCTCCCTTCCTGAGGGTGGTCGGGAAGATGCGGCATTTGATAGAGCCCTTGACGACGTGGTAGTCCATGACCGCTTCGATGCTCCGAATATGGTCGTCGAGGTCAGTGGTTCCATCGTATTGGTCCAACGCTGGGGTTTTTTCCATCCCTCGAGGGAGGCGGGCTCTTCGGATGTTCTCGGACAAAGGGCTGCGGAAGTCCTCTTCGTCGCTCGGTTTTGGTGAAGTTGAATGTCTGCCTCGCCGGGGTCTTCCCTGGTCATTGTTGGGGCTGACGCGGTTGTCCCGAGGAGAAGGATGCTCGCGGGGTTTCAGCACAGCCTTGGAAGGGCCCCGATGACCCTGCTCGGGGGAGAGGCTTCTTGCTTCAGTGGCATCTGGTCTCTGATTCTTCCTGCTCTTTCTTGGTGGCGAGCGGGAATATGATCTCCGGCGGCGATGTCTTCTAGGTGGAGAGCGTGAAGAAGACGGGGAACGCCGACGGTGTCTCCTCGGTGGTGAGCGCGAGGAGAAATAGGAGCGCGACCGGTAATGTCTCCGCGGAGGGGAGCGGTGCCGTCGCTTCCTCTCCAGCTCGTGGATACGGTCGTCCTGAAGTCGGAGGAGACTGTTCGTCTTTTGCAGTTCTTTGAGCAGACGGACAGTGATGGGGTCAGTATCTTCGGGGATGTTGAGCGGCTCCTCCTCTTCTTCATGACGGGCTCTCTGCCTGTCGGAGGTGTGGGTGAATGAGGAAGCAGCGTGCCCGTCTCTGGCGTCAGTCTCATTCGCATTTTGGGGATGTTCAGGCCCATTGTGGGTTCGGGCCTGCTCGTCTTCCCCGTTCTGAACGTGTCCCTCGGGAGGGGTTTGTTCGACATTCTGAACCTGTTGGAGGCCCTGAAGCTGCTGGATGCTCTGGGTGCGCTGCCTCCTAGGTTGCGAGGTCTCATGTCTCGGCCTTCTCTGTCCGGCAGGAGTATGTTGTGGTTCTTCCTGCCGACGACGATTTGTCACCTCGCGGGTGGAATCTTCGATCAGCCGTTCCAGGAGGAAGGGATCGGGGTTTGGGATGTTGTTGTTGTTAGCCATGACGATCGTGAAAGGTAATGCTTTGATCTTTGTTAAAGAAGGGGGAGCAAGATTCCCACAGACGGCGCCACTGATCGTACCTGATCAGAAGAATCGTCAAGGCAGCGGAATCTGGCTTGGAGAGCAAGATGGGGGGGGGTACCTGCAAGGTTCTCCGATGCTTAAGTTAGTAGCTATCAGAGAATGAGGGTTGAGAGTGAAGAATAGAATACCTGACCCTCTGGTGAAAGAGGGTATTTATAACCCCCAGCGCTGGGCCAATGTTTCCTAATTGGGCCAAATCCAATTGGAGGCCCACGTGCTAGAAAACTGCCAGAACGTCCTTGTGCTAGGGCTGAGTCAGCAGGTGACCCACGTTCTGGATGAGCATAGCGTAGGGTTCGGAGATGGTTGACCGAATCCCCCGCTGCGTGACGCGTGGTCTTCGCGCGTGGATAACTCTTGACGGTTATTCAGTAAATGGGCCCAAATGACTTGGGCCTGCTCGGCTAGTGAGAAGAGCTGGGCCTGCTCGGCCCAGGCCAGAACACTATCCAAATAACATTAATGGATAACAATCACTTCTATATCATTGTATCCAAACATAAATCAATTCTTCTAAACTCAATTATGTTGAAATCAATTCTACCAATCTCAATTCTCTCAGAATATATTATGTCCACCACCAATCCAAACACACCCAAAGTTTAACAAGATACAACTCATTCTCACCTTCAATTGAGCTCGACTACAATAATAAAAGAAAATATGAATTAAATAAATTATTTTATTATTTTAGTTTGATTTAAAATTAATAATATTAATTAGGATTTTTCATTATTATTTAATTGAGTTTTTAGAAGTTAAGTCTTTTAATTTATTATCAATAAAAATCAATAGAAAAGAACGAGATTAATATCTCAAATGAATTACAACGTGTTTTTGTTTATTACAAAGAGGGCCAAAGACCAAACAAAAAAAGAAAACTATAACGAAAGAGAACTCGGGAACAAAGTACCATCTTCATCCATCACTACTATATGTTTGATACAATCCAAAATATCATCTCGGAAAACTAGATCTTCTTCTCTAACAACTCCATAAGATGAAAAAATTTCTGAAGCAAAGCAAACCCATCAATATCCGTATTTTTACCAACTTCCAACAGATTAACTATTACATTGGAGTCCAAACTCATCTCCACTTTCATCATGACTAGCCTCATGATAATGTTTAGACCTTCATAAATACCCTATAGTTCTGCCTTGAAAGCACTGCACATTCCTACATTCGTTGAATAACCACCCTTACACTTACCGTGCATGTTTCGAATTATTCCATCGTAACCAGATGACTTGTTATCTTTACTCGCCTCATACGTATTCGGCTTTACCCAGTTTTTCTCTTGAGGGTTCCATCTTATCATGATTTCCGCTTTCTATACATTCAGATCCATGTTACTATTACACAATGTCTTATTATACTCATCCACTCTTTGTTGAATCAGGATCTCCAGGTAATAAGGTATTTGGTATTGATCTTCATGTTCCTCCTTATTGCACCACATCCACATGTTATGACAACCCACTGCCCAATAATTACTCCACTCATTATTCTCATTAACATTGAGCTTTATCCATTTATCAGACTCAAAGCTAAAGAAATTCAGCTGAATATTGTTTGGAATCTTATTCCTCCACACCTGCAAAGCTTTGGTGCAATCCCTAAACACATGGAGAGTTGATTCAGTCGCAGTTCCATATATCTTACAACCGGCACTACCCAAACCTCTTATGCTATTTGGAATATTCGTTAAAAGACGATCATGCGCCATAAGCCAAATAAAGTTCTTATTCTCTCTTGTACTTTCAGCTTTAAAATATTCTGCCACCCTGTGTGCAATACTATTTTATTTCCTCTGAACACGCTGATGTACATGTCTTTGACTTACAAAATCTCCTTGCTTAACCTTGCAATGATAAACTCATCATTACCATAACGTGGCTTTGGAGGGAGAATGGCTTTGATCTTATTCAAACGGTAACCATGGTCTCAACTTATTTAAATCCTATTTTCCTACATTATTGACTATATCATTCAACTTCGCATCCTATAAAGTTTCTGGAATATTCTGATATAATATTGGATGATTACTCCACCCAGTAATCGGACCATGCATTGATGTTAACTCCATTGCCATCATTCTATCTTCCATTCTCTAACGCTTGTAGCCGAAGTCTAACAATATCGTTCCATAACTTTAAGCATGCATCGTGCCTAATGTAGCCTCAAAATTCTGTCATGTGGTGTTTATTTTTAAGACTTGATACCATAGATCATTCCAGCTAATATGGAGCTTCCAAACCAACTTCATAAGACAAGCTTGATTCATTTTCTCAAGTTTCTGAAGCCCTAACCCTCCATCATCTTTATGCTGAGAGATCACATCCCTCTTGACGACATGGTATATTTTCTTCTCAACCATATCCCCTCATACAAAGCTCCTTTATATACTCTTGATTTCATTAATACATCATGCTTTAGGGAGCAGATTCATCATCATGGGATATACTAACATTGCTTCTAAAACACTTTTCGCCAACGTGACACAACCTGCAAAATAGAGATTATTAGTTTTCCAATTGGCCATCTTTGATGACAATTGTTCCAATAAGTATTGATAATCTTTCCTTCTCATTTTAAACTTAAGGGAACTCCTAGGTGCTTTCCGAAATCACAAGTTTCACAAGTTTTTTACATTTGCACCAAATTCCCCTTCAAGCTACGCAAGACATTTTTTTAGAACATCAAACACATCTTTTCTTCACTCACCTCCTGCCTTGACATATCACAAAATTGGCGGAGAATGTCCATAACACACATCATTTAGTTCTCCTTAGCTTCTCCAATTAATAGTAAGTCGTCTGCAAACAATAGGTGTGAAATCCATGGTCTGTCTTTTCTCATCCAGATAGCTCTCCATCTTCTATCATTAACCGCTTCCAATAAAAGATATGACCATTTCTTCATACACAACACAAATATGTAAGGTGACATGGGGTCCCCTTGACGTATACCTTGTTGCGGTCTAAACTAATCACTTATAGTTACATTCCACTTGACATTTGTTTTGACACTCGTGATTGCATGCATCATAATGTTAGTTAGACCATCGGGTATACGAATCTCTCCATATGGACTCCTAGTTTAGTTTATCATACAATTTGGATAAGTCAACTTTTAATATAAAGTATCGTTTCCTACTTTTCATGTTATGCATGGTATGTAAGACCTCCTTAGAAACCATGATGTTCTCATGTATACTATTCCCCGACACAAAACATGTTTGGTACAGGGACATAAGCTTTAGCATGCACACTTTAAGTTTGCTAACAACTACCTTGATCACAACTTTATAGATTGCTGCAAAGCGATATCGGTCTAAACTGTGTTACCAACCGAGGTTGCTCCATTTTTAGAATCAAACATATATCTGTTTGATTAATATTCATCATTTCACTAGGATTCAGCCATATCTTTTTCACAAGTTCACATACCTTGTCTCCTACCATGCTCCATGATCTTTGATTAAATTTTCTGAACCCGATGCTTTCGAAGGATTCATTTCAAAATTTGCTGCTCTAACCTCTTCATTTCAAAATGAAATACGACTATTTTTGGGTATAAATCGGGTATCCAAGTGTTCTTAGCTAAAATGAAAGACATTTTTTGGTATAAACTGTGTATGCTTTGCGCGCAACTACAGAGACTAATCCTTCGAGCCCTGTAGAACTATAATAGGTGGAAAACTTTCCCCAGGGCTGGATTCGAACCCACGAACTCTGGTTAAGCTGGAAGAGACCCCTGTCATCTTATCTAAGTGTTCTTGGATAAATGAAATACAACTTTTTATTTTTATTTTTATTTTCACCACCAGTATCCGACACTGTAAAGAAAATTATCTTAACAAAGCGCTAACTTTGGCTATGGTTTACATGTAGTTTATGTTATCATGGAGAAACAATCCAAAAAGTATGAAGCTATTGTATAAACTTCATTCGCATTGTATTTTTTATAGCAACACAAAGTAGATGAACTTTAACATTAATTTCTCGAATCTTTTCAATAAAAGGGATGTTCGTGAAACATTTTATGTTGTATTGTCTTATTGTATGATGTTGTATGTTGTTAGTGTTGTTGATAAATATTGTTGTATGTTGTTGATTGATGTTCTCAGAACAAGAATAAAACAATGCCAAGTCACAAGAAAAAAGCTTCTTGTGACTTACCAATGTTTTTGTTTTTGTGATTCTTGCATCATTAATTTCTTTTGCAGACTGACAGAAGATCCAGTTGAGTCTATTATATCGTATGTAGATTATTTGTTTCACTAAACTTTTAATGAAAATGCATTCATTTAAATTGATTTAGAAAATTATAATCTGAAAATTAAGTTTTATTTGAATTCCAACTTAGATCAATCAATGTTTTTCGAATTGCATTCATCTCATAATTCATCTCTCGCTCTTTAACATATAGAATGTGGTTCAAAGACCTAAGTTCTTCATGATATCATCCTTATCTTCTAGTTTATTTTGAATAACATCAATTTATTGACTAATTCTGACTCATCAACGTCACTATCATCATGATTCTTATGCTGATAAGTTAGAATTAATCAAAAAATGATGATATTCAAAATAAGCTAGAAGAGAAAGAATTAATGATATGGAGGCTTAGTTCATTGACCCATATTCGATATATTAAAGAATGAGTTATGACATGCATGCAATTTGAAAAATAGTTGTTTGTTTAATATTTTTTAAGAATAGTTTAATTTTCAGATTATTTTCTTCTTCATCAATTTGAATGTTTTATTTGTTTAGGAAAGTGTATAGAAAAACAAGCAATCTATATATTATATAATAAACTCATGACACTTTCCACAACGGTTATATATTATAATAGTGGTGAAATGTTAATTGTATTCGAAATAAATTGTTGTTGCTGAGTTTTCACAATAGTTCTTTGGTGTAACCGTTGTGATAGCTAGTGCACTACAAGATTTATTATCATGGTCGCGCGACTGTGATGTAAAATATCATACATACAACTAGGGGTGTTTGTGGTTCGGTTTTGAGGTAAAATCCATCCAATCCAAAGATAAATTTATTTGCGGTTCGGTTCGATTTTGGATGATTGATTAAAAAAATCTGACCTGATACAATTTCATGCGGTTTATTTTAGATTGGTTTTTGAACATCCGAATTACAAATTTTTTAATACGTTAAAAATATAAAAATGCTAATAAATAATAGATTTAATATAATATATAATATATAGTATATTAAAAATTAATATTACAAAATGAGAATGATTGATTATGCTTGAAACAAAAGAAATAATAAAAATAAATAGATTTAACTAAACTAAGAAACCATATTAAAAAAATAAGTATCATCGACTAATAAATTAACACATCATATATATCATATTAATAAAAAATAGATAAGTACAAAATATATACTTGTAGTTTGGTTTGGTTTGAATCTGTTTTGAAAAATCAATTCGAAACCCGATCCAAACCATGTGGTTTTTACAAAATTACATTCAAACACATCCAATAATATTCAATTTTTTGCGATTTTTGATTTTTTGAAATCGATTTGCAAATTTTATTTGAATCAATTTGGATTTGAACTCCCCTCAACCACCTCTTACCTTACCATAATTGATCAGAAGTAGTGGTATGATTTTTTCTGTTGTAATAGAGTTTGGGAACTTAATTTGAATTTCTTTTAATACAACTCTACACTATATTAGATTAAGTTACGCTATTTATCTATTTCTTTTAAAATAGAAAGCCAAAAGCTACCGTTATTTATCTATTTCTTATAAAATGGAAAGCCAAAAGGCACAAAACAAACTTAAAGTTCACAAGAAACCAAAGGGGTAAAGAAAAGAAGAGATCAAAGAATATTAAATAGTCTTCAAATAAGAATCGATAATACTTAAGGAAAGAATGCTTTTAAAAGAGGAAAACTGTCACACTCACAAAAATTAACTTTGCTTCATTATTAAGTTAAGTATATAGAACATATATTGATTGCAACCGGTTAAGTTTAGGATTTTAATATTAGTAACGATATACTTGAATTAATGGATCGGAGTAAAATAAAATAAAATATATACATTATTTTTAATTTTTACTGTAAAGAGAAGTTTACTTTTTATGATTTTAAATAAATAAAAAAAATTCTTGTAATAAAGTTGGAAGGAATATAATGAAGTAGAAAAAAAAAAGCATGGTGCAAATTTTATTTTATTATTTATAAATTTTAATTATACAATATTATTATATTATATACACTTCAAATTAAATAGAATAAAATATTGTAAATTTAATTAAAAAAAATAATGAATCCTATTATATTCCCCTCCATTAATTATTTAAAATTTTAAATCATAATTTTATTTACTTACCATTAAATTTCATTTAATTCCATAACACATCATATCACACCAGGAAAAATAGTTCAAGGGACACTTTATCAGTTTATTTTATCTTTTAATTAATTAATTAATTAATTAATACACTATTTTTTCCATTCCCCCTCGTGTATATAAAGCAAGTGTAGTATCATACAAAACTACAAACCAAGTGTATTGAGAATGAGTTCAAAGGGAAAGAGTATCAGTTATGCCAGCGACTCTGAAGATGACTATGATGATGAGAAAGTCACAGAAGAACCAGAATTGGATCTTCCTCTTGAGAAGCTGAATCTTGGTCCTAAGAAGAAGTTGCTTATCATGAACCTCAATGGCTTTCTTCTCCACAGAGTTCATGTTAAGAACAAGAAAGGAATTCCAAAATCTCGAACTGCCGATTACAAATATCGTTACTTTTTGCGTAATAATTAACTCAAACATACGTTTCTTATATTTGAGAATTTCTTTTTATCATATGATTAATTATTACAATTTATATTATGATGCAGTTTTCAAGAGGCCGTTTAGCGAAGAATTTATGAAATTCTGTTTAGAAAGATTTGAAGTTGCAATCTGGTCTTCTGCAATGGAGTTAGTAAAATAACACTCTTTTTATTTTTATTTTTAAATTAGATTTATTATTGGTAAATACTAATGAATTTAGTTGGATAGCGGTACCTTTAGTGTAATTTCTGTTAAAATTTTAATTTATTTTTAAAATAAAATAAAATAAAAAATAATGTGACATTGAATCATAGTATTTGATTGGCTAAGAGTACCTGTACCCGGAGTGTTCGCCTTTATTATTTACCATTTTACTATATTAATACATTTCACAGACATAACATCGATGGGGCTTTGAGCTGTGCTATAGGATCATCACACAACAAGCTACTCTTTGTTTGGGTATATTTGTTTACTTGAAGCTGTTTTAAATGTTAAATAATTTTATTATTAAAAAAAATGTTGAATGTTTTTTTATTAATATAAAAAAGTTATAGTTAATTTTGTTTTTGTGTTTTGTGTATTTAATATATAGGATCAAGATGAATGTACCGATTCTGGTTTTAAATCCTTGGAGAATAACAAGAAACCTCTTTTTTTCAAAGAACTGAAAAAAGTGTGGAGTAGAGTCAAGAAAGGAGGCCCTTATTCTGCTTCTAATACTTTGCTGATTGATGACAAACCCTACAAGGCTTTCCTTAATCCAGTAAATTAATACTCATTTTGTATTATATATATTTATTATATTTATATTTTTGAATAAAAAAATTAACTATTTTAACATTAATTTTCAGCCTAATACAGCAATTTTCACTGAGTCATATGATGCAGAGGATAAGCAGGACAAAGCATTAGGTAAGAGATTTAGTAAATTAACATTAGATGAGAGATTTAGTATATTAAGGTATCAGGGTTTTGACTGCGATAGTCTGTCTTGGACGCTCTAAAAGGCAACGATGTTTACTGATTTGATTTGTGACATTTGTGAATTGTGTAGATCCTGATGGTGAACTGTGCAAGTATTTGAAAAACCTAGCTGAAGCTGAAGATGTTCAATCATATGTGAAGGAAAATGGTTTTGGAAAACCAGCAATTACAAGCTCTCATCCTGATTGGAGTTTTTACTCGCGTGTTAGTTCCACATTGCGTTGATGAGGACTAAGGAAATTTGGTGCTTTGTGTAATGTTTGCGTGATAAATTATGGTTTTGTTAAAGGCTTAATCGTTTTATATATGACGGTTTGGACTAAGTTTTATTTAATTTTATCAATGGTTGCTTTTGGTGTTTTATCTATGTATAGTTGTTTTGTTTAATCGTATATTTTACTCTAAAACAATTATTAAGACGTGCGTATTATCGACATTTATCAGTATTATTCTTATGCATCGTCACATTACTTTCCCATTATCGACAATCTTGTCCTTAAAGTTGAGTGACGGATAATTGTCCTACAATATGTTGCTATAATATTCTAAAAATTAAAAATATAATAGTGATAATGACTCTTATCATTCTAAATAAGATTATTTTTTCAAAAAACGTCAAATATGTTTTTATATTTTTTTTTTTAATTTTGTTTTCGAAAGCCTTCTCCTTCATTCCCTTTCAAACTCGCAAACAAGCCATATGACAATACTTTGCTTTCCCTTTGCATAGAGAATAATGTTGAGATACTCTATCATGCATGTACATTGGTTATTTGTCATTGATTTTGTATTATCACCACATCAGTCAACATCATTAGAAAACATATAAAAATAAATGAAACTCTAAATAGTAAAAACTCGATGTCAAAGGGTTACTTTTAATGTTAGAGTTAGTTCATGCAGAGTTCATAACTTTTATTGTTATACACATGATTTCTAAGTGAAATGAATGTCTTCTTAACTTCCTTAGCTGATGTATTTATAGATATCTATTAGGCATGAGTTTTAGGACCCAGTGAGCGGTTACTCTTCCTTCTCTTAGAACCCCTATAACGTCAATATCCTAGGACACGTCAATCTCCATGTTTCGTTGGAGGGCAACAAGTAGTTTTATCTAAGCCCATCATAGAGAGAGTGATTGACCATATGAAAAATGGTGCAAACAATGGGAGCATGTTATGATCAATAGACAACTAAACCTCGAGAAGTACTAGCCATGCAGTTGCCCTGAATTGGGTTGCCTTCTTCTTTTTTGGCTTACCTTCTCTAAGGGAAAATGGAAGTATTTCAATACCTCAATCAAGAAATCTTGTAAAGGTAGAAGTGATTTAATTGTATGCCTATGCCAAACTCTAATTTGAGTCCCTCAGGAGGGATATTTTAGTAGAGTCTCTCGGATGAGACTTTTAAGTTGAGTCCCTCGTGAGAAACTTTTAAGTTAAGTCCTTGGGAGAGACTTTTAATTTAAGTTCCTCGGGCGAAACTCCTGAGTTTAGTTACTTAATTTGTTGCTTATTAAAGTGTACAATACATGGTATACTTTATGATCTGGCTAGTGGATTAATTGTAGGTAAGGTGATGCTTGGGAATTCTCGGGGTTTCCCCAATATTTGTATTCCCTTTAGATGATAGGGGTCTTTCAGTAGTTATCAAAACATAAATTTAAAATGACTAAGTGTAATAGTATATTAGGTTAATTGAGTTTCGTGTTCTTGGGGCGAGTCTTCCATTTAGCTCCTCGAGTTTGTAAGCTCCATGAGATAACTTCTGACATATGCAATATGGACCCTCCCAATTAGGTTGTAGTTTCTCGATTTTGGATGGCATGCTAACATATTATGTATGAGGTATCCCTCATGCATTTCCATTGGGATTACTTTTAAGTCGTACATTTTGGCTACCCTGTGTTTGGCAACAAACTCCCTGATGTGGGTGACATCATGGGTTTCGTCAATCATGTACGCTGCACATCTAAGCCTAGCCTTGTTTTTCTTTTTGTTTTCGATGGGAAGCATAACATCAACGACATACACTATTATAAATGGAGTCTCTTTAGTGGTTGAATTAGGGGAGGTTTCATATGACTAGAGCCTTTTGCCTTCGTCCAACTTTTTCTTTATCCCGTATATTATCACCTTATTTGCCAAATTAGCGTGTTTGTTTGCATGCCGGTGGACCACTGAAATAAACTTATTCTATACTCCTAGGCCCTGACATAAATTGACCATATAGTGGAGCTCGCAAATTGAGCACCATGAGACGTTGTCGTTGAAAGTAGGGTCTAAGTTTCCTTACTGTTACAACGACTGTCAAATAGAGCCTTTCAATATTCAGGTACCTGGCCTTAACACCTTAAACACCTTGCTCTCAAAATAGACAGACTGCTCAACTTTTTCTTGGTCCTAGATGAGCACATAACTCATCATCTGGCCAATAAAATAGGTACATATAGAAGGGTATGTGTAACACCTTTCTAAACCCCGCGGAAATAAATAGAATAATTCAGAGTAAACATGAAATACAAGGGTATCACAATTAATTTAAACAAAACACCAATGTCAATTGCCATGCCACACGAGGAACAATTTTCAATATTAACCACTCATGTTCAACACAGCGGAATTAAATTCATAAAGTTGCATATTCTTCATCAATGCAAAATTCATCCAAAACAAGTCCAAAACGACAAAACCAAAGTAAAGTAATTCAATTCTAAACTAGCGTTCCCCAGTGTTACAATCAGAGCATGACCGACATGACTCATGGATGAACTCTAAGAGCTATCCTCACCAAATCAGCTAAGCCGCTACTCCTCAATCTGAAAAACAACATGTAAGGGTGAGTCTCATTCACAATTAACGAGTATTATATAGTCGTAAGCAATAAAACGTTAAGGAATTATTAATCACTCAATCCTACATGTATACGATCATTCCAACAAATCACATCTGTCAAACATACCAAATACATCATCAATCACAACACAATTCATTCAAGCCATAATATATCATAATGCATAAGAATGAACTAAAGCTAATGCATGTGGTACCAATCATGGGCTTAACTCATCCAACTGATCTACTCATCATCGAGATACAGTCCACCGACACAAATTCCGCACAATGGGAATTATGTCCTACAAAATCCACTCATCATCGGGATATATCATCAATGCAAATGATTCATGAATGAATGCACACATATCACATACTTATATCATCATCAATACGATGCTTAACATCGTCTATTTTCATCTTATCTCATCAACATCGTAAGCATGTACATGTCTAAGCATCATTCAATCATTCACACATATTCACCACAATCGTCATATTAATATTAATCACATATTAATACAATCACAAATCATCAAACCATCACACAAACACATGGTCATATATATATATATATATATATATATATATATATATATATATATATATATATATATATAAACACATTTATACATATACAATGTTTCAATCCACCAAAGAAATTAAATCGAATTTTTAAAATAAATTCGGCCATCTCCCATTTTATCACTTTCTCATGTAAAACATCTAATTAGCTTCGCAACGCCCAAAATGGCACATAAATCGGACAAACGGATCAAAAGTTATGACCTTCAGAAGATTTTAAAAAAATGCATGTTGTGCATCGACGCATGGACTCATTCAGGTCGACGCATAGAATTTCTACCACTCTCGGGTAAGCGCAAGTCGACACTATAGGTCGACGCAAATTCCTAAATGAATCGACGCAACTGACACTCAGGTCAATGTATGCTGCGTTTTATGCAGAACTTTGCTGCGATTCTGACATCCTTCCTCTCTCAATTTCAGTCCAATTACACCATAATCATCCCCTCATCAAAACATCATCAAGCAACATAATATACTAAAATTATAACACATTTTAGAGGTCATCTAACATCGAAACCATTCATCAATTCATCAATTCATCAAAACCTAACATTCCTACTCATTCATCATATATCTAATTGACCCAACTAATAATCCTAAACAATTCTATCACTATCGATTACATAATAATCATTAACCGAAACGAATCCCCCTTACCTAGATATGAGATTGCTCTACTCTCCCGGTTGCCATAGCTTATGCCGCCGCTTCCAACTTTCTCCGAAAATCTTTTCTAACAATGTGCAGAGACGCACCAAAAACCTGTTCGGAAATTGCTTTGTCAGACGGACTTAAAATCATCAAAACGAAACCTCTACGAGTCTGAAACATTGTGTCCAAGAACCGCGACGATCCAACGGTTCGATTGGGAGAAACGTTCGTTTTGCTAAGGTGTCTCACTGCAGAAACTTGCTGCGAAAATTGGACTTCCTCTAACTTTTCTCTTCCGCCATGGCTCTCTTCTTCACCTCTCCTCCAAACCCTATTCCTCTTTGTGTTATGATAGCTCCTCATTCTTCCAATTCTAAATCCAATATAGTAAGGTTATTTTATTTAACCACTTAAATAACTTAATTGGGCCTAAGTGACATTCCCCCTCCTTACTTCACAACAACTCAAATTAAACCCAAAATTATTTTTAAGCTCATTAATAAAATAACACTTCAACTTTATTCCACCAAATTAATTCAACGAAAATACTAAATAATTCTAAATAATAATTTAATTTCCGATTAAATTAAAATTAGAAAATATGGGGTGTTACAGTATGCCTATTATTAGGCGTGTCAATATGGGTGGTGTCACCATGATGGTTTTCAGGTTGGAGAAAGTTTAGTCGCACTTTCTCATCTATTCAAACTTCTCCTTCTTTTTCGAAGTGGTAAAGAAATGGAATTCCTTGTCACCTACACAAGAAAAAAATAGGCTAGAGCAATTAAACACATAGTTAATTGTTGAACATCTTTAACGCATGATGGACTCCTCATGTTGATGATGGCTTGACAGTTCTCTAGGTTTGTCTCTATCTCCCCCTGGTTAATATAAATCCCAAGAACTTACCCTCCTACAAGCGTAAAAAGTATTTGGAGGAATTTTAGTGCATGTTATACCTCCTGACTAACTCCAGGATGTCTTTTTGATCTACAATGTGTTTTCCCCCTTCTAATTTCTTCACAATCATATCATCAGTGAATGCTTCTAGGTTACGCCATATATGCTTTGAAAATACGACATCCATAAGTCTTTGGTAAGTGGCTTTTTAATTTTTCTATCCAAAAGGCATGTCATAGTAGTAATAGTTGTAGTTGTCATGGTTAGACATGAATGTTGTCTTGAACGTGTTCACATGATCCATCTTAATCGAATTATAGCTAAAATAAGCATCCATAAAACTTAGGATTTTTTATCCTGTTGACCCATCAATCAGCCAACCAATGTTAAGTATTGGAAACATATCTTTGGGGTAGGCAGCATTCAGATAAGTGAAGTTAACGCAAATTTGTCACTTATTTAATGATTTCTGAACCAAAGATCACATTAGCAAGCCAGGATGAGCACATCAATAGGATCACAACTTGATGCATCTATTTTCGTGCGCCTGGTTATGGTATAGAGACTACATCAATATGCTCCATTCTCATTTCTAAACTTTACGGTTATCATTCTTAGGAGATCTTTTGGCCTCCCTGAACATCCCCAAGTCGCTCGTTGGGAAGCGAGTACTTCATGCTCAAATGAAGGGTGAAAAGGACTGCCCCTAATAGGTTGAGGGCGGGCCATTCCAAGATGATATTTTATGGTGATGAGGCGTACTATCAAATATTTTATCTTGATTGTCTTTGCACTCGTCTCTAACCCAAACGTCTTTTTGAGGGTTATGTTACTTTCATTTATACCTGTTTGCCGACATACCAACTAAGGAGCCTTGGAATGCTCAAATGTTGTATGGGTCAAACTAGAGCCTCTCAAATGCGCTCTAGAACAAAGAGCTTGATAAGATTTTAACGCTTGTAGTAGGTCATTAGGTTTATCAAATTTGTGGATGAAGATCATTGAAAATATTGAATGATAGCAGTTGAATAATCCGCAGCAATCAAAAAAATTATTGTTTTAGATTTGTGTTTGCTAAAGCATTGGGTTGTTAGTGTTCAGTTTGTTAATAATTTGTTGTACATGCTTGTGCCATAACTTTTATCATAGAGGAAGACGTTATCGTTTCTGATGGTTAGCATCATCAAAGAATGGAGTTGGCATAATGAGGATGAATTGTCGAACCACTATATATCCTGTGTATGTTCTTCTATCCCATCTCTTTACTTTTCCGTATTATATCATGTATGTTAATCACAACTCATCGTTAAAATATTATCTAGAATTAAATCTTACTTATAGTGTTTTATCATATAAGTGTTGGTCTGTGATGTATTTAATTTGATGAATATTCTTATCTTAAATCAAGATTATATTGACTCTAAGTTTATGGATTTAAATTGCTGATTAAAGCAACTTCAAGTGTACCTGAGTTAATGACTTTGTCCGATCTCTCTTATCTTTACGATAATAAGGAAACATATGATATTGAATCCATTTAAGATGTTTTTCTTCCGCTCATCATCTCCCGTTTCTGCGCTTTAACTATGTTTTTGTAAAAGGAAATCGTTTTTATTTTCGATTGTATTTAAGGAGAACAGTTTATTCAACCCCCTTCTAGACTTTATTGTATCTACATTCTCACCCAACAATAAGTGGGCAGCAGTTGGTTTTATCCAAGGCCGTCAATAGGCGAGCTATTTGACCAAAGGGCAAATGCTGCAGACAATGGAGACATGTTATGATCAACAGGCGACTAAACTTCAACTCTGGGCAAGAGAGATGCTAGCCACATACTCACCCCAAATTGGCTTGCCTTGTCCTCCTTTGGTTTATCTTATGTAGGGCCAAATGGAATATTCGAGTACAAGATGTTTGATAATTTTTTTTTTAAGTTTCTAATGGGGAGGGAAAGAAACGCAGGTTTTATAATAAGGTTGTTTTTGAATAACTCTATCAAATGAGGTGTTCGAAAAGTGTTCTCCAAACAACATGTTTTTTCTCTTTCCAAATAAACGTGCAAGTACTTATGAATTGGTGGTGCGTCTGAATTGTGTAATTCGGTCTGTGCGAGAGATAAATAATTTCAGAAATTTATAGGGTAGAAATGTTAAAGATGTATAGGGTAGAAATGCTAAAGATGTACTCCCTCCGTTCCTTTTTAAGTGTCATTTTAGCAAAAAGCTCTTCAACCAAGATAGTGGATTGATAGAGTTACTTTTCCTATCATACCCTTATTTATTTTTCTCTTTCCAAATAAATTCATTCATACATTCTCTTTTTCCAATAAAAAATTAAAAAATGTGAGGTGGAGTTATTGAAAAAATAAGGGTATAATTGACAAATTACAACATTAAATTATAAAACGACACTTAAATAGGAAAAACAAATTCTTCTAAAACGACACTTAAAAAGGAACGGAGGGAGTAATAAACAAGCTTTCATAAGTAAAACACCAAAGTTTTAAGTTAGAAGTAAAATCCAATAAGACAATTTAGCTCAGAAGTTCAACATCAATTTTAAAAGTAGCAAATGCAAATTTTTATGATTATATTTAGTTTTATTTTTTCCGTTATATAATTTTATTCTATCACAATCCTTTATAAGTATTAATTTTAAAGTGATTAAAATAAAAATAAATAAGTTCAAATAATTAATGCTCAGGGCCAAATTTCCATAAGTAAAATAGTAACATGATTTTAGGAATTTTTATTCTACTAACACGAAACAAATTGGAAAAATAACACGATTTTAGAAAATTTTATTGTATTAACACCAAACAAATTGGAAACGAACTAGGTTAAGTGCTATAGCAGTTCAGTAAATTCTTAACTGAATAAACAGAAAAAACTGTAACAAACTACTAACAAACCATAACAAACTTAACTGCTAGTCTTTCTAATTAGCTATTTTCCACCTAATAACTTTAAAAAAAATCCATTATAAATATCTTTAAATTATCAATATATATATATATATATATATATATATATATATATATATATATATATATATATATATATATATATATATAAATTAATACTTATTTTTATTACTAATATTTAAATAATAAATAAAACATATGATATTTTTATTTCCTTAAAATAACATTATATTTTTTCATTCTAGTTAAAAATAAGAAATTAAAATAAATATGCTCCCGAGTAAAAAAAAAAGTTCATGCTCCCTTCAAAAAGTAAAATAACAAGATTTTAAAAATATTTTATTTGATTACAACAAAAAAAATATAAAGCGTAAAGTCTAAATGCCATAACCGTTTCACAAATTCATAACTGAATAAAAAAAATCTACAACTGAATAAACAGAAAAAACTGTAACAAACTTCTAACAAATCATAACAAACTTAACCGCTTCTCTTTCTAACTTCCTCCATTTTCCACTTGTATATAAAGCAAGTGAAGTAGTAATCATTTTGCATTACCAAACTCAAACAAAGTGCATCAATCAAAAATGTCTTCAAAGATTTCAAAGATTTCAATAGGTTCGAGGTACGGCGATCTCGTCAGAATCAAAAAGCAAATACCTGATCATGTTAACCGCGATGATCAACAAGACTCCTCCGACGAAGAAGAAGATGAAGAACCGGAATCGAGTCTTCCTCCTCAAATCGATCCGAAGAAGAAGAAGCTGCTTATTCTGAATCTCAATGGCTTTCTCATCCACAAAGTTCATATTCTTGATTACTTCAGATGCTTATTCAGACCGAGTCGTATAGCTGATTACCGATATCGAAACACTATTCGTAATATATTCGTTTCTCAAACTTGTCTTTTGTGATTTTCTTTTTCTTTTTAACAATGCGCGTTCTTAGTTTTTATGTATGATGATGATTGATTTACGTGATATAATGCAGTTTTTAAGAGGCCGTTTAGTGAAGAATTCATGAAATTCTGTTTGCAAAGATTCGAAGTTGCAATCTGGTCTTCTGCTGTAAAGTGAGTATAATCAACACTGTTCTTGTTCTTCTTTTCGATTAATTCGTTTTCGATTATTTTGTTTTCGATTAATCGTTAATTGTTATTGTTATTACGCTTTCAGTAAGAATGTGGTTGGTGCTTTAGCATGTGCTATAGGAGAAGATTTAATAGATAAGCTGCTGTTTGTTTGGGTAAATTTTCTTTTAAGTTCTTTTTTTTGCAGATTATTAATTAATCGATTTTGTTAATTGATTTTGTGTTTGATAAATTTTTTGTAGGATCAAAATCACTGTAAAAAGAGTGATTATAAATCTACGGAGAACGCTGAAAAGCCTTTTTTTCTGAAAGAATTACAATTTGCGTGGAATCAATATCCATCCTATTCTGCTTCTAATACTTTGCTGATTGATGATAAACCATATAGAACCATCCATAATCCGGTATTAATTCAATGTTAATTTTCAAATTTTGTATATAATGTATGTTTATTGTTTAGCTTATTCAAATTTTAACGATTTTCATAATCTCGAATTTCAGCCGAATACAGCTATTTTCGTCGACTCGTATGATTTAGAGAATGAAAGGGACAATTTTCTTGATCCTAATGGTGCACTATGCGAGTACTTGAATGGAGTTGCTGAAGCTGAGAATGTTCAGCAGTATGTTCAACATAATCGTTTTGGTTTACCAGCATTGTCGCCGGATCATCGCGATTGGGATTTATACATGCTACTTAGTTACAGTAGTTTTGGAGATCTCGTGAAAGTCAGGGATATACTAGAAGAAGAAGATGACCATGCAGGCTCTGAAGATGAACCAGACTTGAATCTTGGTGCTGTCAGCAACAATGCTAATGGTGAACTAGAAGTGAATCTTGGTGTTGAGAACATCAATGCTGAAGTTCAACCTAAGGAGAAGAAGCTGCTTATTATGAATCTTAATGGCTTGCTTTTGCGCAGAATTAATCTTGGTGATTGGGGAAATCATCCTTCGCCTCGAATCCCCGATTACCTGTTTCGTAACTTTCTTCGTAAGTTACTCAAACTCAAAACTTCATTTGTTTATCAAAATGCTTTTTTTTTTTGTTTTTATTAATGATTGTTTTGATGTAGTTTTTAAGAGACCATATAGCAAAGAGTTTATGAGATTCTGCTTAGAAAGATTTGAAGTTGGGATTTGGACTTCTGCTAGAGAGTGAGTATAAACTATAATAGAAACTCTTGTTGAGTTTTTTCTGTATTTGAATTTGAATGATATTTTGTGTTATATTAATAGTTATTTTATTACCCCTTAATACAGGCATAATCTGGATGGTGCTTTAACCTGTTGTATAGGAAGTCTCAGAGATAGGCTACTTTTTGTTTGGGTATATTTTCATTTCATATAAGTTGTTTGTGTTTTTCTGTTCTTCAAAATTTGTATGTATTAGTATATAAATGTTGGTTGTTTATTTTGTAGGATCAAATTGCATGTTTTGATACTGGTTTCAGATCATTGGAGAGCTTAGGGAAGCATCTATATATCAAAGAAGTAAGTAGAGCGTGGGCAGCAGTGGATAATGGAAGACGCTATTCCTGTGCTAATACATTGGTGATTGATGACAAACCATATAGAGCTGTTCTTAATCCTAAGAATTCAACAATTTTTACTCAGCCATATGATATAGACAATGAGGAGGACAATTTGCTTGATCCAGAGGGTGAACTGTGCCAGTACTTGAATGGAGTTGCTGAAGCTGAATATGTTGACGATTATGTTAGAGAACATCATTTTGGTTTACCTGGAATTACACCAGCTCATCCTGACTGGAGCCATTACGCAGTGTTTCGTAACCTTTATCAAGGAAATGGATTTCATTAATTGATATATGATTTTGCTTTAGAGAATAAAAATGTTGTGTCTGTGTTAGTATTTTGCAAGCACCGAATAAGTTTCTATAATTGTTGTTGATCTGAAAAAACTTGTGTATTGTTACAGTTAGATTCGGCAATATATTTTTGAGTTCATGGTTTCTTTGAATGCATAAAGTTTCATGCTATAGGAAATTTAGCATTTGTTTGATTATGATTACAATTATTACTGAACACACGCACGCGTGGACACACGAAACACGAAACAGAATAAACAAACTAAAGTTACAATGACATTTCAGACTCAGTTAATTAACTACCAAACGAGGATCAACATCAATGTCTTCGTCGTCTACATAATTAGGATCCTTATTATCTATAGCAGCTGGTGCTGCATCAAGTTCATTATCGATGATATCAGCGGGGCCTTCCCAGGTGTACTTACCACCGTGACCGGACTTTGGTGGCGGACGACCGATTCCGATGCCATCGACGGGGTGGCGGTCGAGACGCTGAACACCGTTGTTTATGAGTTTCTTCTCGACGTATTTGATTGTGTCAAGGTTGTGTGTATTGAGTTCTGTTTTTTCTACTCTCTTTTTTCCTTCTTCGTCGTGGCTTACGGCTCTTATTGTTACTTTCTCTTGTTTCTCGTCGATTGGCTTCATTGTTGCTGTAAATCTTGTTCGGTTTTGTAAGCTATGAATTTGTGAATTATAGATTAAGTGTTAGGTGGTTTTTATAGGAGTTTCAATGTATGGAAAACCAGAATGTCCTGGAAGTACTAGAGATGATAGGTTGAGAAATGAGAATTACCGAATTTGCTAGAACTGTCTGCCACGTGACTCACATAGGCGCTGTCACGTGTAAGTAAGATTAAGCAGAATAACATCTGCATTCATCTTGATTATTGAATTACACCGACTTCTTTTTTGACCCAATACAGAAATAAATTTTTTAATAATTAAGTAAACATCATTGTCAATACAAAACTAAAATTTCCTTAGAAGTGAAGAACGTGTTACAGCAAGCACAACTACACCGAGGGAATAATAAAGAGTTACGTGGAAATGAGTTAATTGTTGTCGAATTGAGTAATAGCGAGTTATTACGAAGTATCAACAACAAACTAACATATAGAGTTATGTGGATATGAGTTAGTAGTTGTTATTGAATTCAGGAAGAGAGAGTTATTACAAAGTATCAACAAACTTATAGAGTATACAATTAGTAGATTAATTGTGTATAAAGTGACTAATTAGTAACAATTAACTAACTAATCATAATCTATATTATGCTAAATTGGATTATATCACAACATGCTTCCTATAATCCAACTTACGAAACATTAAGTTATACTCAATCAATTAAATTGTATGATTTCTAATTTCTTTCTAAGAAACAAATATTTATCAATCTTCAATCTTTCAGTTAGAATATCAGCTATTTGAGATTCACTTGGACAATGATTCGCTTCAAGTTTTTCTTGATTCACTTGCTCCCTCAAGAAAATAGATATAGCTTCAATATGTTTGCTTCTGCCATGTAGGAATGGATTCCTTGCAAGGTTGATGGCTGACTTGTTGTCGAGTTGTATAACCTATGGCTTTCTAACTTTGACATGTAATTTAGCAAGCACTGATTTGATCTCAATGAGCCTGTTATTTGTTTGAATAAAGTTGCATCAACCTTGCCCTCATCATCATTCTTCTCAAGTTTCAGGTTTACTTCAATAAAAAAGACAACAAAGTTTGAATCAAGCATCATGAACCTCCTGAGAACTTCTTTTGACATATTTTCTTTGCTGCAACACCATAACTCTATCAGTCCTTATAAGCAAGCATAAGAGGTACTCAATCCTAATACAAGAGAGAACGAAATACAATCGATGACAATAGAAGGTCTAAAACAAAACTAACCGATACAAAGGGGGTTAATAAACCAAGCAACCTTATCATTCACAAAAATGGCCATCTAGCACAAACTCAATCCCAACACAAAGATTTAGCTCAATTCAATGAATCATTGACATCTTTTTGGCCTATATTAAAAAGAATATCGTTACACGATAACCAAATGGCTCTAAATGTAGCCAACCGAAAAAAAAAGCAATTGAAATTCTTTTTTAATATTACTTTTTAATTTTCTGTCGAACTACCTAACATGGAGGAGAATGTTGCCACAAGGAGAAAGGCACACAAGACCAGCCCAATAAAAAATTTGCACCAAACCAAAACAACTTTTGGACACAACAGGAAAAGATAGAGATGAGATTCGAAATCTCCAAAACATAATGGACATACCGCGTAATGAGACACCGAGATAATTTTGCGCTTTGCGAGTTCACCATTCGTTTGAAGCCGAATGAGAAAAAGCCTCCAAGTTAACACTTGAATATTAAAGGGGACATTTGACTTCAAACTTAATGAGAGCAAACCACATATTTGGATCCTCTTCCTCTTGTAAATTTCCTTTGTCTGTCTACTGCATTCACCAATCCTACACTGTCTTTGATCACAATTAGACTTGATGAAGTGGTTCCATATTGCAACTTCCTTTCTTGTTACATAACTAAGGAAAATACATTGTTAGTTTGAAGCATATGATCCATGAGTAACACTTGGGATGCAACTCCTTGGTAATCTTCATTCAAATCGATCAAAAATTGAATAATTATGTCTTCAGACCTAAAGCTTTTGACGTTTCTCATTGTTTGACAAGTACATTTGGGATCTAGTCTATATTAATCCAATTCCTCCCACAAGCCTCTTAGAACTATTAGAAAGAAATTAAGAGACAGTTAGGTTTTATAACATTAGTGACTTTAATTTACTTTTGATGATACAGAAAGTGAAAAAAATATATAAGAGATAAATGATTTTCTCTCTCTCTCTCTCTCTGAATGAGATTAAGGGTATGTTTGGTTGGGGGTAATTGGAGGGGAAGGAAGGAGATTTTTAATAGTTTATGTGTTTGGTTCAAATTTTAAGAGGGAGAGGGTAGGTAGATTGAGGGGACCAAATTCCCTCTTGAGTTACTTTTTATTATCCTCATTATAATTATAATTAAATTTTTTATATTTTTATATTAATTTTTAATTAATGTAATATTTTAGTTTAAAATAATTCTATTAGATTTTATTGTATTCGATAATCTTTTTTAAACTATATATTATAACTGTTATATTTTTATGAAAAAAAATTATATTATCGAATTGAATACTTATATTTCGTTAATGAATTTGCATTTAATTTATAAATTATAAATATCGTAAATCTTATGATAAAGTTACTAGGTTAAAAATGTAAATTAGTTTCAAAATATCTCATTTTCCCTTGTGAACCAAACTTATTTGTAAATAAAATTTCTCCCCTCCCCTCTCCCTTCATATTTTGAACCAAACATATATATATAATTAAAATTCATCCCCTCACCTCTCATCCCCTTGATAAAATTCCCTCCCCTCAATTGAATCAAACCAACTCTAAAAGAGAAATAAATAAGAAACAGCAAAAATGAAAATGAAATGATCCAAAATAGAGATGGATCTAAATTGATATAAAATAAAATATTTTATTTTAAATACTAAATTGAATATGAAATTAATTCTTATGCATTGTGTATGTAATACTAGACACTAGGGGTGTTCAAATACAAACCAATCCAAATAAAAATCGCAAACCGATCCAAAAAAAACTGAAAACCGCTAAAAACCGAAGTTTATTGGATGTGTTTGGATGCCATTTTGTGAGAACCGTACGGTTCGGATCGGATTTCAGATTGATTTTTTAAAATCGATCCAAACCGAACCGCATGTATATGTATTTTGTACTTATTTATTTTTTATTAGTATGATATATGTTACATAAATTTATTATTATATGATAATTAATTTTTTTATCTTATCTATTAGCTTCATTTAATCTATTTATTTTTATTATTTCATTTATTTCAACTATAATCAATCATTTTTATTTTATAATATTAACTTTTAATAAACTATATGATATATATTATATCAAATATATGATTTATTAGTATTTTATAAGATTAATAAAAATATAATTTGTAATTTGAAATTTCAAAAACCGATCCAAATTAAACCGCATTAAATTGGATCGGATTGGATTGGATTTTTTTAACATATCATCCAAAACCGAACCAAACCGCAAGTAAATTTATTTTTGGATCGGATGAATTTTTGCATTAAAACCGATCCAAACCGAACCGGGAACACCCCTACTACACACAATACATCTACAAAATTTTAACAATTATTACCTTCAGTTTCATTTATAAATAAATAAAATTTATTTTTTAATACATGGAATCAATAATATGTTGTCCAAAAATATTATTTATTTAATATATTAAAAAAAAAAATTAATAAATGAGATCAGAAGGAAGGAGTATAATTCACAAATATTAATGTATTTCAATTAAATTAATTCATTGAATATTTATACATAACGAAATCTTTGCCAACCAACCAATGAATTCACGATACTCCTAAGTAGTAGTTACGAAAATTCCCCAACTGTCGGAGGCACAAGAAGACAACGAAGAAGTTGAAGAAAAGCCATAAAAACCATTCCCAACAACAACCCACCCACTTGGTCCCACCACCAATTTTTCAAAGTAACCTTTAAAACAAAGTTAAAGTTAAAGTAGAATCCTTTAACAAATTTCCACATCAATCAACCACTCAACACTCTCAATTCAATAATCAATTCTCAAACGTGATTTTCAACTTCATGCTCTAATCTATTCTTTCTCCTTCAATACCACTCCACAGGTATGTTCTTTTTTTTTTCTCCTCCTACTATGTTTTTTGTTTTTGTATCTTATGTGTCCCTTGGTATCCCTTGTTTGAAATCTGGTGAATCACAATGAACCAAGTAAAAAAATTGAATTTTGAAAAATGGGTTTTGATTTTGAACATGTGAGGGCACTACCCTTTCCATGAATGAGCTTAAAATAAAAAATTTACCAAAATTAACAATTGTGGGTTAGGGTTTCTTCCTTAAAAAAAAATCCCTTTTTTCTTTATAGTATTACTAATTTTGTTACTATAATAATCCTTTGTGGGTTTTGAATTTCTAATTTGTAGTACTGGGTTTGATTGATTTCGGGATATTGAGTGTTTATTATCTTTTTGATTAGGTGAATTGAATGAATTTCCTTTAAGTATAGTGAAATCATGAGAGGTGAAATGGTGAGTGGGTCATGGCTCAATTCTTTGTGGCCGGTATCGCGCAAGAATGCGTTAGATAACAAGGCGGTAGTTGGGATTTTGGCGTTAGAAGTTGCGAGCTTGATGTCGAAGATAACTAATTTGTGGCGGTCTTTGAGTGATTGGGAAGTAATGAATTTGAGGGAAGGGATAGTGAACTCTGTTGGGATCAAAATGTTGGTTTCTGAGGAAGATGATTACTTGATGGAGCTTGTTTTGAATGATATACTTGATAACTTTCAGTTCTTAGCACAATCTGTTGTTAGGTTTGGTAAGAGGTGCACGGATCCGGTTTATCATCGGTTTGAACATTTTGTTCGCAATCCGGTTCAGAATTATATTCAATGGTCAGGGTGGGAATATAAGTGGAAAAAGATGGAGAGGAAAGTGAAGAAAATGGAAAAAATGGTCGCTTCCACGACACAATATTGCCAAGAGCTTGAAGTACTGGCAGAGGTTGAACAGACTTTCAGGAGAATGCAGGCGAATCCTGAACTTCATCGGGCAAAGTTGCTCGAGTTTCAGAAGAAGGTTGCGTGTCGTCGCCAGGAAGTGAGGAATCTAAGAGACATGTCGCCGTGGAATAAAAGTTATGAATACGTTGTCCGGTTGCTGGTAAAATCACTATTCACCATACTCGAGAGGATCATACTTGTGTTTGGAAATAATCAGATACCGTCGTTGCAACAAGAAACCGGCTCTCAGGATGTGAATGCTAACAACTTTCTGCGCAGCCAGTCTTTTTCTGTTTTTATGCATTCTTCCATTTATCCTTCGGAGAATGACCTTTACGGATTCAACAACTCGGGTTCCGTTGGGAGGACGCCGTACTTTTTATTTGACAAGAGCAAGAACAAGAAAACAAAGGAACATAAGAAGGCTCTTCATCCATCAGATAAACGCGGAAAGCACAAACGTTCGGAAAGCAAGCAGTTAGGAAATATCGGTCCATTCAAAAGTTGCATGTCGGTTACAAACAACTCTCCTGTCATACAGAGCTGCGTGCAGCAGACAAACGGTTACGGCGGCTCCATGAGGTTGCCCGATTCTCATACAAAACATGTTGATAAAATGAAATCAGCAGAAAATCTATCTCTCTGCAATAGAATTAGAATATATTCTAAGTTACGCATCAACAATACGTCAAAGCCGGGTTCATGTTCGCTTACCCTCGGTGATGCAGCTTTAGCCCTACATTACGCGAATATGATCGTATTGATCGAGAAGATGGCATCATTGCCTCACTCGGTTGACCCTAAAGCAAGAGATGATCTGTACAATATGCTTCCAACTAGTATACGAATTGTTACGAGGGCTAAGCTCAAATGCCATACAACAAACAAGTCTTCCTCTATCGATAATACAGACCTTGCAGCGAAATGCAGTACGGGGCTCGCGCAGACGTTAGAATGGTTAGCTCCACTTGCACATAACACCATAAGTTGGCATTCTGAGAGAAACTATGAGAAGGAACATGCAGCTGTAAAAGCAAATGTTTTACTAGTGCACACTCTTTTTTATGCAAATCAAGCTAAAGCTGAAGCTGCAATGGTTGATCTTCTTGTTGGTCTCAACTATGTATTCAAGATTGAAACAAAAGTAGGTGTGAGAGATAGAATGAGAATTATGTGAATGTACAGAGATATTTTATAGACTTATAGGTTATGAAGTTGAATGTCATGATCGTTGTATAGCTATCATTTTCAAATGGTTAGGCGTTTGATTTGATTCTACTCTTAGAATTACACTATGGTGAAACAATTTGATTTAAGGTAATATACCATCATCATTATCGAGCATTTGTTGTTGGACCTCTCCATCTTATCACCACCATCCTTTGTTTTTGTTTCTACTTGTGTACGTTCTTCTTAGTTTGTGTTGGTGGTGGCTGAAAAACAACAAATCATGGTCCAAAACAGCCATGATTGCACAAAATCAACAATTTTACAATTGGTTTTCTCAATTTGATTACATATCCCATATAAAATATATTTTCTCAATTCAACTAATTATTTTCTCAAAAATAACACATATCCCATATAAAATATAGTTTTGGTAAATACCTGATTAATAAATACCACTAAAAAATCGTTAATTTTAAAAATGTATAATTATTTTACTATACAAATATTTCTAATAAAATTAATGTTAAAAACCAATGATTCAGCATTCCTGAATCAAAATTTATTCTGGTTTTGCATGTCTTTCATTAATGGGACGTGATTATTATCATAATCTGTATTCATATGAAAATTTGCATTAGTGTATACTTTTTAATACAATTAAATATCAAAATTTCAAAGAAGTTAACAACATGGTTTCGTGGTGTAGTTGGTTATCACGTCAGTCTAACACACTGAAGGTCTCCGGTTCAAGTCCGGGCGAAGCCAATTTTGTGCTATTTTAACACACTACGACAATGTGTTTATTCTAGTTCAATCCATTGCACCACGACTTATAAATGATTCATCACTCTCGAGTCAACATAAAGTAGGGGTGGACACCAGACCCGACAACGAGCGACGATTTTCGAATTTTTTTTCAAGAATATCTATAGAGCCTTTGAAATTAAAGGGAAAAGTATGCAACATTTTATCACAATATCTCTCACTTCTTCTAGACGTGTTGACTTGATCGTCAAAGTGTTTGATCATATCATCCTCAATTGATAATTAATTTAAGGCTTACATCAACTTGCTTTCCATTTCTAGTGGCTACTCATCAGGATCTAGTTTAGTAACTCAACTAAGATCAATGGTGCACCAAGTAGGAGCGTAAGGTTTCTTTTCTCTAAAATAAAGCCAAACACTATAACCATCGACTCCTGGGAGGAAGACATCAACAAGAAATACCCATCATGACAGTTAACAGTAAACATTTAATCCATGATCTAATAGCTTTGGTGCAAGATCGAACATGAATGACCGTCGACAAGAACTACCACATCAAGCAAATGAAGAATATTTAGAATATATCCCCAATTGTCCATCCAATTGGATATTGGGTGAGAATATTTTGATAAGTTGGATTACAACATTTTGATTACAACGAACTATCATACGATAATTATCCCTGTTGATACAAACATTAAAATAGATAACAAAAAGTCAAAACCACTATAGGATCTTGATCCAATAATCATGCTACACATAATAATTTTACTCCAAGTATTCATATGTGGCAATTCACCCGATTCTAGCGATATCTTGTCTGAGCGACTGACATAGCCAAGCGTTAATTGGACAACTCCCAACTTTGTCTACGATTAATATTTCTCCAACGCAACCAAATATGGATAACTTCCATCTTCGTCTTACGGACAATTGATACTTGATCTCTCCAAAATCTTCCTTGGAGGATAAATCCTGGTGTACTTTCTTCTCTCTCTCTCTCTCTCTCTCTCTCTCTCTCTCTCTCTCTCTCACACTCTTCACACACACATTTAAATTTCGTAGTTGATCAGATTATTAGGATGTTGTTATTGCTTTCTAGAACTACATGCTAATAGGTTTATCTATTAACAACGATTTGTTTCATAAATTGTAGGTTTTGTTAGAATTGGTATTTTGACCTTGTCTTAGTGTGGATTAAGTTTGAAGACTTTGACGGTATAACCTTGTTCGTAATTTAAAATCACTCGATAACATCTTGTGAAATTGAACGATTTTACAATTCGTTTATTTTGTAATTTGGTGAAATTCAGTAGTTCAATTGGAAATATTGTAAATGCATTGAGTACATTTGTGAATCTCTAAATACAAGCATATTCCCTTTTACGCAATTTGCTTTTGCCACGCAAGTAAAATATGTTTTCGAAACGCTCTTCAAACCCTTTATAAAGGTAGTGAAGACGTTAAAGATTCTAAAATCATTATGTTAACAGAGGAGTAGGAACTTTTCCATATGGAACCCAGATAATTTGTGGAATCCATGCAGACTCATTTTCTCTATTACATTAAAAAAAAACTAGACAATTCGGGAAAGGCCATTTCTAACCAAGATTGTGCTAAAAAAGTTCTTGGATTTATGTGTTGGGAGTATCAACCAAAGGTTACTGCCATAAAGGAGTCAAATGATCTTAGTTCTTTAGATAACACAAACTTGTTTCGAAAGCTCACCGAACATGATAATGAACTGAAACGGCTCACGAAAAGCGAAGTAAAGTCGAAGAAGAAAGAGAAGGTAAAAAATAGAAGCGAGACCTATCCTTGAAAGCTTCGTCATCAAGGACAAAGAAAAATAAGGACGAATGAGATAGTTCCGATGAAGACTCTTCAAAAAAAAGGGTTTATTCTTCAAACGCTACAATCAATATATGAGGAAACATAAGTTCAAGTGTTCCGACCTAAATTTGATTAACTTCAAAAAGTCTCATTTGCATAAGAAGGAACATAAGAGAAAAGAAGATGTCACATGTTTCGAATGTGAAAAATCGAGGTGTTCGAGTCTCAACAAACATCATAATACAAAGGATAAGAAATTCTACAAGATGAAGGACAAACATATTAAAAGTTGTAGAGTTTATATCGCTTGAGAAGAAGATGATAACTTCTCTTCATCTTTTGGTTCAAATTCTGATGATGAATGCGCAAACCTATATTTAATGTCTCATCTTATATGAAATTGTTAAAAGCTTTATGTTGCTCCGAAACTTTCCTTAAAAATTATCATAGTATATCATTCTACACAAATAATTTTTTTAATTTTTTAGTGAACTAAATTGATTAACAATTGATTGATTTTTATGATTATATAAAAAATAGGGCAGACATGCCATTAGACTACAGAATATAATTTAAAATTTAATGATTTGGATCCTATCATGTCCGTTCTCTCATGTAGTCCCTACTACCCTCATCACAACCATTCATCCACAAGTTGTCTCTCTTTTCAAAAATTGCATTTTTTGTTGTTTGTTTTTGATGATCTCTGAGCCATTAGATAAGCATATGAAGAAAGGCTAGATATAAAGAGCAGAGGTGATTCATTTCCAAAATTTAACATGATTAAATTAGAATTAAGAAAGACTTTATAAAATATTTATCACAATTAAATCATAACAAAATAGAAAAGTTAATTTGTTTTTGCCACAACTAAATCATAATTCAACTATAAATAAGGTCTTTAAAAAATAATAATGCAGTTGGATTAATTAAAAAAATATAGCTCAGTATAGTAATTAATTTAAAATTAAAAATAAAAAAAATCCATTATTTTCAAACACTTTTTCTTGAGATGTGACAATTATTATCTTACAAAAACACTAATGATTAAGAACCAACTAATTTGGGCACAGCAAGCAACGGTTCAAACTTTCTCATGGTAATCCCAAGATTCTCTCTCATATCCATAGTCAACGCAGAAACATTGCAATCAAGCTCCCAATCAAACCGATGAAGCAAAGATCCCAAAACAAGATGAAGAATCCTATGAGCCAAAGGCACACCAGCACACATTCTTCTTCCAGCTCCAAATGGTATAAACTCATAATGCTGTCCTTTATAATCAGTCTTATAACTCTTACTATCACTATCACAAAACCTCTCAGGCTTGAAAACCAATGGTTCTTCCCAAACATCTGGGTCTCTTCCAATAGCCCATGTATTCACAAACACTTGTGTGCCTTTTGGTATCATGTATCCCATAAACTCTGTGTCTTGTATTGCTTTTCTTGGAACAAGTAGTGGAATCGGAGGATGTAACCTTAGTGATTCCTTAACAACTGCTTGTAGGTATGGAAGTTTTCCTATGTCACTCTCTTCAAAATCTTTGTCACCAACCACTGTGTTAAGCTCAGTTTTAACCTTCAACATACATTCACGGTTGCATAATAGTTCCGTCATTGCCCATTCTATTGTACTGCTTGTTGTTTCTGATCCAGCCAAGAATATTTCCTGAATATACATCGTCACAAATTAAATAAGCTCGTAATAGTATGTAAATTCTAGTTCAACTGACAAAAATTGATATTGTTAGAGTTAGACTGGACGTTAATACCAAAGTCTAGAGTCTGAACTCTGGATTTTATAACTATGCGTGAGTTTTTAGTAGTTATTACGACTCAGATAAGATAAAAAAATAGCATGTAATATGATTACCAAGATGAATATGTTGAGATCTTTATCTGAGACGTTGAGTGAATTCTGGTTCTCATTTCTTTGAAACTCGAGTAACACATCCAAGAAGTCTCTTGTTCTGTCATCATCTCGAACCCCTTCCAAATCCAAACGCTCTTTCACAAACGTGGAAGCAAATTTGATAGCTTTTCCCATATCCCTATCCATTTTTCTCCTTAAACCTTGTGGATCCAACCACCTTAACCAAGGAAACAAATCCGACACGTTGGCATGTCCGGTCCACTCCATGAGTCCCATAACAGCGTTAAAAAACTCAGATCCATTTTCAGATTCCATATCAAACATATCACGGGACAGCATCAAGTTTCCAAACAAGTTAAAACTCATGAAGAAAACAAACTGTGACAAGTGAAGTCCACGACCATCTTTCAACTGAACTGCTTCTTTTGCAACCCAAGTGAGCATGTCGTGAACGCATCTACGACGGACGGAGATTGTGTCGTTTATGCGTTTCATGACCAACATGTCCACGGTTACTAGACGGCGCATGAGTCGCCAGTAGGGACCGTAAGGGGCCAAAGCTACGGATGATTTGTCGTAATCATGAGCACGCATGGTTTCCGTTATGGTTCGATCTGCGAAACTGTGGTCGTGGTTTTTGAAAAATATGGTAGCTTCTTTGGCTGAGAGTATTGCCATAGTGTTTATGGCACCGATTTTGAGCCATAAAATTGGACCATATTTTTCTCTCAAGTTGGCGAGTGTACGGTGAGGCATTTCTCCGAGTTGGAACATGTTTCCAAATATAGGCCATCCCGGTGGTCCGGGCGGAAGGCGGCGCTTGGCGGCCGAGACTTTTCTACGGTGGTTGAGGAGGAAGAGAAAGATTAAAGGAAAAGATAAGAGTAGGAGAATGATAACAAGACCATGTTGTGAAGGATATACCATGGTTTCTTTGTTAACTCAATTCATTTGCAGATAGATTTTGGTTCCTCTTTAATCATGATTATGATAGGGTCCTACATAAACAAATACGTACTTAATATATTTACAGCAAGCCTTACACCTACACCGTATGTACGGACGACACTGTTCATGTACGGACGACACTGTTCATGTACGAACGATTACTATTCATGTACAGACAAATATTATTCATTTACGGACGTTTATTTTTAATACCTGAACGTGCAATAACTAACTTTATTACTGCATTAACCAAGTTTTTACACTCTATTAACCAAGTTTGATTACTGCTAAAAATTATTTTTAATACCTGAATGTTGCATTAACTAACTTTATTACTACATTAACCAAGTTTTTACACTGCATTAATCAAATTTGGTGACTGCCAAAAAATATTTTTAATACCTGGATATTGCATTAACCAATTTCTTTACTGCATTAGCCAAATTTTTACACTGCATTAATCAAATTTGGTGACTATTGTAAAGTATTGTTCATGAATAGTAACGTGAACAGTTACGTCCGTACATGAATAGTAGTCGACCGTGCATAAACAGTTACGTCCGTACATGAATAGTAGTCGACCGTGCATGAACAGTTCCGTCCGTACATGAATAGTAATCGACTGTGCATAAATAGTGTCGTCCGTACATACGATATTAATGTAAAGTTTGGTGTAAGAATATCATTTATGTATTTTAAAATATGCACCTAGTTGAGTATATTAAATTAAGATGACGTGCAAATATTTAAATCCGTTCCATTTGCATGAAACCAAGAGTACCGTCGAAGGCATCTTCAACAGTTGGCAGACAACCAAAGATAATATATTTATTATGTTTAATGCATATTATTTTAAGGGGCTAAAACTCATCTAAGAGTCCTTTTAATAATTTGCAAAAGACAAGAAAAGAAATACGGAAGATAACAATATAAGCACGACACCACCAGCATTTAAATTGTCGAAAAGAAATATTGTTATAAAGCTCCAAGAATACTCTAAAAAATGTTTAAGGTAAAATATATTGTTTAGTTATTTTTGCCTCATAAGTGTTTGTGTCCGTTACGAAATGCATGGAGTTGGGTTTTTCAACTTTAATTTACTTTGTCCTATACGTGGAGCTGAATCACGTGTGTCCTATATATGTTACTTCTCCATGAAATGTGCGTGGCAAGTCAATGAGAGTTTATAGGGGCCACAACTTTCTCTTGGATAGAGTAGCTTGATGCAGAGTTGACCTGAATGGTCAAGCAGAGGACGAGCATGCATGTACCCTAGTTTGTCTTGTTGAAGCTGAGATAACTTGAATGGCTCGTGGGAAATTTAGCTTTTCTGGTTTTATAAAGAATAAAGTTAGAGAATATTTGAAATTTGGGTTGGATGCTAGTTAAATAAAAGTTAGGTTGTAACATAAATACGGTTTGATTCGGTTTACGAAATATAAACCGCAAATCGAATCGAACCGTGTGATTTTGTTAAAAGATTATCCAAACAAATCTGAACAAATGAGGTTTTTTACGGTTTCGATTTAGTTTAGTTTGGTTTGCAATTTTTTATTGGATTGGTTTGGTTTTGAACATCCTTATCTATAGGCTTACAGGGGGTGGCTTATGATTTGGCATACAATGATATAGTCTATTTGGAAAGGGGGACAACTTCTCTACCCATCACAAAAAGTTGGGTAGTGTACATTCAACCAATCATATAATGCCATCTAATTTTAACACAATTAATTATTTATTAAATATTATAATTGATTGTTATTTTCAAGACATTTTACAAAGGAGGTAACATTACCCAACTTTTTGAGTTGGGTAGATAAGAATTCACCTTTGGAAAGTTAGGAATGATATAGTGTTCTTAGAAAAATCGGTGACATTGAAGGACATGAAAGATATGAACATTCTTTTGGTTTGAAAATGATATCTTGGTAAGTCTCTCGAAAACTCATGTGCTTTTTCGATCTGCCTCAAAAATCCTATCAGACATATGAGTCAATAGCAGTCTGAGTGTCTTTAACCTCTTTTGAATGTGTTCTTGGTGTTCAATGAAGATTAGTGTTGTTTTATTGTAGGGAGATCTAGCTTGTATTTTTTCTAGTTCTCTCGGTCGTCCTCCTTCTTTTGGCTTCAGCTTTTAGTTGACTTACTCGTTCTGATTTTCTCTGTTGTGATGATTTTTTTTTTCTCCTTGTTTTATAGGGTTTTTTGTCATCTTTTCTATAGGCTTGTTATTTCGACACTTCTTGTGTTGTTTTAAAAAAAAAAAGAGTTTTACACACTTCTCTCTACTACATACATGTCTTATTATGTCTCTACCAATAAACTTCTACACCTCTCTAGGAATTTTATTGGAATTATATGTACTTTCAATTTCTTCGTAGATATCTTCTAGCCTTCACGATGATATGTGCTATCCTTTATATCTTGTAGACTTCGTGTACTTGTCACAATCCTTTCATATGTAGTGTCTTCGAAAGTAGATGACATTGGTGAGTGAGACTCTTATTGAACTTTGATACATATATTTCTTCTTCAAATTTCAAAAAGAAACTATATTCCTTTTTTTGAGTACCAAAATGTCATTCTCCTTCTTCATTAAAGACCATATCTTAACTAATTCCATTCTTAGAACTGTTAGTGGACGTCTAATTTCATTCTTCTCACATATTTTTTGAAACTTCTTTGAAGTGAATTCACCTTCTCAGTCTGATTGCATAACTTTTATCTCTCGACCAATTTCTTTCTCCACGACTAGGGATGGCAACGGGTCGGCAAAATAACCCGCATCTAAACCCGAACCCAAATCCTGTTTGGGTGGCAAAATAACACCCACGCTCACACCCGTTGGGTTCGGGTTTTTTCACCCAAACCCGAATCCGCAGCAAAATACATAAAATGCATTTTTCCTACAACTTTCCACAATATTATATATATATATATATATATATATATATATATATATATATATATATATATATATATATATATATATATATATATAAGCAGGTGTGATTTTAGGTTTCGGGTGCGGGTTTCAAACTACCCAAACCCGCACCTGAAATATCGGGTGGCACCCGAACCCGACCCAAACTCAGTCAACTCGAGTTTTCATCCATTCACTCAGGTTCAGGTGCGGATGGGCCTCGCGGGTTTGGGTTTGCTTGCCATCTCTATCCACAATAGCTTTGAGCTTCTTAAAGTTAGTAAGTACTTATGATTTCTCCTTCAAGAAATAAACCCAAGTTTTTCTTGAAAATCATCAATGAAAAGAAGCAAATATTATGTTTTCTTGTTAGCTTAGCTTGATTGACCCACACACATTGACACGTATAAGCTCGAGTGGCTTACTGACTATTGAGCTTGACTCCTTTGGAAAACTCGTACTAAATTGTTTTTCGAGTAAGCATCCTTCGCATAATTGATATGGATGATTGATTGGTGGTGCACCTTTCTCCATATTTTGTTTTGACATCAAACTTAAGCCTATAATTTTTGTCTCATTCATCTTGTATTTTCTAAGAAACTTTTTAACAATTTTTCTTGGTAGATGAATATTTCTTTTTCTTGTTGTTTTATTTGTAGTCCAAGAAAGAATCGTAATTCTTCTATCAAAGTGATGAAAATCAAAAGTGGTTGGATGCAATGCACGATGATATGAAATCATTTCATGATATTTGTTAGTACCATGGTTTTAGGATTGGTAAAATTTTTGCCAAAACATGGTTCACAGCAAGATGTTGGGAGAGATGTTCTAACATGTTGTTCAGGTTCATTGAATACAAATATGCTGGCATGCTGTACCAAAACATCAGTACATACTGTTTTTAATTCTTGACAGATTTAATTTGATTTTGTGAGATTCCTTTTGGCTATATCTCACTTATTTTTGTAGGTCAATAAGATTTAATCTGGAACAATAGATTCGATCTCCAATTGTACATAAGTTTCTAAAATTGGTTATTAAGACAATTTAGGAAACTTAATATTTTATTCCAAGATTTAAGAGGATTTTTCTGTATGATTGGTGTAGCTCTCAGCTTGTGGATCAAGGAATATCTGGGTGAATATTTCGAAGCCCGTAGATTGCTGAGTAGTATTCAGGGAGATACCTAAACCTAATGTAATCAAGTTTATCACAATTGTAAAATTAGAAGAAGCTTAGAGTCTTAGGTTTTCATAGTCTCTTGTATTTTTGTAAGTCACCCGTGTATCTTTTGATACAGTGAGGTAGACTAGTTGTTACTTGATAGTTTGTCAAGTTAATGTTCTCAATCTTGAAGCTTTTAAGCATAGAGTTGGGTATATTTCTCAGTAAAAAGATTTTAAGCATTGGAAGTATAATCTTCTGTTTGGTCACTACTGTGATTGGTTGTAGGAAGTAAGAAGGATATCTCATATCTAGATGGTTCTAGGTAGAATTTTCACAAGGTAGGAATTAGAGAGAGAAGAGAGAAGACTTCAAAAGAGAGAAAAGAGGAGAGAACCATATTTTCGTTTTTCTGCAACCGTCAGATCAAGTTCAAATTTGGAAGGCAGGGTTGTAACATCTGTATCCAACTTTTGACCGTTCAGATCTTCAAAATGAGGTTTGAGCTGAGAGATATCTGTTTCGCACTAAAGCTGCAGATTTGAATAATTTTTTAGCTTCTTGATTCTTATTTGTAAGCTAGTTTGCTTTGTGATTTGCGATTGTTAGCATTAGTTTGTGAATCAATTTAATACTCTCTTGCACCTTTATTTGGTTATAGTGGAGTTATTTCTTTGATCAGAACGACTCGTGGTTATTACTCTCATAATTAGGAGTTTTTCACGTTAAAAAATTGGTGTTCTCTTGTATCTTTATTTGTTCGATTTGTTGTCATATATTTATTGTTGATCCTAATAAATTTTTACAAATTTGAAGAATTTTATATCCGTTGTGTATTAGTTTATCATTGTATGTTTATTTATCATCAATATGCACGAATAGTGCAAAAAAAATTTACACGGTCAGATAATCATAGCCATTAATTTTTATATGTATTTGACTTTTTTTTAACCAAATCTATTTGTTAACGGTTGTGATGCATCGATGTTATACATACGAATTACACGATGTTATACATACCAATTACACGATTATACACTGATTATACATACGAATTATTCTCATTAAAAAAATTGTGTTTTTTATTAAAGGGTGTCGGTGAAGATTTGGCTTTTATTTGTGTATGTAGTTTACTTTATGCAATTGATCAAAATCAATAGTTGTTTAACTTCTAAAAACTGTGCAAAAATTAATAATAATTAAAAACTGGATCAAGCATTCGGTTTATTTTACATCCAACAGAAAAAACAACTGACTGAGATTTATTTATATAAGGCAACAAAATAACAACCGATGTCGTGTTGGGAACGGAATCTTCTCAAAACTCCCGTCCTCGATCTAAGGATCTCTTTCAAAAGAATGATGCTAGATCAAAAAAATTAATCGCATACTTTACTTTTTTTCCTAAAGACTAATTACATATATTTCATCATGAATTCTAAGGCTTTATATAAATGTTAAGGGAGACTCAGCTATGAGGGGAATTATGAAAATGGATGGTCATTATATTCTTTGTTTGTTGTTGTTGGGTTTTATGTGGGGTGACAAATAAGTATGTCCACTTCGTTTAGCTCCGTCGTATAAAAGTCTAAAATAACGGGCTAGTATGAGGCATAAATAGTTCAGTGTGTGGGTTTAAAATTTTATCCAACCCCGCATAAAAAGTGTGTGTTGAGAATTAAGTGTGAGTAAGAAGTCTACATTGGTTAAAAAAGAGAAGAATAAACATTTAATAACTAAGAGAACTCACACACCTATCACCTTAAGATTTTAGGTGAACATATGGTTGTGTTAATTCACATGTCTGCAAAAGATATGAGACAGAACGGTCAGATTAAAGGGTGAATGCCTAAATCTTTGACCCGCTCCTCACTAAAATGTAGGCAAAACGAATATGTCCAACAGACCGAGCCTGTTTTGCCATCCCTAGTTTAATGTAGAGGTGTTCATGATTTATGAACCATAAGAAATTAAATAGTTCAATTCAATTTGTAGTACTACTTCGATAAAAATTCAATTAATTATTAAAATCGTTTCAGTTCAAAAATTTGAAAAATATATCAAAAAGTTTGTTCTTGTCACCTTGAAATTTGCTTGTGGATAATTTGAAAATTAAACAAAAATGTGAGGTACCAAATACAACTTTGGTGTGACACGTTAAATCCTCCATGAAAGTAGAAAAATGGGCTTTAGACCCACGTACAGATATTGGGTTATTGTATTGTTTCTAAAAATTAAGATAAGATGAAGACAATTTCTTTGTAGAAAACCTCAAGAGGGAGAATTCCTACTAAAAAATTTAAAATACTCCTGTTTCAGAGATGCATTTCCGAAGTATTTTGTTTCTTTATATTTTTATAGAATTCAGAAATTTATCTTCGAAAACATTAATTTAGGGGCGTTTCCGTAGATGCATCTCCAAAAACACTAATTTTTTAGTGTTTTCGAAAATGCATCTCCGAAAACAAAAATCCTCCCATGACTTCTTCTTCTCCGAAACAAAAACCCATTTTTTCTTTTTCTGTTATTTCACATTTTAGATATTTCTTTTGGATTCTCAATCTTCCATTGCATAAATTTTGGATGTGAAGAATAATTGTTAAATCAAATCAAATACGAAGAATAAAGAAATATGGAGCACACTAAATTAGAGCAGTCAAAATGGGTTAATCCATATGGGCCGGTCCGTTATGCCCGAAAAATCATAGAGTTTGGGCCTTAAAATTAGAGCACATATTTTTCAGGATCTTTTTAGCCCAAGTCTGAAAAACCCGCTACCCATTAGAGCTAGCCCATATGGGCCGTGGGTAGCTCATTAGACCCACATAATTATAAATTTTTAAAAAAATATTTATATTTATATTATCTTACTCCAAAATAACATATTGATTTTTCTCACTTCACTAAATTTTATTTCTATTTTATTCAATCTTTCACTTTTAAATATTATACATTAATATAATCAATATTTTTTTCATTATATTATATTAATTTTTCTCTTATAATAAATATTCAAGTATTATTTTATACAATTTAGACATATATTTTATCGAGAAATACATTATAGTATTTATAAGAAATAATATAATACTTAAAAATGCATTATGTTTAAAATAACATAATTTTTAATTTTATTTATAAGAAATATTATGGAGTTTTTATTTTATTTTTTAAAAATAAAAAAGCCCATTTAGGACCAGGTAGTCCGAAGCCTATCTAGGCCGGACTCAGGTAGTAAATCTCGAGCCCATATTACACAAGACCTTTTTGGCCCAGCCCTGAAAAGTTCAGAATCTGCCAGAACCCGCCCATTTAGAGCCGAATAGTCCATATTGACAGCTCTACACTAAACATAAGAGTCAATAACGAGGTTGGCTACAATAGAGGAAGGAGGTAATTGTGCAGTGGATGTGGGCGTGGCTGTAAAAATCAATTGTGTGATTTGATTTTAGTTTTGGCTAGGATGGTGCTGGTACCGGCATGGCTTAGATGATGTTGTAAAAATTCAGATCTGCAAGTGATGATATTTTGGAAATGCATTTCTGAATTATTCGAAAGGGTGTTTTTGAAAGTGCATCTCCGAAAACACATTTATTTCTTAAAAATAAAGTGTCCTCGGAATTGCACTTCCGAAATCAATTTTTTTTTAGAAAAAAAAATAATTTTGAAAATGCATTTACAAAATATAGGGACATTTTAGAAATTTCACCACGGATATTAAGAAGGTTGGGAATCCATAAAAAAATTGTTTAAGATGAAAGGTTAAAACAATAATGAAATAATCTTGATTTATTGTAGCCATTGGAAAATCTAAGTTTGTAAGTTGAAGTATTTGGTTTGGTTATCGAAATTTATGTCCAATGGGAAGTAACACAAAACAATACATTGTTAAAGATGCTACATGGACAAAAAATCATCATCGGGACTTTTTAAAATGCAATATTAGCATGTCTTTTCTTCTCATCTCATGAGAGTTTGAATATAAATGTGCTTCAGGAAATTTTCCAGGTGAGAAAGTTCATAGTACAATTTGAATCATGCAATAAGCATATTAATCACATGTGCTTAGGAATTTTTAAGCATATGTTTCATATTAAACAATTGTATGATTCGAATCAATATATCAATTTTTTTTAATGGAGCTCAAATATTGTGATTCAAATTAAGCCATTGAATGATTCGAAATAAGTGTATCAGGAATTAAAATATTAGGAAAATTCTTTGGCCACCTCCCAACCTTCTAGGTTATCTCTGGAGAAAAATCCAATCTACTCCTGACTTCGAAAATGCATTTTCGAAATGCAAGAAAAATGTGTTTTCGGAGATGCATCTCCGAAAACGCCATTTTTTTTTGAAAAAATTGTTTTATTTCGGAAGTTCATTTCCGAAAACAGCATTTTGGAAGTTCATTTCTGAAATACTGTGCGTTTTGCAGATTAAGCAAAACAGCCCCCTCCCCCATTCATTTAACCCTAATCCTATTCTAAACTCAACCTCTCTTCAAAATTTCTGCAAAAAGCAAGTGTGAAGTATCAGAGATTGCCAACATCTTCTTCCAATCTCAATCTAAATCATCTCAAACTCTATTAGTGGTAAGTTTAGTGCATTTTTTTCAATTTTTAGATCCATTATTATATCTCTATTAGGGTTGTTTAGGTTGTTTAGGTTCATTAGTCAAACTCTAAACTGCTATTTAAGTTGTTTAGAATGAATAGAATTAGTTATATTTTAGGATTACCTCCATTCCCAGTTTCGGAAATGAACTTCCGAATTGTATCAGAAGTGTAATTTTTTTTAGTTCTTTATGTTGTCTCGCATATTAATCGATTTCAATTGTTTTCAGGAACATGTCAGACAACCTAGCATGCATCAGACAGGGTAGAGAGACCCAGACTGCGTCGGCTAGACGCGAGCGGGCAGCGCAGCTGGCGTCGACACGGGGACGGGGGCAGGGCCGGGGACGACGTGTGCGAGTTCCCGTGGAGATGGACGTGGGTACTGTCGCGGGCGAAAAACCGTTTTGTTCCTCTTTTTTGTGGGATGAGACACCTGATGCCTTCTTTGGGCTCGAGTGCTCAAAAAAAATGATTTTTCTTTTGTATCGACCAAACTTTTTATTGTTTCCAAAAGAGGAAAAGGAAAAAAGCTGCAATAACCTAAAAGTGGGGGAAGAGATCTTGGGTAAGAGGGTTGGTTATACGAAGGGAAGGTATTAGCACCCAACGTATCTATAGTACTCTATAGGTTTCTTTGCTTTGTTTTTCATTCCATGTTGTTGAGAGGTTCTGTTGTGAAATAGGTGGGACCTAAGGTGTTTGTTTGATTATGCTCGCAAAGATCATCGCGATCCTCTGCATACATATCCCTTAGAGGGAATCAGAGCATCTGTAGCTCGGGGTCTACGGGTGCTAAGGTTTGAGTGGTTTTTTTGTTTTGTTTTGCTCGCCAAGGATCGACCTTGTGCCTACGTATTCTCAAAGGGATGTTGAGAAAGTCAGAGCAATCGTAGTTCCCACTTATGCTAGTGGAAGCAAAGGAAAATAGACAAATGTCGTCTAAATGCTAGATGTATCTAATCTATATCATCACATACATCTGTTTGATTTTTTTTGTTTGAAAATCTTTTCATTATAAGCCCTGGGCCATGCCACTTATGGCGCTTAGAATGATAAAGATGTTTTTGTTTGTTTAACCAGCCTTGTGGCAAAAACTTTCAATGAAGTCAGCCTTGTGACAAAAAGTTTTGATTAATCAGCCAGCCTCGTGGCAAAAGTTTCAATGAAGTCAGCCTTGTGACAAAAACTTTGATTAATCATCCAGTACGGTGGTAAAACAGTTTGATTGATTAGCCAGCCTTGTGGCAAAAAAGTTTGATTAATTTAGCCAGCCTTGTGGCAAAAAAAAGTTTGATTGATTGATTGATTGTTTGTGATGATATAGAAGAGATACTCCTAGCATAGAGATGAAAAATGTCTAATCTCCTAGGGTATTTGGTTTGGATATTGGGGATGCTTATAAGAAGCCCGTGGGTCCTTGTACGAAGCCCAAGAGGAGGCTATCCGAGGGTCCTTGCATTGTAAGCCCAAGAGGAGGCTATGGGAGGGACAATCCAGGGTCCTTGCATTGTAAGCCCAAGAGGAGGCTATGGGAGGGTCACTCGTTTGTACAAAGCCCAAGGGGAGGCATGGTATAGTTGGTTTGAGCTCTTAGAGCGATTTCACCGGGAAACCATACTCTATGTCCTAACCTAAACTAGTGGAGATTCTTTGCACGAAGCCCAATAGGAGGCTATGGGGAACCTAGTGTTGTACTAAGTTGAACAAGCATATAACACAATCACAAGTATGAACAAGTATGAACAAATATGAACAAGTACATGAACAGATATGAACAGTTATACATATATGACAAAGTGTGTGTATATAATGGAGTTTATGAAGGAAATATACCTGTAAGCATGATCCATTTGTATACACAGGGCTCGGGACTCACACTCGGGGAGAGGTCCACTTGAGTTTATTCACAGCTATGTAAACAGGTATTTACAAGGGCTCGGGACTTATACCTACATGGAGGCCCATGGTATTTTTGGGAAGATTTAAAGAAACCTTCATTTTTGGTTTGTCATTCAAAGTTAAAAAAAATCAAACTGAGATATGTACAAAAGGCGTACAATGAAATACCTAATTTCATGTACTCGAGTGGGTATGTATAAAAGGGCTTGGGGCTTATACCTACATGGAGGCCCATGGCGTATTTGAAAAGCTTTGAAATTGTTTTGTTAACAGACGCGTCGTTTGAAAAACGGTTTGAAAGTTTGTTTTGAAAGAGTTTTCTGTACAAAGAAAAACTGTATAAAAGAAAAAAGAGTGGGTCTTATACTCTCTAATATTCGAGAGGCCCCACATCGTTTTGAAAATCAATTGATCAATTAAAAAAAAGATTTAATCAATAGTTTCAAAAAGAAATGGTTTATTGTTTTGAAAAGAACGATTGCTCGTTTTAAAATGGTTTGAATTTTGAAAGAAATCAATTTAATCAAGATAAACAAAAGATTATCCTTAATTAACATTTAGATGATTAGGGTTTACTTCAAAAAATATTTACAAGTGATTAAGTTTGAAAATCAAATGAAAAATAATATTTTAAAGTATTAAAAAAACACTTAAAACATGTCATTTTAAACCTATTTAAAAATGTATTAAATAAATCTTTTTTGATGATTTTTTTTGGTATTCATGAAATATGTATATTAAATGAGAAGTGTGCAAAAAATGAATAAAAAATGAGTTAATTTGATTAGCTAAATTAATTAATGAAGTTTGTTAAAAAAATGAAAGAAAAATAGTGTTAAAAAAATGTTTTGGTCCCTAAGGGTGTTGAACCCGTGACCTTATGCTCATCAGCCAAAACAACAACCAACTGAGCTGCGCGTGCAGCTTGTTAATGATACACGTTCATTTGATTATATTTAAAAACAAGTATTTGAATTTCTGAACAAAAAAATGGCGCCAAGAACACTATCCCCATTTGATTTTGAAAATTCTGAAAACTGAACCAAATTGATCAAGTGAAGGGTCTAACTCACTCGTTTTTTCACAAGGATCATGATGGTGGTCTTTAATTTCATTTATTTTTGCTCTAAGGTGATCAATTTTGTGATGAACACGAAGAACCCTAATTCTGAGATTGATCATGAAATCGTGTATGTGCAAGATAAATAGCAATTGATTGAGGGTTAATGATCCTCATAGGTGCAGAAACAAGATGGTATGTTCATATTTCATTTATGATGCATGATTCATAGAGTTTGAAGTTCATGAGCACTTACCTCAAAAACGGCCAAGCTGGAGATTGAATTTTGCGAAGGAGGTGTTACAGATGTTGTTGCTCGATCTGGACAGCTTCAATGAACCTTATGGAAGGTGTCTGGATGCTTGGAGTGAATTGAAAACACCTGGAGTAGTTGGAGGTACCCGATCTGCAGTTAAGCCTAAGTGTGAATCGAGCTCTATGATTTTGATGTTTCAGGTTGGTGATGATGATTGGGATAGTTCATATATGGTACATGGATGGTGTTAGAAGTGATAGTTTGGACAGAGATGAGCTAGAATGGATTTTGGCATGATAAGGTTCATTTCATGTTCATATGGAGGTGAGATGATGATTCTGAGTTTTGGGGTGATTTGGGGTGTGTGAGTGGTTCAAACACATCCCATATGATGTTTATGAGTTGCTAGAACCATCACTTTGGCCATAACTTCAAGGGTTTGAAGGTTGAGTTTTGTACCTCTAAGAAACTTAAGAAACTTGCATTCTAAGAAAGAAAGAGAAAGCCTATAATTTGTGAGACTTTGGTGTGTTTTTGAATGGAGTTTGGACCTCTATTTATAGGCCAAAGAGTCTGAACTCAGAGCTTTGCAACTTGATCAAAGTTTGATGATTTGGCTTAAGAGATAAAAAGGAATCTTTTACATTTAATGCAAAATGGTTAAAGTGACCAAACCATGGTTAAAACTCAAGCTTCTTATCCTCTTCCATTCTGATCTCAAATCAGAGAAAATATCTTCAATTATTGCCTCTTTGCATCATTGCTTGGATTATAGGTCATGTAGTCTTGAAACTTAGTGAAAAATGGTGAAAATTCAAGTGAAAATGATCACTAAATGCATAATTCAAAACCATAGCTACACTCCATATTTTTTCATGCTCTTGGACATTTTGGAAAGCTCATGTTGCATACTTCAAAACCCTAGTTGAAAGTTTCTTCAAGATCTTTAAGGAAGTGGGTGAAAAAGATCCATGAACTTTAAAGAAAATGAGGTTTTAAGTGAAATTTTCAAAAAGTACCAACTTTGAAGCTCCATATCTCTTAAATGGTTGATCTTATGGAAAAAAATTATATGTGTCAAAGTTGTTTATTGGATCAAAATCTACAACTTTCATGTTGGAAGTTTTTTTTAGTTTGTAGGTGAAATTTTGAGTTATTCCCTTTCAAAGTTTGGAAAAAACCATGAAAAACACTTAGAAATTTTTCTAAGTATGAAAAGTCAAACTTTTGACTTTTTGATTCTTGATTGATTTTCTTGATTTCTTTTGATCAAATGACCTCATATATCATATATTGATGATTCAAAACTTCAAAAGTCATGGTTGACCAAAATTCCCCAAAGGTCAATGGTGATCTTGTACGGTTGACTTTTTCAGACGAATCGCGTTTCTGGAGATTTCAAATGAAACAGGCTATCCTCACCATATGAATGGTATGAATGGATCATATTGAAGCATTAGAGGATATTGAGCCATGTTTTGAGTTGTGGCACCATGTCCTGATTAAAAAGTCAGTTGTTCAGTGAATTAGGTCAAAAACCCTAATTGTCGACCTGATGAGATTGATGACTGTAGGTCTTGAATTGAGATGCAATTTCCATTGGATATTGTCATAGGGATTATTTGAGGATGATTGAAACCTTTGATTGACTTCCTGGGGATTTTTAGGGTTTCCCAAATGTGATCCCTGATTTCAGTCCCTGATAGTTCAAAACCCTGATCTGAGGATTTGTCTGATCAATCTTTGTGTAGGAGATGTCTTGAGCCAATGGATTAGGTCAAAGTGATGTACTTGGGGTCTTGAGGTCATGTCCCAAGTCATTAGGTCAAATCCTGAGCAAAAGTCAGGGGTGTGCTATCTTCAGTCAAAACCCTAATCTGGTTGATTCAGAGCTTTTGAGCTTGTTGAAATGAAACTTTGAGGACCAAATGTTGATTGGTTATGAAGATGATTCATTTGAGATGAAGGGAGAACAAAACCCTAATTGATTGTTACTTGTACTGATGAGTGATTTCCTGATTAAATCCTGCTGAGTCACAAGTAGCAAACACAAGCTATGCAATTTGTTAGAGATGCAAATGATGCATATGCAATGATATGAGGTGGTATCTTAGGTCAAAAATTGGGGTATGACAGATGCCCCTATTTAAGTTTCTTCAACCTCAGAGATGAAGATTGAAAATCTTCGTTTCGATAGGGTGGAAGAGACTTAAATATCAGAAGACGCGAATTTTGGACCTAAGATACCAAAATTGCGAATGATGCAAAGATATCTTCACCGAGGGAACATCAAGAACTGACTCCACTGGGGAAAAGAGATTGGGAAGGATGCCTCAATCCGTTTTAGGAAGAGAATCCGTTTTTTTTCGGGAAAGCAAGTGTATGCTTCACAAGGAATGATAGCTTTGTAAGAAAAGCTTACCTACTGACATTACCGACTATCTGCACAGGGATAGACTTGTTAATAATGCGAAGGTGAAATGTATGAAACTATATTACCGACTATCAGCATGGTGATAGACTTGACAAGGTAAAAAGAGTTTCAAAGGTTTGGTTAATATTATCGACTATCAGCATGGTGATAGACATGTTTAATAATATAACCAAAACAAAAGGGTACCGACTACCAGCCTCGTGATAGCGGTTTTGAAGACATGATCAATTATCAGCCAAGTGATAAAATGATCCTGGAGACTTTGCTAGGGAAATTACTGGTTATTCAGCCTTGTGAACAGTAATAAGGCCCTGATTGTCAGATGGTCTTCATGATTGATTTCCTAGAGAGGAAATTTTTGAAAGAAACATAACTGCTCAGATGATGAGGCTATTGCTTATTGTCTGTTTTTTCACGACTCTGTTTGAGGAATCGGAATTTGAATCTGGTAAAGACAAGGTTCTATCCAAGAATGAATTGGAAAGAAATAGTCAGACAAGACTTTGTACCCATGAGGAATGAACTCGAATGGGGATTTTCTCCTTTGTTTTGAGAGGAGAAACTAAAGCAACCTTCTTCCACGAGGAATGATCTCAGTGGGGAACTGGAGAAAGAAAGGATGTTATTTCTGCTTATGGGTGACAATCTATTTGAGAGATGACATGCCCATACCTGCTTCTTTTTTCTTTTCTTTTTTTCTTTTTTTTTATTTCTTTTTGAGGATAAATATATCCTAAACAAGTAAGTATTGAAAAATGCAAGAATGCATAAACAATGCAAATATGTATGAATGATGAATGTCATGAATGTAGCATGCATACTGACAATACTGACAGACAGAGGAGTATATACTGGAGACGGACCGACGTCGCAATACAACCAGATACTTGGCAAATGTTCTTCAGCACGGTGTAGATAACACAGGTGATGAATGGTGTTGCGTGCTTTAAACTTCTCTGGGGAAGATAAGCATTTTTCCTTATTGAGATGGAAGAACCTTTTCACTGGGGATGGAAAATCTTCGTTACTAGGGATAAAAGACCTTCTTCACTGGGGATAGAAGAGCTTCTTCACTGGGGATAATTGCTTCAAGAATTCTTTTCTGGGACAAGAATACCGTTGTCTCAACAATTTTTCAGGGAGAATCCTTTTGTTCATCCTATGGAGACGACTGCTGATGTTCCTTCCGTTGTTCACAACTCAAAGGAAAATTTCGCTTTTATTTTGAAAAAGAAAAGTGAAGTAAATTCATTTAAAACTTATTTTTCTTTTCTTTCAAAAACGAATAACATAATTAAAGCGTCATTTTGCAAGCTAAAAGAAATTAGAGATTGCAAACAAGTGGGCACAAGGCTCAAATTTATTTAATAGGATGGTAATCAGCTAAAGGCGTGATTCCATAGAGTATTTACAAAAGTTGGAAATGGTAATTATGCGGAAAAGGCTACATTGAAAGCAATAACCACTATTCCCTTACAACTTTGAGTTACAACTGTGCTTGTCGCTTCAGATTGGCAATGATTCGATCGAAGTTCCTTTGATGAAGAAGACTCCTCAGGTGACGAAGTACGGACTGATGCAGTTACTTTGTCATAAATCCTTAATTTTTGCCTAGATTGCCCTTTCAGGTTTTCAATCTACCAGGATGAATTTTTTTCTGTTTTTTGTCTCTAATTTTTGCCTGGACCGCCCTTTCAGGTTTTCAGTCCACCGAGACGCTCATTTTTGCCTAAGTCGCCCTTTGCGGGTTTTCAACTTACCGAGCTGTTCTTTTGTATTTTTTAGACAAAGTATTTCTTGACTGCATCAGCATTCACAGGATGTGGGAGTTCATCACCATCCATGGTTGCAAGAGTCATGGCGCCGCCAGAAAATGTTCTTTTGACAACATACGGGCCTTCGTAATTAGGAGACCATTTGCCCCTATAATCTGGTTGAAAAGACAAGATCTTCTTAAGCACGAGGTCGCCTTCTTGAAATTCACGAGGTCGAACCTTTTTGTTGAAGGCTTGTTTCATCCTTGCTTGGTATAACTGTCCATGGCAAAGAGCAATCATACGTTTTTCTTCGATTAAGTTCAACTGATCGTATCTGCTTTGACACCATTCGGCCTCTGATAACTTAGTTTCCATGAGGACTCTCATTGATGGGATTTCAACTTCTACGGGGAGCACAGCTTCCATGCCGTATACTAGAGAAAAGGGAGTTGCCCCTGTTGAAGTACGCACTGAGGTACGATACCCGTGTAAAGCAAATGGCAGCATTTCATGCCAGTCTTTGTAAGTGACGACCATTTTCTGGACGATCTTCTTAATGTTCTTGTTAGCGGCTTCGACGGCGCCATTCATTTTTGGTCTGTAAGGAGAAGAGTTATGATGCTCAATCTTGAATTCCTCACACAATTCTTTCATCATTTTATTATTCAAGTTTGAACCATTGTCAGTAATGATCTTGCTGGGAATACCATATCGGCAAATGATGTTATTCTTGATAAACCTTACAACCACTTGTCTTGTAACATTGGCGTAAGATGCTGCTTCGACCCATTTGGTGAAGTAATCAATAGCTACCAAGATGAAACGATGACCGTTTGAAGCTTTTGGTTCGATCATTCCAATCATGTCGATACCCCACATGGAAAAAGGCCACGGAGATGAGAGAACGTTGAGTAGAGTCGGTGGCACATGGATCTTATCTGCGTAGATCTGGCACTTGTGACATCTCTTCACGTGTTTGTAACAGTCAGATTCCATTGTCAACCAATAGTATCCTGCTCTTAAGATCTTTTTGGACATTGCATGCCCATTTGAATGAGTTCCAAAGGACCCTTCATGCACTTTATGCATTAACATGTCTGCTTCGTGTCTGTCCACGCATCTGAGCAAAACCATGTCAAAGTTTCTTTTGTATAGCACATCTCCGTTCAGGAAGAAACTGCCAGAAAGTCTCCTTAGAGTTTTCTTATCTTTGTTTGATGCCCCAAGCGGGTACTCTTGAATTTGAAGGAAGCGTTTGATGTCGTGGAACCACGGTTTATCATCGATGACTGCTTCAGTTGCAAACACATAGGCAGGCCTTTCAAGGCGCGTAATTCTGACTTTAGGCATATCGTTCCAATGATTGACTTTGAACATGGAAGATAGAGTAGCCAAGGCGTCTGCCATTCGATTCTGATCTCGAGGTATATGATGCAATTCAACCTTGTTGAAGAAAGTCAACAGACGTCTTGCATAATCTCTGTAGGGAATCAAGCCAGGGTGGTAAGTTTCCCATTTGTCTTTGATTTGGTTGATCACGAGGGCTGAATCTCCATATATGTCGAGGATCTTGATCCTTAAGTCAATGGCTTCTTCGAGACCCATGATACAAGCTTCATATTCTGCGATGTTATTGGTGCAATCAAATAGCAATCTGGCGGAGAACGGGATATGAGTACCCTTGGGAGTGATGATGATTGCCCCAATTCCATTGCCAAAAGCGTTTACTGCTCCATCGAAAATTAGGCCCCATCTTGATCCAGGCTCAGGACCTTCTTCTGGTAACGGTTCGTCACAATCTTTCATTTTCAAGTACATGACATCTTCATCAGGAAAGTCAAACTTGAGAGATTGATATTCATTAATTGGTTGATGCGCCAAATGATCGGCGAGAATGCTTCCTTTGACCGCTTTTTGAGCACGGTATTCAATGTCATACTCGGATAACAGCATTTGCCATCGGGCAATCCTTCCTGTTAAGGCAGGCTTTTCAAAGACATACTTGATCGGATCCATTTTGGAGATTAACCAAGTAGTATTGTTGATCATGTATTGGCGGAGACGTTTTGAAGCCCAAGCCAAAGCACAACATGTTTTTTCGAGCATGGAGTAACGAGACTCACAGTCTGTGAATTTCTTACTCAAGTAATAGATGGCATGCTCCTTCTTACCGGTTTCATCTTGCTGTCCAAGCATACAACCCATGGATTCTTCTAACACGGTAAGGTACATGATTAATGGTCTTCCTTCAACTGGAGGAATCAATATTGGTGGTTCTAACAGGTACTCTTTGATATTGTCGAACGCTTTCTGGCAATCTTCAGTCCATACAACCCCTTGATCTTTGCGGAGAAGCTTGAAAATTGGCCCACAAGTAGCAGTCATTTGAGAGATAAATCTGGAGATATAGTTCAATCGTCCGAGAAATCCTCTAACTTGCTTTTCAGTCTTTGGTGCAGGCATCTCTTGAATAGCTCTGACTTTGTCGGGATCTACTTCAATACCTCTTTGGCTGACAATGAAACCCAAGAGTTTTCCAGATCTAACCCCAAAAGTACATTTGTTAGGATTCAAGCGAAGCTGGTATTTCCTTAATCTTTGAAACAACTTCAAAAGGTATTCAATATGTTCTTCTTCTGTGCTGGACTTGGCTATCATGTCGTCCACATAAACTTCAATTTCTTTATGCATCATGTCATGGAAGAGAGTAGTCATTGCCCTTTGGTAAGTTGCGCCTGCATTCTTTAATCCAAACGGCATCACTTTATAGCAAAAGGTACCCCATGGGGTGATGAAAGATGTCTTCTCCATGTCTTCAGGAGCCATCTTGATCTGATTATAACCGGAGAACCCGTCCATGAAGGAAAAGACGTTGAACTTAGCAGTGTTATCAACCAGCATGTCAATATGTGGTAATGGAAAGTCATCTTTTGGACTGGCCTTGTTCAGGTCACGGTAGTCAACACACATTCTGACTTTGCCATCTTTCTTCGGAACTGGCACTATGTTAGCCAACCATTGAGGATATTCTGAAGTGACAAGAAAACCTGCGTCGAGTTGCTTTTGAACTTCCACTTTGATCTTGTTAGCCATATCAGGATGAGTCCTTCGCAATTTCTGCTTAACTGGCGGACATTCTGGCTTCAATGGCAAGTAATGCTGAACAATATTGGTATCCAACCCAGGCATGTCTTGGTAGGACCAGGCAAACACGTCAACATATTCTTTGAGAAGGTTTGTCAACTTACTCTTGACATCAGTATCAAGCAGCGATCCAATGGTCACTTCTTTTTTGTCTTCTTCAGAACCCAAGTTGATCTCTTCTAAAGGCTCTTTGTGAGGCAGAATGGCTCTTTCCTCGTGCTTAAGTAATCGAGAGATCTCATCCGGGATCTCCTCTTCTTCCTCTTCTTCGGCTTCGAACACAGGAAACTCAAAGTTGGGAGAGGGCATAGGGTTATTGCATTCAATGGGTTTATCAATAGTAAATCTGCACATGTGATTTATATTTATTTCAGAAAATTTATGAATGCAGGAGTGTATGCAGATTTTTTTTGGAAAAGTTTTTTTTTTTATTTTTTTATTTTTTTTTTGGTTTTTTAGGATTACCATTTCCAGAAAAAAGCAAAAAATAAAACATATAATGTAGGGAATTCAAAATGACACTTTATTTATGATTCATTTTTGAAACAAAGCCCTAAACACAAACTCATTTGCCTTGGGCAGGACAAAGAGGGAAACTTTTAAAACAAAGCCCTATACACAAAGTTATTTGGGCGGAACATTTAAAAGCAAAGCCCTATAAAACATCTCTCTGCTTTGGGCAAGGCAGGAGGTCAAAATAACAGCGAGGTGATTACTTTGAGCGGCGAACAACATTCGGAACGTCGACAGCTTTCCAGTAGCAACGAACTCCTCTGTGTATTATGTATTCAGGAAAATTCTCCTCAGAGTTATCTCCAGCATTGACATTGACCGCTGGTCGAGCAGGATTTGAAGGTCCTGGTTTGTCAACCTTGTTCTTTGTAGAGTTGAAACGGTCTTCTTCTACTTCTTGAAGAGCATAAGACGAGTCACAATCTTCAGAATTTTCAGGATGTAATTCCCAGTCCTCAGGATGAAGAGACTCATTGTCAGCGACACTTTCCGAGTCAGTTGCGGGACCATCTTCCCCTTCATCTTCAAAAATGGCATTTATGTGATAATAACCACCTTCAGGATTATAAACCTTGGCAGATGCATTAAATCCGAAATCTTCAGTAATTTCAGGCTGCTGAGAAAATTGACAGGGCTGATAAGCCTCTTCTGGTTGACTATTATATTCAAAGGAATCTCCCCATCCAGTTGGTTGGATATCTTCCATGGAAATCTTTGAACTTTCAGGCGCAGTATATTTCACCATATAATCATATTTTCCACTTGGTTGTCCCAAGGTGTCCCAAACCTCTGCAGGAATAGGTGGAATTTCTTTGCCTTTGGGTTTCTCTGACGGAGGATATGGTTCTTCCTGAGATATGTATCCCGAGTCATTGAGATAACATTTCCATTCTTCTTCAGGATCAGGTAGACCTTCTTCGATACATTCTTCGATAAGGACATTAACCTCTTGAGGAATTGGGTTAAGGAATCCTCCACTAATGAATGTTTCTTTGATCGGACGAAGGGTTTCATCCTTCTTGGTGCAGTTTGAGAATGTTGGTGAACATCCGAGACCTGCTCTAGTTTCATTCTTGGTCGGGATCACAACTTGCCCCCAGCCAGTGGTAGTTCCATCTTTCACTACTTTTACCGCCTCTTTGTAAGAAGAGATCGATGCTTTCTTCTTGGAAGATTCGTCTTCTAAAGAGAGACCTTGGAACGGAGTTCCTTCCACATCATCAGCACTGATGAAAGAGAAATTGGATAAATGGCTCACCATCAAGGCTTGTTCTCCACTTATTGTTACCAATTTTCCATTTGTTACAAACTTTAACTTTTGATGGAGCGTAGAAGTTACTGCCCCCGCTTCATGGATCCATGGTCGTCCTAACAGACAGCTATAAGCAGCTTGAATGTCCATGACCTGGAAGGTGATTTGAAATGTATGGGGACCTATTGTCATGGGAAGGTTGACTTCGCCGATAACAGATTTTCGCGATCCATCAAATGCTTTGACAACTACACCACTGAACTTCATAGGCATTCCTTGGTAAGACAAGCGAGCAAGAGTCGTCTTTGGCATCACATTCAAGGAAGATCCGGTGTCTACCAGTACATTGGACAAAGAGTCTGACTGACAGTTCATAGAAATGTGCAAAGCAAAATTGTGATTTTTACCCTCCTCGGGGAGTTCTTCATCACAGAAGCTTAAATTGTTACAAGCTGTTATGTTAGCTATTATCCCATCAAAATGATCAACAGTCACATCATGATCTACAAAAGCTTGATCCAAGACTCTCATCAGGGCTTCCCTGTGGGCTTCTGAGTTTAAAAGCAATGAAAGTATTGAGATTTTTGAAGGAGTCTGCATAAGCTGATCCACAATCTTGTATTCACTTCTTTTGATAAGTTTCAAAATTTCATCGAAGTCAGGATTGACATTGGTTCCACTGGACTGACCAACATCAGTGTTTGTATTACTAACAGGAGTTTCCACAGGGTTCCCCACTGGTGTATTCACAGGATTTTGCCCGGATGCAGGAGCAACAGGCTGTTTCGGAGGTAGCGGAGTATACACACGTCCACTTCTTGTTACACGACTTACATCAGCAATGTTTTCAACAGATGAGAGAGTAGGCAAAGGAACTTCTTGTCCATCTTTTATCATTGTAGCATTGTAGTTGTATGGAACTGCCTTGTCAGAGTTATAAGGAACAGGTCCAGGTAGACAAATGATCAAAGGAGCAATAGGAACCTTCGGCTTGTTGTAAGTAACTTCCATGCGCTCAGGCATGTTGAAATGAGGAACGATGATGTTAACTGTAGGCATTTCCGAGTTGATATCTGAGACTAAAAGCTCATGCGGATAACATCCTATCATGTTAACTTCATTTTCATCCCTATTTCTGTAGATCTCAATAGTACCATTATCTAGCAAAACTTGGAGATCTCTTCTCACAATCGAACACCCGTGAGGATCCACACAACATATTCTACAGGAACCGTATTGATGCTGGCGAAAATTCGGCCCCCGACAAAGAGTGGCGTGCATTTGTACCAAATCTGCTCTTGAGAAGTTGATATTATAGACTCGGTATTGGCCAGGACATCCATATACCATGTTTACAACATGCCCTCCATGATTGGGCAGCGGATTTGCTTGCACATTAGGATTCAAATTTCTGAAAGAGAGGAGATTAGATCTAACCAACCTCTGAACTTCATATTTCAAAGCTATGCAATGCTCAAGATCATGGCCAGGTGCTCCTTGATGATAAGGGCATGAGACCTCAGCTTTGTACCACCATGGGAGTTTCTCAGGTACGGGTGGTGGCGCTTTAGTTTGAACAAGACCTCTTTCAATCAAAGCAGGGTACAATTCTGTGTAGGTCATTGGAATCGGATCAAACTGTGGAGCTCTTTGTACACGATTCTGATTATTGTTAAACTGCTGAACCTGTGGTCGAGGCTGTTGTTGTTGAAACTGCGGAGTAAACCCCGGATTCGGTGCGGTACTAACGACTGGCGTGATAGCAGCAACCTGTCGTTGACGATTGACGTTTCCTCTTGGCCTCCCTTGGGATACCATGTCAACACTTTGTTCTTTCTTCTTTGGGAAACCACTTCCAAACTTTTTGGTTCCACTTGAAGATCCACCTTCTTTAGTCAGACGTCCGGTTCGGACCCCTTCTTCTAGACGCATCCCCATGTTTACCATTTCGGTGAAATCACTTGGAGCACTAGCAATCATGCGTTCATAGTAAAACGGACTGAGAGTATTCAAAAAGATCTTTGTCATCTCTTTCTCTTTTAACGGTGGATTAATCTGAGCAGCAGTTTCTCTCCATCGTTGGGCATACTCTTTGAAAGCTTCATGGTCTTTCTGAGCCATGGATCGAAGCTGATCTCTGTCTGGAGCCATATCCGAGTTATACTTGTATTGTCGGACAAAGGCCTCACCTAGATCATTGAAAGTCCGAATATTGGTGCTATCCAAGCCTGTGTACCACTTCAGTGCGGCACCAGTCAAACTGTCTTGAAAGTAATGGATAAGCAACTGATGATTATCTGCATAAGTTGACATCTTTCTGGCATACATCACAAGATGACTTTGTGGACAAGAACTTCCTTTGTACTTTTCAAAGTCAGGGACCTTGAACTTAGCCGGTATTTGTACACTGGGAACCAAACATAGCTCCTGGGCATTCTTTCCAAACAAATCTTTTCCACGAATAGCCTTGACTTCCAATTGAATCTTGTTAAACTGTTCTTGGAGATCTCCCACAAGACTTCGCTGATTTGTGCTATCGCCCTGATCATGATAAATCTCATTGTCTCCGTAAGGAACAGTGTGAACCATAGGAGTCGGAACCGTCATAGTGGGTTGAGAAAGTGCCATAGTGATTTGAGAAAAAGTTACCCCCTGATTTGGAGTGAACTGTGAACTTTGTGCAGCAGGCGCTTCAGTTGTGGATGTTTGAACCCCAGAAACATTATGGCGGAAACCTGTACCAAAGCTGAAAGGCGTGCCCCAACCTTCTGGCATGGAGAAAGATGGAATGCCGAATGCAACTGTAGAAACCGGAGTGGTGACTTCAGATGTTACTGTCGCTTGACTGTTGGGTGGCGGCGGCTGATTCTGTGCGGCCATCAAGGAGTCAACCAGAGTAGTGAGACTTTCCAACTTTTCCTGAAGGGTGGTCACTGTACCACGGAGCTCAATATTCTCTTGTTCAGAGTGTTCCATTACTCTTCTTCTGCTTGAACGAGTATTGTATCTGTGATCTGATTGCGAGCGCGGTCGAGAAACTTTGAGACGCGACAGCTTGACGATCTATTGGAGAAAGATCCAAAAGATGAGACTCTATACAGCAGACTCGATATGCAGAATGATGTATGCAAAAAGAAATTTATGATTTTTCCAAATATTTTAAAGATTATTTCCTTGCAAACATTTGAACACAAACAAATCTTTTATTCATTCATTTTTTATTGCAATAATGGGAAATGTTACAACATTGGAGCGTAGCTCCTTACAAAAGCAAAAAAATAAAAAAAAGCTAAACAAATCCTAAACATCTTCATCAGACGAAGAACCAAATGCATTGTGCAGCTTGAGCTTCATGATTTCTTTCCCATAGTAAGCTTTCAATTCGGCCTTTTCAGCTCTCAGCTTGTTAACAACATTCTTCCAATCATCAGGAGTCGGAGCGTTGCTTGTTGAGCCTTCCGGTTTTTTCTTGCTTTCTTTGATGTACCGCTTGATTGCAGCGTCTTTCTGGCGAATCTTCTCATCTTTGCTCATGAGCCATCCATCTTGATAATAGAGAGTTTCTTCGTGATCTTTCACTCTTTTCTTCAACTTTCTATTTTCCACCTCAGTGCTACGAAACTTTTCTTCCCAAGCATCTTTTTTCTGTCCTCATTTTGGCCAAAGTGCGTTGGTATTCCTCCATAGCTGGAATGTTGGGTCGTTGAGACACAGCAGGAAACATGGGTTTTTCATAAGCATAAGGCATTTGGAACTCCTTGGCTCTTTTCTTTACCCAGCAGGTGTAGGCGTCCATGGCAATGCAATTTCTTTCCTCACCTTTTTCTTTCCATCGGATGTCGTACCAAGCTCTCACCATTCTTGCTTTCAACCTTTTAGGATTATCCCCTTCTCGGTAAAAGTATCCTTCCACTGAGGGACCAACAGGTTTAACTGAATTTGCATACCCGAGTTGTCGTCGGGCCAGGACCGGATTGTAGTTAATTCCTCCTTGCGTACCAATGAGGGGTACGTTGGCAAACTCTCCACAACTTTCAATGGTTTCCGTACCACAGCGAGCCAAGGTATACCAACGAATATCATTATTAGTAAGAGACATAAGTCTTCGAGGCCAACGCAAACCTTCTCGGTTTTCTGTGAAAATAGGAGACTCAGGTAAGTGTGAAACAATCCATTTGAACAACAAAGGTGCACAACATACAATGATTCCACCGCCTTGGCGATTCCTATGATGGACAGAGAAATACATGTCGCCAAGCAAAGTCGGAACAGGATTTCCAATCAGAAAGATCTTTATAGCATTGATATCAACAAAGTTGTCGACATTGGGAAACAGAACCAACCCATAGATGAGCAAAGCTAGTACAGCTTCAAAAGCTATCATGCTACCAGTTTCGATGAAATCAAAGGCTTTCTTTATCAGGAAGTGTGAGGTTAAACCCGGGAGGTTTCCTTTGGTAGTCCAATTACTCTCTACTTCAGACTTTTTCATGTGGATACTTGCTGCAATGACGTGTGACTTAGGAATGGCTTCCAAACCATTGAAGGGTATTTTGTCAGACACAGGAATACCTAAAAGATTGGCATATTCTTCCAAGGTCGGTACCAACTGGTAGTCTGGAAAGGTGAAACACCGGTAGACGGGATCATAGAACTGAACCAGAGTTTTGAGAAGTCCTTCATCAACATGAGTGTTCAAAATAGGCAAAAGCTTTCCATAACTTTTCCTAAAATTAGAAGGATCTTGTACAGAAGATGCTAACTCTATCAGTCTTTCTATATCAGGCGTTTTGAAACCGTACTTTTTGGTATACCTTTTTTCCATAACTTAATCCTATAATGTTTGCAAAGAAAATTCTCTAAATTTTTTTGGAAAAATCACGTCTTTTTATGGAAAAAGATGGGTTTTCTAATGGATGTATGAATGCATGGATGCATGGATGCCACATATTCAAACATGGTAAAGAAAACATGGTAGTTCAAACATGGTAACACTAACATGGTACTACAAACATGGTATACAAACATGGTAACGCAAACATGGTAACGCGTAGGTTCAAAGTCACGAGCATGAGGTCAGAGAACCAAAAATGGGATAGTTCTAGTTAATCACCTGCATGACATGTTCTACTGATACGTCAGAGTCTACATTTTTCTTTCGGATATTACCGGCTTTCCACAATTAAACTCATGAGCCAGTAATATTCTCAAGAAAAACTCGTCTGAGTGTGGTTCTCCGCATGACAACTAATCCAAGTCTTCACCTGAATAGTTTCTGCACCACAACCTAATAAGGCCAGGATGGGTTGGGGTTCTACGGTCTCTCAGCTTCTACAGTTCAATGAAAGTAACAATGTCTTCGCTACGAAACATGCTAAACATATATTACCAACAAGGAACCTCCACTGAGCGGAAGGATTCTCACGTGCGCCTGCACATGACTATACCCTCCACCTAATTTCTTATGTGTACTTAATCCGGGTTAGGATTTGTCCATAATGTATCACTTGTAACAGAACCACACAAGTAACAGAACCAGAACCACACATATAACAAAAAATGAAATGAAAAATAAAGCAAATAGAAATAACCCTTCCTTTGGAAACAATAAAAAGATGGTCCCCAGTGAAGTCGCCATTTTTCTGTCGCGGGCGAAAAACCGTTTTGTTCCTCTTTTTTGTGGGATGAGACACCTGATGCCTTCTTTGGGCTCGAGTGCTCAAAAAAAATGATTTTTCTTTTGTATCGACCAAACTTTTTATTGTTTCCAAAAGAGGAAAAGGAAAAAAGCTGCAATAACCTAAAAGTGGGGGAAGAGATCTTGGGTAAGAGGGTTGGTTATACGAAGGGAAGGTATTAGCACCCAACGTATCTATAGTACTCTATAGGTTTCTTTGCTTTGTTTTTCATTCCATGTTGTTGAGAGGTTCTGTTGTGAAATAGGTGGGACCTAAGGTGTTTGTTTGATTATGCTCGCAAAGATCATCGCGATCCTCTGCATACATATCCCTTAGAGGGAATCAGAGCATCTGTAGCTCGGGGTCTACGGGTGCTAAGGTTTGAGTGGTTTTTTTTGTTTTGTTTTGCTCGCCAAGGATCGACCTTGTGCCTACGTATTCTCAAAGGGATGTTGAGAAAGTCAGAGCAATCGTAGTTCCCACTTATGCTAGTGGAAGCAAAGGAAAATAGACAAATGTCGTCTAAATGCTAGATGTATCTAATCTATATCATCACATACATCTGTTTGATTTTTTTTGTTTGAAAATCTTTTCATTATAAGCCCTGGGCCATGCCACTTATGGCGCTTAGAATGATAAAGATGTTTTTGTTTGTTTAACCAGCCTTGTGGCAAAAACTTTCAATGAAGTCAGCCTTGTGACAAAAAGTTTTGATTAATCAGCCAGCCTCGTGGCAAAAGTTTCAATGAAGTCAGCCTTGTGACAAAAACTTTGATTAATCATCCAGTACGGTGGTAAAACAGTTTGATTGATTAGCCAGCCTTGTGGCAAAAAAGTTTGATTAATTTAGCCAGCCTTGTGGCAAAAAAAAGTTTGATTGATTGATTGATTGTTTGTGATGATATAGAAGAGATACTCCTAGCATAGAGATGAAAAATGTCTAATCTCCTAGGGTATTTGGTTTGGATATTGGGGATGCTTATAAGAAGCCCGTGGGTCCTTGTACGAAGCCCAAGAGGAGGCTATCCGAGGGTCCTTGCATTGTAAGCCCAAGAGGAGGCTATGGGAGGGACAATCCAGGGTCCTTGCATTGTAAGCCCAAGAGGAGGCTATGGGAGGGTCACTCGTTTGTACAAAGCCCAAGGGGAGGCATGGTATAGTTGGTTTGAGCTCTTAGAGCGATTTCACCGGGAAACCATACTCTATGTCCTAACCTAAACTAGTGGAGATTCTTTGCACGAAGCCCAATAGGAGGCTATGGGGAACCTAGTGTTGTACTAAGTTGAACAAGCATATAACACAATCACAAGTATGAACAAGTATGAACAAATATGAACAAGTACATGAACAGATATGAACAGTTATACATATATGACAAAGTGTGTGTATATAATGGAGTTTATGAAGGAAATATACCTGTAAGCATGATCCATTTGTATACACAGGGCTCGGGACTCACACTCGGGGAGAGGTCCACTTGAGTTTATTCACAGCTATGTAAACAGGTATTTACAAGGGCTCGGGACTTATACCTACATGGAGGCCCATGGTATTTTTGGGAAGATTTAAAGAAACCTTCATTTTTGGTTTGTCATTCAAAGTTAAAAAAAATCAAACTGAGATATGTACAAAAGGCGTACAATGAAATACCTAATTTCATGTACTCGAGTGGGTATGTATAAAAGGGCTTGGGGCTTATACCTACATGGAGGCCCATGGCGTATTTGAAAAGCTTTGAAATTGTTTTGTTAACAGACGCGTCGTTTGAAAAACGGTTTGAAAGTTTGTTTTGAAAGAGTTTTCTGTACAAAGAAAAACTGTATAAAAGAAAAAAGAGTGGGTCTTATACTCTCTAATATTCGAGAGGCCCCACATCGTTTTGAAAATCAATTGATCAATTAAAAAAAAGATTTAATCAATAGTTTCAAAAAGAAATGGTTTATTGTTTTGAAAAGAACGATTGCTCGTTTTAAAATGGTTTGAATTTTGAAAGAAATCAATTTAATCAAGATAAACAAAAGATTATCCTTAATTAACATTTAGATGATTAGGGTTTACTTCAAAAAATATTTACAAGTGATTAAGTTTGAAAATCAAATGAAAAATAATATTTTAAAGTATTAAAAAAACACTTAAAACATGTCATTTTAAACCTATTTAAAAATGTATTAAATAAATCTTTTTTGATGATTTTTTTTGGTATTCATGAAATATGTATATTAAATGAGAAGTGTGCAAAAAATGAATAAAAAATGAGTTAATTTGATTAGCTAAATTAATTAATGAAGTTTGTTAAAAAAATGAAAGAAAAATAGTGTTAAAAAAATGTTTTGGTCCCTAAGGGTGTTGAACCCGTGACCTTATGCTCATCAGCCAAAACAACAACCAACTGAGCTGCGCGCGCAGCTTGTTAATGATACACGTTCATTTGATTATATTTAAAAACAAGTATTTGAATTTCTGAACAAAAAAATGGCGCCAAGAACACTATCCCCATTTGATTTTGAAAATTCTGAAAACTGAACCAAATTGATCAAGTGAAGGGTCTAACTCACTCGTTTTTTCACAAGGATCATGATGGTGGTCTTTAATTTCATTTATTTTTGCTCTAAGGTGATCAATTTTGTGATGAACACGAAGAACCCTAATTCTGAGATTGATCATGAAATCGTGTATGTGCAAGATAAATAGCAATTGATTGAGGGTTAATGATCCTCATAGGTGCAGAAACAAGATGGTATGTTCATATTTCATTTATGATGCATGATTCATAGAGTTTGAAGTTCATGAGCACTTACCTCAAAAACGGCCAAGCTGGAGATTGAATTTTGCGAAGGAGGTGTTACAGATGTTGTTGCTCGATCTGGACAGCTTCAATGAACCTTATGGAAGGTGTCTGGATGCTTGGAGTGAATTGAAAACACCTGGAGTAGTTGGAGGTACCCGATCTGCAGTTAAGCCTAAGTGTGAATCGAGCTCTATGATTTTGATGTTTCAGGTTGGTGATGATGATTGGGATAGTTCATATATGGTACATGGATGGTGTTAGAAGTGATAGTTTGAACAGAGATGAGCTAGAATGGATTTTGGCATGATAAGGTTCATTTCATGTTCATATGGAGGTGAGATGATGATTCTGAGTTTTGGGGTGATTTGGGGTGTGTGAGTGGTTCAAACACATCCCATATGATGTTTATGAGTTGCTAGAACCATCACTTTGGCCATAACTTCAAGGGTTTGAAGGTTGAGTTTTGTACCTCTTAGAAACTTAAGAAACTTGCATTCTAAGAAAGAAAGAGAAAGCCTATAATTTGTGAGACTTTGGTGTGTTTTTGAATGGAGTTTGGACCTCTATTTATAGGCCAAAGAGTCTGAACTCAGAGCTTTGCAACTTGATCAAAGTTTGATGATTTGGCTTAAGAGATAAAAAGGAATCTTTTACATTTAATGCAAAATGGTTAAAGTGACCAAACCATGGTTAAAACTCAAGCTTCTTATCCTCTTCCATTCTGATCTCAAATCAGAGAAAATATCTTCAATTATTGCCTCTTTGCATCATTGCTTGGATTATAGGTCATGTAGTCTTGAAACTTAGTGAAAAATGGTGAAAATTCAAGTGAAAATGATCACTAAATGCATAATTCAAAACCATAGCTACACTCCATATTTTTTCATGCTCTTGGACATTTTGGAAAGCTCATGTTGCATACTTCAAAACCCTAGTTGAAAGTTTCTTCAAGATCTTTAAGGAAGTGGGTGAAAAAGATCCATGAACTTTAAAGAAAATGAGGTTTTAAGTGAAATTTTCAAAAAGTACCAACTTTGAAGCTCCATATCTCTTAAATGGTTGATCTTATGGAAAAAAATTATATGTGTCAAAGTTGTTTATTGGATCAAAATCTACAACTTTCATGTTGGAAGTTTTTTTTAGTTTGTAGGTGAAATTTTGAGTTATTCCCTTTCAAAGTTTGGAAAAAACCATGAAAAACACTTAGAAATTTTTCTAAGTATGAAAAGTCAAACTTTTGACTTTTTGATTCTTGATTGATTTTCTTGATTTCTTTTGATCAAATGACCTCATATATCATATATTGATGATTCAAAACTTCAAAAGTCATGGTTGACCAAAATTCCCCAAAGGTCAATGGTGATCTTGTACGGTTGACTTTTTCAGACGAATCGCGTTTCTGGAGATTTCAAATGAAACAGGCTATCCTCACCATATGAATGGTATGAATGGATCATATTGAAGCATTAGAGGATATTGAGCCATGTTTTGAGTTGTGGCACCATGTCCTGATTAAAAAGTCAGTTGTTCAGTGAATTAGGTCAAAAACCCTAATTGTCGACCTGATGAGATTGATGACTGTAGGTCTTGAATTGAGATGCAATTTCCATTGGATATTGTCATAGGGATTATTTGAGGATGATTGAAACCTTTGATTGACTTCCTGGGGATTTTTAGGGTTTCCCAAATGTGATCCCTGATTTCAGTCCCTGATAGTTCAAAACCCTGATCTGAGGATTTGTCTGATCAATCTTTGTGTAGGAGATGTCTTGAGCCAATGGATTAGGTCAAAGTGATGTACTTGGGGTCTTGAGGTCATGTCCCAAGTCATTAGGTCAAATCCTGAGCAAAAGTCAGGGGTGTGCTATCTTCAGTCAAAACCCTAATCTGGTTGATTCAGAGCTTTTGAGCTTGTTGAAATGAAACTTTGAGGACCAAATGTTGATTGGTTATGAAGATGATTCATTTGAGATGAAGGGAGAACAAAACCCTAATTGATTGTTACTTGTACTGATGAGTGATTTCCTGATTAAATCCTGCTGAGTCACAAGTAGCAAACACAAGCTATGCAATTTGTTAGAGATGCAAATGATGCATATGCAATGATATGAGGTGGTATCTTAGGTCAAAAATTGGGGTATGACAGGTACCTCTACATCTGGATCAAGGAGTCGTCTGGCTCGGGTATCTTCTTCCCGCCAGCAAGAGGAGGAGAAGGAGGTACCGGAGGTGGCAGTATCATACCACGAGGCGGAGGATGTACCGGATGTTGACCCTCCACTCGGGGAGGAGGATGAGCAGGAGGAGGGCTTCCCGGGAGGGCCCAGTGACACTTCAGTGCTGATATCCTACCGCGATCACGTCACTCGGCGGATCTGGGAGGAAGAGGTATTTTTTATAATTTGCCCGACTACATTATTTAACCGTTTATAATTTAGACGTTTATTCAATATTTTATTAACCATCTATTTAACATACTTTTTATTTGTTTTTTTGTAACAGGAGAGAGAGCCGTTGAAAATGGTGAATCATGCCCGAAATATTTTCAGTCTGTTTAAACCGACTGCCGAGTGGTTTAACGACGCTGTGAGAGGTTCAGGGCTCAGTGGGCTCTGCATGAAGGGGTACACCACCATCAGCCACGGCATGCAGGGGGCTTTTGTGGAGCGGTGGCACAAGGAGACGTCTTCTTTCACTTGCCGGTTGGGGAGATGACGATCACCTTGCATGATGTGCAGTGTTTTCTCCACCTGCCGATCAGGGGGCCACTATTCACCCGCTCCCGGATCCAGAGGGTCGAAGCCACTTAGTGGATGACGCTCTATTTGGGTATGGAGCCCGAAGTTGCTGACTTTGAGTGCATCACGACATCTGGGCCTCATATCCGGTTCACCACAATGAGCCGCTACTTCGAGCACCACCTGGTGGCGGCGGCCGAGGCTGAGGATGTGGGTGACGAGCTATTTTCACATTATCACCGTGACCGCGCTCTCCGGTTCTGGTACATGCATGTGGTAGACGCTGCGATCTTTGTGGACAAGAGTACGAGGTACGTCGACGTGACCTACCTCTGCTACTTCATGGACTTGACCACCGTTTACCAGTGGAACTGGGGGGCAGCTACTCTAGCATACCTATACCAGAAGCTAAATTGGTCCTCCAGCTGGAGGACGAGGCAGTTGGCCGGATCCTGCACACTACTCACGGTACGTTTCATTTTAATTGTTCAGTATTTATTTATGTTTCGTATTTGTGTTTCGTATTTACTTATGTTTCGTATTTATTTATGTTTCGTATTTACTTACGGTACGTTACATTATCGTTTTTGTGTTTCAGAGCTGGATCATCTCTTACTTATCCCGGATCCACGGCTTTCACATTGATCCTCAGTACGTTGACGCCATGCCCAGGGCCGCCAGATACGTTCTCCAGAGGGGGAACAATGCGGTGGGACCATACCGTGGGTACCTGGACCGCACGATGCACGATGACGTCACCTGGAGGCCATTCAGCGACTACACTCAGGTTGTCCCCTTTGACAACATATCTTTATATTCTGGCTGGTTGGCATGCGGGACCAGCATCATGGTCCGGTATCTCCCTGAGCGGTGCATGCGACAGTTCGGATTTGTGCAGATCATACCCAGGTCACCTTTTGAGGCTGCTCCCGACACAGTGACCAGAATGCAGCTCACTGCCATGTTTGAGGATTTGGAGCATCATGTGGTACCGGAGGAGTATCGTCGCATGCGGGTCACCCAGGACTGGCACAGTGTGGAGGGGTACGTCACATGGTTCTATCGGGTGTCACATCCTCTGCTGACACCTGACGCTCCTGGCGCTCCGAGGCCAGCACACGAGGAGATCTTGGAGAACCAGCAGGCCGAGGATGACCACGCCATTGATCTCCTGCCAATCTGCCAGCGGATAGAGATGCTTGGGCGGGACGCGTTGGATCGAGGTGTCGTTCATTAGGGCGGTCCAGAGGCAGTCGCCGTGATGGAGATGATCGTCACTGATGCGGGTCGTGCGGCGGCATACAGGCGGCAGAGGAGGGCCCAGGGAAAGAGGGTTAGGCATACCTAGTAGTGGTCGGGTTTTTTTTTTTTTTTTGTTTTCGGATTGTATCTTTCGTACACTATTATTATTTGGATTTGGATCAGATCGGTTTGTATATATTACTATTCTTATCATATTAGTATATTAGTATTTTCTGTTTATATATCGCTTTTTTTATTTGCCGTCTTTCTTTAATAAAAAATACGAGGCTGTTTCCAAAAACATTAAAAAAAAAAAAACACAGTTTCTGCATAATTCGGAAGTTCATTTCTGAAACCCCCCAAAATCTGAAAAAAGGGTTTTCGGAAGTTCATCTCCGAAAACACCCCCCATTTGGTGTTTTCGGAGATGAACTTCCAAAGTCTGAGAAAATTTTTAAAAAAAATATACTTCGGAAGTTCATTTCCTAAGCAAGGGTAAACTGGGGTTTTCACTGGGAGTGACCCCATAGGGAGGTGGGTAAAGAAAAAACCAAATACTATTGGAAAAATCAATTTTTGATGTAGTGCAAGATTTCAAAATAACGTGTGAAATTATTTTAAAGGATTATGCAATCACCTTTTATTAAGGGACACAAGTTAAAACATTAATAAAAACAGAAATGCTATAAGTACACCAATTCTAACATCTACACTGTATTTATGTAGGGTATAATTCATTTCCCCCTTATTTTATTATTATTACTCTCTAATAAAAATAGATATAAAAAAATAAACTTCTATCAAAATTAAAAAATTTATTGTCATAACTGATCTACTAATCAAATTAGAGGTCTAATTAACCGGATATTAGTGATGAAAAAAAAAGTATGTAAATGAATTACCTCCATTCTACTCATATGATATTCATAATCAATTTTACGTCCAAATGTTTATTTTTTGACCGGTAGGTCCAAATGTTAGAAGTGTAAAGTGGAACAAACTAGCATTTAGGAACTTATTCTAAATTTTAAATTACACTTTTGGTAAAAGCAAAATATGAAGTGCTTTTCTCACCAAAAAAAATATATATGAAGTGCTTTTTAATTTAGAGCGCCAATCTCGCCTCCAAATCCTCTCTACTTTACTACTTCTTTCCCTTTAATGGAACTATATACAAATTCATAATGCAAATAACTATTCACAATAACAACCCATCTCTTTCACCTTAACTAGTCCTTCATTGTTTGCAGCAGATTTTTTTTTATTTTTATTAAAACTATTCATAGCAACAAAAAATATGGAAATTATTTTTCACTTTTTTTATTGACAAATATAATTTAAAATTTATATACGACTAGTACTATACATTGTTGGATGCTTGAACTTCAGTGATGTTCCTTACATTTATTTATACATGTTAATCATTGGATTCGATAGCTTATTTTTAGGATATGATAAAAAAACTTTGCTTGCTGTTGACTTAAAGTTGAATTGATGACTTCTTTTTTTCTTTCCACCACATGAAAAAAGAGAATGAGTAGCAGCAGCAGCAGACAAACTAAATAATGAACAGCTTTAATTAGTTTGGTGAAACCCTCTAAAGTTTGTCCAGCAGTGGGACTCATAAATCAAGTTCATCTATCCAGCCTAAATTAATTCAATTTTTTTACACTCATCTAGAACATTTATTGGTACCTAAACGTATCAATTGTACATTCTAAAGTTTACCTCAAATCATCGCCAGAAGTGAACACATGAAAATTTCAAATTAGTTAACCTCTTTTGTTCTTATGTATAATTGTGCTAATTAAACCCATTCTACATAACATCATTTTTTTTATCTCTTTAGCATAACAGACCAAACAAAAACTAAAAGTAGAACACTGTGATTCTATTTCCACTAATCTAATAGAAAACAGCAATCATAAAAACACACCATCCTCTTACAAATCCCATAATCAGCTTCAAACTTTAATCATCATATTCCCCACACACTCTCTCACCATCATGCCACATTTTCTTCCTCACTCAAATTCACAACCACACCCTTCACTCTCCACATTTTAAATTCAAATCATAAAAACACACATTCTTCCCTTTCTTTCCAAAACCATAACATGAACATATCACTACAATTAGCCTTAATCTTAGCATTTCTCTCCACATCACAATCATTAACACAGAGTGCACTACAAAATGATACACACGCCCTCACTGAATTCCGTCTCCAAACCGACTTCCACGGCTACCTCGTCGGTAACTGGACCGGCGAGGATGCCTGCAACTCCGCCTGGCACGGAGTTGAATGCTCCCCAAACGGCAGAGTTGTAGCTCTCTCCGTCCCTTCCCTCAATCTCCGAGGTCCGGTTCATTCTCTCTCAACGCTAACATACCTACGCTTCCTTGACCTTCACGATAACCGTTTAAACGGAACCATTCTTCCTCTCTTAAACTGTACTGATCTCGAACTACTCTACCTCTCAAGCAACGACTTCTCCGGCGACATACCACCGGAGATATCATCCTTACGGCTTCTCATCAGACTTGACATCTCTGATAACAACATCCACGGCGAAATACCTAAAGAGCTTTCGAAACTGAAATTTCTCCTCACTCTCCGGTTACAGAATAATGAACTCTCTGGTGAAGTTCCGGATCTTTCTTCTTCTCTACTCAATCTCAGAGAACTCAACATTACTAACAACGAACTCCAAGGACGCTTACCAGACGCAATGCTTACCAAATTCGGCAACAAAAGCTTCTCTGGCAACCACGGTCTCTGCGGAATGACACCATTACCAAATTGTCCTGTCACCGAAGCTCATGTTCCTCCTCCTTCTGATGACGACGATAGTTCGGAAATAGTTCCTTCAAATCCTAGCTCTATGCCAAAATCTAGTAGAAATGCTAACGGTACCATTCCATCTGAAACTCCTTCGAGCAAACGGAAAATGTTGAGTCCGGGTACTATTGTGGCGGTTACAGTGGCAGTTTCCGTGGCATTATTAGTGGTGGTTTCTTTCATGGTGGCGCAATGTTGCGGAAGAGGAGGAAAATCTAACTCAACGGTTGGCATGGATAGCGAGCTTGGAAAGAGAAAAAGCGATAGCAGCAGTGGAAGCGAGAAGAAAGGTTACACTGCAAATAGCAACAATGGCGGTGTGGATAGAGATAGTGATGGAACAACCGAAACAGAAAGAAGCAAACTAGTGTTTTTCGACAGGAGCAATGAGTTTGAGCTCGAAGATTTGCTTCGAGCTTCGGCCGAGATGCTTGGGAAGGGTAGTTTGGGAACTGTTTATAGAGCTGTTCTCGATGATGGATGCACTGTTGCTGTTAAGAGACTCAAAGATGCTAATCCTTGTGATAGGAATCAGTTTGAACAGTATATGGATGTTGTTGGAAAGCTTAGACACCCTAATGTTGTTAGGCTCAAAGCTTATTATTATGCTAAGGAAGAAAAGCTTCTGGTTTATGATTATCTCTCTAATGGAAGCTTGTATTCTCTTCTTCATGGTTTGTCTACTACTCTACTCTACTTTCCTATATTGTTCTATAATGCAGTAAATGTATCAATTATTATTAGTTTTTTGCTTACGAATTGGGTAATGGATTTGGGAATGTTTTAGGGAACCGTGGTCCGGGGAGGATTCCGTTGGATTGGACAACAAGAATAAGCTTGGTGTTGGGGGCAGCAAGAGGCCTAGCAAGGATTCATGGAGAGTATAGTGCAGCCAAGATACCTCATGGGAATGTAAAATCTTCCAATGTGTTGCTTGACAGGAATGGAGTTGCTTGCATAGGTGACTTTGGCTTGTCGCTATTATTGAACCCTGCTCACGCGGTTGCGAGGCTGGGTGGGTCTAGAGCTCCCGAGCAAGCGGAAGGGAAGAAGCTTTCACAAGAGGCGGATGTTTATGGTTTCGGGGTGTTGGTGTTGGAAGTTTTGACAGGAAGGGCTGCTTCCTCTCAGTACTCTTCTCCTATAGGAGTTCGTGCTTGTGTGGAATCCGAGGAAGAAGAAGTGGATCTTCCGAAATGGGTTCGGTCGATTGTGAAGAAAGAGTGGACATCGGAGGTGTTTGATCAGGAACTTTTAAGGTACAAGAACATCGAAGAGGAGCTTGTTTCAATGCTGAATATAGGACTTGCTTGTGTTGTGTCGCAACCGGAGCAGAGGCCTACTATGTTGGAAGTTGTTAAGATGATCGAGGATATTAGAGTGGAACAATCTCCTCTAAGAGAGGACTATGATGAATCTCGCACTTCACTTTCACCTTCACTTGCCACTACCGAAGATTGCCTAGCTTAATAACACTACTGTTATTTATTGCCTCATATCAATATCATGCTAGTTATTGACTTATTGTCATGAATTTAACTCTCTTTGATCCTCTTCTAGTTGCATTTACCTATTTGTGTCCCTTTATATTTTCATATGTTGTTAATTTTGTTTTATATTTATTGTATTTGCAAAATGATTGTTGTTGTTGTTGCACTTGTATTGGTACTTAGCTGATCTCTAGTAAATCAATGTCTCTGCTATTCACCCATTACATGTTCCTTCCTGTACAGTAAAAGAAAGAGGGTTAGATTTAAAACTGTCTTTTGTTTACCTCTGGGTTACCTTTATTGATAATTGAACAAAAAAATATTGAATGGAATCTTAAAAAATGAAAATATTATTGTAGAAATATTGTTCATGAAAAACAATAGCTCTTTTTTTTCTTCATTCAATCATCTATGCAACATGTAACCTCTAAGTTGCTTTTTGTGGACTGCATGTAGTACATGTAATTTGATAACATTAACTCATTTTATTGTTAAATTGTAATTCCTAAAAAAATTTGATTTGATTTAGATGTCTGTAAATAATTTGTTACACACAAATTTGATTTAGATCTTAATTTTGTTGGGGCCTAAGAATATGTGCCAATACCCCTAGCACCATAGTTACAAAATTTTCCACCTTGTAATTCTATTTAAATTTAATAGTATTAGTATTTTTTTATTTTCCAACTTATTTATTTTTAATTAATTTTAGTTTTAATAAAAAAAACAATGCACTATAGCGCCATGAATGCTAGCGCCTCCTCTTACACACCCAAAGCACGACTACTCCAAATTGGTATGATGATAGTACAAGTGTTATAGGGTTTGGTGCAAGTGTGCAAATTTGAGTGCATGTGCTAGTTATAGGGTTTGGCGCAAGTGTGCAAATTTGAGTGCATGTGCTAGTAGAATTGTCACATCCTTTTCATACGGATTTTTTATTTGAAACATGAGTATTTTTATGAATAATGTGGAATATTGAGTATTTAAATTTAAAAAATTGGTTATTTGAAAAAAAAAGGTTTTAGTCAATAAATTTAAGAGTTCTAAAATTCAAATCTAAAGACGTAACGATAGACTCAAGAATTATTTGAGAAGTGTTGATTTTTATCCATTTTTTTAGAGTAAAAGAAATCCTTAGATTAAAACAGAAGCCAAAGAGGCCATACAGCCAAAGGTATCCTCCAAGGGAGGGATTACACCAGTTTAAGAATTGTTGCCAAGTCTTTTACCTACTTGCACCATATGATGGGCATCAACATTACAACTTCTACTTAGATACACTACAACAACATTTTTAAAACTATGTATTAACTTCCTGCAATCATTCACAAGCAATTCAAGAGTAACAGAATAGGTTACACCATTGATACAATGCACCAGCACTAGGGCCTCCGATTGAAACACAATGTTACTAAGCTTATGCTCCAAGGCAAGATGCATAGCCCACATAATCCCCATCAGTTCAGTAGTAGCAACATCAGTGAAGCTGGAGAGTCTCTGACAGGAAATTGTAATGATCTTATCATTGGTTGAATTAATCACACCGCTTAGGGAAACAATTCCACCCTCAAATCACCATGCATCAAATTGGACAAGCCAAGAGGAGTTTGTTAAAGTTTCAAAAGCCAGCTCAATAGTTCCGCTTTGTCTTATATTCCTAGTGTCATTCCATTCCGAACACTGAATCCAGAATGTTATGGGCAATGATTTCTGGAATTGGCACTGCACTCTTAAAAACCAAATTGTTTCTAGCTTGCCAAATTTTTCATAGACCTGTACACACCACTTGGGCCAAGAAAGGATCTTTCATATTCAGACACCTATAGATCCAGTCAAAGACATCTATACCTTATGGAACCCTTACACCCAAAGGTGGAGAAAAGAAGACACGCTTGGAAAAGTCACACTCAATAAAAACGTGTCGACTATCCTCAGGAAAGGAATGACAAAACGGACAGGAGTTATCAGTAAAGATGTTCTTGAGCAGTCTCTAAATGAAGTTCTTTGTCTTCTCTAGGATCAGGGATTTCCACAGTTTTTTCCAACATGGATTATCAGTAGCAGATGAGGGGCCAGGAACATGATTTTGCTTCTGCTTGTTAAGGAGAGGATATGTCGTTTTAACAGAGTACTCAATCTATTTCTCAAAATGCCATATCAATTTATCCTCTGGAAAAGATCTTGAAAGAGGTATGCTGAGAATTATGTTATGTATCGCTGCCCATGAAGGCATCTTGAACCAGATTAGACTGCCATTGACCCAAATCAGTATCAATGAGATCGGAGAATTTAGTTTGGTGATCTGTTAGATCCTGCCAAACCATAGGCTTAAAGCCAGGGATAGAAGGAACCCAATTATCCTTCCAAACAAATATCTTCTCCATATTCCCAATTCTCCATCTTGAACCATTGATAACTGAAATTCTGGTATGACATAACTCAGATGTCCTATAAGATGTCGAGACATCTGATCTGACAGCAACATGTACAAGAGATATAAACCTGTAAAAGCATGCACTGCAAAGCAAAAAAACACACAGAATTGTTGACTCAGTTTGGTGACAAACACACCTACTCTGGGGGCATACCAAGCCAGGAATGAAGTCCACTATCAGCAGTATTAATTTAGAGCTAAACATCCCCGTTTACACCCCCTCACTTAATCCCTATCCAATGACCCTTCTACCTAGATCCTCTCTAGATATGGAATCATCGCAATGATGTTGCACAGGTTTCCAGACCCATGATCTGTAACAACGATTTAATTTCCACAATCTTGTATATACAGAATAGAAGACACACTTCCATGATGAGGAGACACACTCCTATGTCGGGTAGGAAGCCGCACTTCCCTCCATACTCAGCCTTGACTCTAGACTAAGAACATATACTTAGAGTTACTTAAAAGCTTCCTCCAAGAACAATACTCAACTCATTACCTAAAGGCTTCTGAGTGAGAACACAATGACCATCCCACAAATTGGGTGGTTCATCGACCAACACAACTCTTATAATTTACATGATGGCTGGCTTGGCTTTTTAGGTTACATTGCTTCTATTTATAACCTATTACCCAACTGGTTTTGGGCTTCTAATCACATCAAATAAGCTGTTACAAATCTCCAAAAGATTCTCCTACAAAATAGGTCTTCAATAAAATCTTCCTAATTAATCTCCAAAATCAGAAAGTCTTCATTCAAACATATTCTTATTTGATTCTTCCAGATTCTTCTTTGCGCCACATATGATTGCATAATATTGGTTAGTAATATTCTGCAGCTGTCAATTACTTAAGTCTGAAGTAACTAAAAGATAAGCCCTGGCGCGATGTCGAATGAAACATGTTTCGACATCTTCTTTGACATGTTGCTTCCAGATGTTGAAACACTTCAACACAACATGTTCTTCTGTTAAGTAGATTTTCAACCTGTTTTCTCTTACAAGTATAATTCCTACTTAACTAATTACTGCTATATTAGTTTTATCAAACATAATGCCAATTCAAATAATAGAGAAACAACAATAACCATATCTTTTGCACTCAAAATGCTACGCCAAGCACAACTAGGCTTGAATTCCACAGGAGCCTCAGAAATTCTACACCTAGCTGTTAGGAGTCATACAAAATATTTTAGCCTACGTGTAGTGTTTGGTAGAAAGAAAAAGGAAGTCTTCTCTTTGGTCCTTGATAGAGTTTGGAAGAAGGTGAAAGGGTGGAAGGAAGGATACCTGTCGAGAGCTGGTAAGGAAATCCTAATAAAAGTTGTGGCACAATCAATTCCAACTTACATTATGAGCTGCTACAGATTACCAGAGAATTGTTGCAAGGAGATTGAGGCTATTCTAGCTAGCTAGGTTCTGGTGGGGCTCCAAGAAAGGTGAAAGGAAGATACATTAGATGAATTGGAATCGAATGGCCCATTCTAAAGGTGTGAGAGGTTTGAGTTTTAGAGGAATAAGAGATTTTAATACTAAGCTGCTAGTTCTTGAGGTTAATGCAAGAAGATGTGTCTCTCCTAGAAAGGTTCTTTAAAGTAGGTGTTCATCCATATTAATGGTTTGAATAAATAGTATATTAGTTGAGTTTGGGGTTAAAGAATTTGTGCTTCGAGACATACCCATAAAGACTATGTTCAACTCTAACTTTCTTTGATACTACTAACTTTTAGTCATGTTGAATATTATTTTATTTTCGCACCTATAATTTACTTTGTGTTTTAAGTCTTACCCTTGAATCATGTAATTACCGCGGCCTACTTTGTGTATATACCATGTGCTTCTCCCATAGCTTAATTCAATACTACTATACTAGTACCTCTCAAATCATACTGGGATCAATGACTATGAGACTCTTCAAAACATTATTTCAATTTGAGAAAAAGTTCGGCATCAATTAGATTTTGATAATAGTACCTTTTTTATAAAAATATTTACGAGTTTGGAGACTAGGAAAGGGGTAAGTTTTCAAAAAAAATAAAATTTAAAAAATATAGAAAAATATTTAACATTTAAAAAAAAAAATTGTTTAGTATGATAAAAGAGTCATTATATTACTAAATTTTAAATTTTAGAATAGTATAACAACCTAAAAGATATTTGAAAAATTTATGTAAGCCTCCAAAATTCTTCTTCAATTAAATTTTTGAGTTCCCCTATTAAATGGGGTTTTTGGTGTTATAAATAAAATCAAATCCTCTAAAATCCTCCAATCCTCTAAATTCACATATAAATATACTTTAAATTTTTTAAAATTTAATCATTATAATAATTTTAATATAATATCATCAAAATGTTCATCTAATGCAATTATTTTTTGTTGAATAAACTTATATTTTATTTTACATATTTCTATATTTTGTAAAATTTAAAAAACATGTTCTTATATTTTTTAAATTTATTTTACTTTAAATAGCTTCATTTTTTTAATTTTACAAATAATTATCATTTAAAATCACAATAAATAATGTTATGTTTGATCTAAACTACCATAATACTAAAGCCTTCTAGATGACTCAAATAATTTTCATATTTTGACCACAAAGGACTAAAAATGCCAATAATTTTATTTAAATAATAATAATTTTAATTAATATTTTTTATGAGAAAGCATAATAACTAAAATAGGAATTTAGAAAAGTGGGAAGAGAAAGTGGTTAAATCAGTGAGTGGTATAAAGAGCGGAAGCATATTCCACAAGAAACCTTCTTATTTAAAAACACCATTCTTTCCTTCGGTCTCTTCACGCAGCCCCAACTCACTCATCCAACGTTCTTCTTATTCTTCTTCTTTCTCTCGTCGCGTTTCCGCGAACTAGGGTTCCGAATCCAAACCCTATCATCACCATCAACAGCAACAACAACAAGCAAAAATGCATTCCAGTCCCCTGCTTATCGAAGAACCGATTCGGATGATCTCGATACTCGAACCAGCCAAATACGTAACTCTCTTAATCTCGTTTCTTCTTTTTTATTTTTCTCTTTTTTTTATTTATTTATCATTATTGGATTGTATTTTGTATTTTCAGAGCTTTTTTCCTGCAATGACGAAGATTGTTGGTACCCTGGGACCTAAATCTCGTTCCGTTGAAGTTATTTCTTCTTGCCTCAAAGCTGGAATGTCTGGTATTTATTATTTCCGTTCATGTTATTTCCATTCGTGTAACTTTGAAAGTAGTTATGATTAATGGCAAATATTTTGAATGTTACAATAGTTTAAATTTGTAGTTATGATTGATCAATAGTTTAAATTTGTAGTAGCACTGACACAGGAAACACAAATATTTTGAATGTTACAATGATTACGATTGATCAATAGTTTAAATTTGTAGTAGCACTGACACAGGAAACACGACACTGACACTGACACGTCGATACCAATAATAATTTGAAAAAATGAATACATTAAATGTATTCTCAAGTGTACACAGACAAACCTTTTAGGTTTCATGAGGTGTGGGTGCTACAAAGACTTTGTATATGAATTAAATCTAATATTTAATAGACTGTTATATGATGTGGTTTTGTAATGTTTGTTATAGTGGCTCGTTTTGATTTCTCTTGGGGTGATGCTGAATATCACCAGGAGACTTTGGAGAATTTGAAGACTGCTATCAAAACTACTAAGAAGCTCTGTGCTGTGAGTGGTTGATAGAAGTTTATACTAAACACGTTGTTCTTTATTTTGCAAGTTTTTTGTTTGTTTTGTTGTGGATGTGTTTATTGTTGTTTTCGAATTTGTTGACTGTTTTGTTTCTTTCTTTATTGCTTTTGCTAGGTTATGTTGGACACAGTGGGTGCTGAGATGCAGGTTGTTAACAAAAACGAGACGGCGATTTCACTTGAGGCGGATAGTCAGGTTGTTCTAACTCCTGATCAGGGACAAGAAGCTTCTTCAGAGATACTGCCTATTAATTTTGATGGACTGGCCAAGGTTTGTTCAAGTTTTTAAACTATGATGAATTTACCTGATTCATGTTATTCGTGCCAACTACTAATGCTTATAGCTTAGCGCAAAATTGATTCATTTTTTTTATTGCATTCATTGTTATTTTTAACCTTAATCTTATTCATATTGTTTACAGTCAGTGACGCCGGGAGACACCATTTTCGTTGGTCAATACTTGTTCACAGGAAGTGAAACTACTTCTGTTTGGCTAGAGGTAAGATAAATGTAGCTGAAAGATTGTTTGTTTTTGCCAATAGGCCTTTTCTACTTTGTTATTGTGGTGTTCTTAAGTATTCTTTTAACATGCATCGGCCATTTGTTGATAACTTTATATTGTGATTTTGTGTAATATACTTGCAAATCTATATTAAGCGCCTAGTCACGTAGACTGGCATTAATAGAAATACTTGAAAAAAAGTCCTACATGCATGACAAGTTCTACTTGAAACTATGCAGGTAGCGGAAGTTGCAGGGCAGGATGTTGTTTGTACTATAAAAAATTCGGCAACATTAGCTGGAGCATTGTTTACCTTGCATGCTTCTCAAATTCATATTGATTTGCCTACCCTCACTGAGAAAGACAAGGAGGTAATTTCTACTTTTAACTTGCATCTTGTAGTGAGTCCCTCACTGTCAAACATGTAGAGCTTGTCTGTGCCTGAATTATAGGTTTCTTTAAAGTTCTGAAGTATCATTTTTCCGTTGCAGGTTATAAGCACTTGGGGAGTGAAAAACAAAATTGATTTTCTATCATTGTCATATACTAGGCATGCTGAAGATGTTCGCCAGGTTATTTGTGTTCCACATCCTTTGTGTTGTAACATCTGGAGTTTACAACTGGTCATTTAATTTTTTATTCTATTGCTGTTTCAGGCTTTCTACTAACAGACCTTATGTGTTTAAAATGCAGGCACGTGAATTCCTTTCTACATTAGGTGATCTCAGCCAAACTCAAATTTTCGCAAAGATTGAAAATGTTGAGGTGACCAGCATTTCTTCATAGTTTACTGGACAATCTTAAATTTTCTATAAATTAGGTCCTTGTCAGCTATGTTGATTCAAATGCATTTATATATCTGATTTTTTTTAGGGATTGACCCATTTTGATGAGATTCTACAAGAAGCAGATGGTATTATCCTTTCCCGTGGGAATTTGGGTATTGATCTTCCACCAGAGAAGGTTAGATTATTTATTTGTAATCAGTTTCTACGTATAATTTCTAGTTCTTTTACTTATCCTGCGTTGATGAGTGGTTTTAGGCATGCTGACAATGTACTTAATACTTCATATATTGTAACAATTTGTTCATTAAATAAATTGAAGTACATGCTTCAACCTAAATTTTTCTTGCCTAGATCGTCTGCCACACATTTTTAAGATTGGGGTTCTAGGACAGACAAAGTTTCATCAAATAGATGGATGACATATCCTTAGTACTTGAGGATCTTTTATATGATATTTGGTTATCTGATGTATAATTTCTAGGACCGACAAAGTTTCATCAAACTGATGGATGATATATCCTTAGTACTTGAGGATCTTTTATATGATATTTGGGTATCTGATCTATAATTTCCTCAGTACCCAGTTTCTTAAAACTTGAATAAGGTTATTTTGGAAACAATTGAATAGTCATCTGATGTATAATTCACTTTTTTATGTCATTAATTAATTAATGCATCAATAGTCATCTATGAAGTGGGGGGTTTGATGTTAAACCCAAAACCTAGAACAATGAAAGATGATAAGCCTTTATGGAGTGGTGCTGCATGCTTTTTGGAATGGAACAGGATGTTTATGTGTTTGATCTGAATTCACTTACTAAATTGTTACCAAATTTTAATATCTCAAACAACCATATCATTATAAATTAATAATTGTATTTATTTGGAAAATACCTAATAGCTCTAGGACTGGCTGTCGCAGAGATGTTAATCAACTGCCATTTGCTTTTGTAGGTATTTTACTTCCAAAAGTCCGCCCTTTACAAGTGTAATATGGCTGGGAAGCCTGCTGTGCTCACACGTGTTGTGGATAGCATGACTGACAACTTGAGACCAACTCGTGCGGAAGCCACAGATGTTGCCAATGCTGTTTTAGATGGTGAGTCATTAGTCATATGGTACCACTAGTTAGGTTGGTAACTATATCCGTATCCCGTACCTTTACTCGTATCCGGTACCAGCACCGGCAGCATACCCATTTACACTATCCATGCAATGTAGCCTGTACATGATTATCAAAGACATGATATATTGCCGTGCTTTTGACATTTTTTTCATATTAAATTTCATTTCCTGGTTACCTTTGGGTATTAACGACTAATAACAAATATGTAACAAATATGTATTATTTTCTTCCCTTGGTTTTGGCCCTTCTCAATGATGTTTTCTTCTAATATTGCTTGTTATATGTGGTTGTAAGAAATGGTTAATTGATATTTAATTTATTGAACTGTTATTAATATACAGGTAGTGATGCAATTCTTTTGGGTGCTGAGACTTTACGAGGGTTATACCCTGTTGAGACTATTTCTACAGTTGGCAAGATTTGTGCAGAAGTAAGTGCGGTTCAAAGCTCCTTTAATTTCGTTTGGCACTTAGATTTTTTCTGTTATTTAGGTTTTAGGTAATATTACTGAAATTTTTTTTTTGTGAATTTTGAGCTTTTGGCTTAGTAATTTGAGTTGGCATATTATTCTTTTCTGGTTCATAACTTCAGTCTTGTAGACATTTCTAACTTTACAATTGTTTGACTGGAGAAATGCCCGAGTTAATGTGCTCCATGACTCAGCCTATTTTTTTTGTCAAGACTACTCGACTTCTTTAGTTTCATATATCATTGGTTCCTGTGTATCTCACTTTTGTTTTACAAATAATAATGTATTACCACCATGCGTCCCTTTTACAATATATGTATACAGTGGATGTTGCTTAATGAGCACATTGGTTGCTTATTGTATTAGATTCTGTTTATTTCTGGTTTCACTATGAATTATATGTTTGCATCTACATACATGTGTAAAATCTTCTAAAAAGCAGGAATCTGAATTATCTTCAATTCTTTTCTTTATTTGAATATTAATTTATCCATATCATTTATGCTTCTTTTTATGTTATGATGGTTTAACAGGATACTTTTGCATAATAACATGGCATTAGTGATGAGTCCTTTCATTCATATGAGTGAGCCTGTTTGAAATTTCACCAATAATGCGGCTGATATCTATGCCCTTTGTTTCAGGCTGAGAAAGTTTTCAATCAAGAGCTTTATTTTAAGAGGACAGTCAAACATGTTGGAGAACCCATGACCCATTTGGAATCCATAGCATCCTCTGCGGTATTTACATTTTAACCTTATCCTTATTTTTTTAACGGTGATTCCTAGTGCACGAGGTGGTGAGGCAAAAGTGGCAAGGTTGTGGTCTAGTGATGTGGTGGTCACATGTTATAGGTTCAATATCAGTATCTAAGCCTTTGATGACCCCTCATGCTGCGGAGAAACATCTTACTTTCTCATGCATGCCTGTCTATTTAAAAAAGAGTAATTTTTGGCTATTCTTTTTTTGAAAACTTGGTATCTGGCCCTTTAGACAGACTAGTAGTTTTTTTCGGTCTAAAGTAGTTTTTTCTATTGTTTTTGCTTTTTAGTCTTGGTTTTTGTTCAAAGTTCATCTATAAAGGAATCTTCTAAAATGCAAATCCTATTTATTTAGGTTCGTGCAGCTATTAAGGTGAAGGCTTCTGTTATCATTTGCTTCACTTCATCTGGAAGGGCTGCAAGGTAAATTCTTTGAATAATTGGATATGAATTATTAAAATCGAGGAGAATTGAACTAGATATTTTCTTTTGAGTTGGATCAAGTAATGGAAAATGAGTGCTATGGATAAATTAATATTCATATTAATTTGTATTCGTTGTATTTTCGCAAATCTCTGGAAGACTTCTAAACTTGCCATGTGCACTTTTCAGATTGATAGCAAAGTACAGGCCAACGATGCCGGTTCTCTCCGTTGTGATACCCAGACTTAAGACAAATCAATTGAAATGGAGCTTTAGTGGAGCTTTTGAGGTTAGATTTTAGCTTTTGTCTCATATTTCTTATATCCTGTTAACTGTCCATGGATTGCTTATTTACTTTTATATATCCATGGATGTGACTGGTGCTTCTGTCATTTTTAAGAGACTGGAGCTATTATTGTTATGACTTTGATATCTAGCCATAATAAATACTAAGTTGCCTGATTTTAAGGATAAAATATGACAAGGGAGTTTCTGGTTGTCATTAAACTCTCCACTTTAATTGGGTAATTTAAATTTTGGAGGTATTTACGAATTATGACAAATGAGTCAATAGCCATTGTTGTAAATGTAAAATAAGTTTTACCCCAATGATTAACTGACGAGTTGCATTTCACATTAACACCAAATATTATTTTACTTTTATACTCTAAAACCAAGTTGTACACTTTTAAGTAAAATCTGTTTTTTGTTCATAACGTTGTTAAATAAAAAATTTATTCCATTGTTTCTTGTTTCCAGGACCAACTACCAATACATTTGTGGGAAAGCTTATTTACTTCTAATGTACTACTATGCTACTCCCTCCACCCCTAAATATAAGACCCTCTTAGAGAAATTTTCTTTCTTTTAACAAGACTCTTCAAATTTTCAAATGCATTAACTATTTTTTACTAACTCCCTAATTATTATAATATATCTAGGGACGAAGGAAATACTATCTATATATACTCATATACTTTATAATAATTCTACAGTAATATTTTACTGTGAAATATTATCTAGAGTAATTTTTCTATCTAGTTGATATTTTAAGACAACATACTTATACTGCAATTTTTCCCAACTATTATTAACTGTATCCGGTATAAAACAATACAACCATAAATTCTAGTCAGCTTTGAAAAATGATGCTCTACTGGCCTGGATTTGCGGGAAAATGGAGTCTTAAAAAACATAATTGAAGTCACAATTTCATTTGGCAAGCTCTACTTCCAATTCATCGGGAAATTGATGAAAGGGGTTCCTAGAATACTCCCAAGACAAGTTCAATAAGGTTCATTTGAATATGGCTATGCAGTGTCTTCCCAATCTGGTATGTGAGTGTGACAACAAATTTATGGTGTTGGTGAAGAATCACAAGAGTTACTCAATGCAGAATTTTCAGCATGTGTCCTGCAAGTGAGTAATATCTTTACTTAAGTGTAAAGAGGATACTTACCCCACATTGAATGTCTATTTGGAGATTGCATCAGGTTACATGACGGGAAGGTTGCTTCTTAAGTTGGATGTTGCTAAGCACGTAATTTCAAATCAGAATAGGAAACAAGCTTTATTTTGGGAAATTTTGGAAATAACTGAGTTATGCTTTTTGTCAAGTTGGTATTCATGGAAGATAGTCGGCTGATATTTGGGTCTTCAATAGAACCTTTCTGAAGGTTTTAGTTGAAGTTCCACACCTGATGCAGGTTATGAAGTCAGTGGAGCCGTTGAAGAGAATAGAAAATGGGTTGCAAGGAAAGCAAGGGCAGTGCCTTTATCTATTAACGCAACAACTTTGTTGCATTATTTTGGGGAAAAGAATGCCACCACATGCAGAACATGTGACCCCAGAGGAAGCTCTCGAGTGACATGCATAGCTGAGTCATTGTGTTTTATGCTATGGGATCCAGGTTTAGGGTTTAGGATCCTCATTGTGTAACGTGGGCCCAAAGAGTGATGTGGATAGGGTGAGGTTAGTAGGTTGTCTAGCTCGCAGTTTTTTATACATAGTGAGAAGGGAAAGGGTGAAGAAATCTTTCTCGGAGGAGTCAAACTCTGGATCAGTTTTGTAGAGAATCTTCTCTCAATCCTGAATTTACTTCAATACTACAATTTTCTTTTTCTGCTTTAATTCTTCTCAGTTCTATCAGTACATCTTTGTGATTACAAACTTGTATTTACCAGGATGAATGTTATGTTGTTTATATCTGATCATCTTGTTAACCAACTTACATTTCATGACACAGGCAAGGCAATCACTTATTGTAAGAGGTCTCTTTCCCATGCTTGCTGATCCTCGACATCCTGTAAGTTCTTGATCTTGCAAATTGTTTCTCGAGTTTATCTGTTTTTGTAACTGAAGGTTGTTCTTTTGAGGGAAGTATGAAGCATTGGATGCTGAATATAGATTAATCTACGGAAAAACCAAACTATAGGAAATGGGATAAGTTTTGTAAATTTGTAATACCACGTATGTCCTTAATTATTAGCCATAGTTTATATTACTAGATTCATGTTAATTTGTCTAGGAATTAAAAAATCAGAACCAGACACATCTATTCACAGGATAATTTAGTAGTGATTACTGACTTTTCTTAATATATAGAAAAAGGGAAAGTAGAAAAAGTATACTATTTAACAATAAATCCTAGGATATGCTGTTGAAACATTAAACTTCATTTTGTATGACATATATTTGATGATCTGAGACTAACTAGGCATTGATATCATATTTTAACTGCAGGCTGAATCAACAAGTGCCAGTAACGAGTCTATTCTGAAGGTAGCCCTTGATCATGGAAAAACATCAGGAGTTATCAAGCCACATGATAGAGTTGTTATTTGCCAGAAAGTTGGTGATGCATCTGTTGTTAAGATTATCGAGCTTGAAGATTAAGTGATTCACACAGTTAACGTCTTTTTTGTCTTTTTGGTTGGTCATCACCAAGTTTTGGCAGAAGCAGATCATTCTGCTTTCACGATTTGAAGTTAACTCCACTGGGTTTCGGTGGCTAGTTATTATAGTACCATTTTATGTACTGAGAATGAATGTTGGGCTAATTATACTGGTTATAATATCATATCATACATAAAATCAAAGGGAGTTTATCCTTGATGTAATTTTTTTGGAACTGGATTGAGTTGCAATCCAAATAGAAACAGTACACAGTAGGTGTTTGAATCCATAGCTTGAATTAAATATAGTATTCAAAAGTACCTTTAAAAACTGTACAAGAACTCAATTCTTTTTATCCAGTCTAATTTGTTTATTTTGGATTTATGTGAGGTTAATTTGAAAAAGACTTTAGTTGAGATGTACTGTCAAACTACTGGTGCTTATTCCTTTTTTTTTCCCTTTACTTTTGACTGGATTTTGCCTGTTTGCTTGAAAACCACTATCAGCATTATTAAACAATTCTGTGGATGTTTGTAATCAGAAGCATACAGGCCACATTATTCATGATTAGTTGTAATTTTAACTTTGTGCAAATTATTAACTTTGACTTGTTTAGATCAAAGTAACAAATTTTTAGACTTGGAAAGACCGCAAACTCACGTCCAATACCCATTGAATACCTCTAGTCTAGCTTCAAATAGTGATGTCCTCTAACTATGGGTTATGATTCAATTTATTTAATCACAATTGAATTGAATGATTAATATTCCTTCTGTTCTTAATTATAAAAATATTTTTACTTTTTTTTCTTTTCTATTTTAATATAAGACTTTGCAACGAAAGTAACATTTAATAGTTTTTTTTATGATATTAATAATTGTATACATAAATATGTAAAAGAAATATTTATTGACAGATTTACTATAAAACTCTTTTTATTTACCAGAAATAAATAAACTAGTATATACTAAATGTGATTCAAGTCAATCCTATTCAGACTGGTTCAATTAGATTTGATCTCATTCTATAGGACCATGTATCAAGTATTTGTACCTAACTATTAACAATCACAAGATTTTGGTTCAACTTAAATCGAGTAACGTGATATTAACATAATTGCTAGTAACCAATATTATTATCAGCCAATGTCCAATCTATTTTACTTTTTTCTTTTAAATCCTTTTGTACTAGCTTCTGTTGAAAAAAGCACCAGGAGTTTCAGAACAAGACATTATTTTCCATGAAAAATAATAACATGGTTAAGTTGATGCTCCCTGTCAATGCTCTTTTTAATCAAAATTTCTTACACTTTGTAAATTGATTTTCAGGATGGAATTTGTCATAACGAGTAATTTTTGTATATAAACAGTTGAAGACGAAACGTTAACACGAAGCACCCGTGGCCTAATGGATAAGGCGTTTGACTTCTAATCAAGCGATTGTGGGTTCGAGTCCCACCGGGTGTGCATATTTTTGTACATTTTATGGTTTTTTTTTCTTTTTTCAAAGCATAAGCTAAAAAAGTTATTGCAGATTCAAACACTCATACATCAAATATCCATGCAATTTTCTTTTTTCAAAGCATAAGCTAAAAAAGTTATTGCAGATTCAAACACTCATACATCAAATATCCATGCAATTTTTATCATAATGCACTTAATGGATAAAAAAAAACTAACTTATTACAACAAAATCCAAACACAAATTTCTTCCACTCTAAGTAGAAGAATGCTGCTGTTGCTGCATCTGCTGAGTATTCTCCAACTCAACCTCCTTCTGCCGAAGCAACAAAACCATTCTATCAATCTCCAAACACTTCCTTTCATTCTCAAGCTTCTGTCTCTCCATTTCCCTCTCTTTGTTACTACTAAACCTCTCCCATTTCAACCTTTGTTTCTCAATCTCAAATCCTTCAACATGATAGTTCATCTGTTCTTCTCCCAACTGCACAACCCTCTTCTTCATCCACTGCTTCTTCTCCCAACAACTCTTCACTCCATCTTGCAACACATTTGTCACTTCACTACTCAGCTGTTGCATCATCGCAGTTGACGAAGCCGAAGCCGAAACCTTCCTTGTTTTCTTCCTCAAATGATCATTATTCTCATCTTCACCTGATTCTTCTTCCTCCTCTTCAGAATCCTCCTCCCATTCATCCTCTTCGTCTTCATCCTCGTCCTCTTCTCCTCCTCCGCTTTTTCCTTTCAGTTTCAACATTCCTATTCCGTTCGACGAATGCAAACATTGTTGCTCCTGCTGCTGCTGAGGTTGCTGTTGTTGCTGCTGTTGCTGCTGCTGCTGCTGTTGTTGTGGCTGATTCTCATTCGAAGACTGTTGCTGCTGCTGCAAAGTATTATTCCCATGGCCACAACTATTATGATAAGCACACATTTCTCTAAAGAAAAGGTGCTTAGAATTCAAAAGCTTCCTCGCTTCGTCTTTAAGTTTCGCCGACAAATCCATACTATCCAACAAGCTTTGATTCTCAACAACCCTACAAGCTGTTCCTTTTCCGACAATATCATTAACCCTCTTGTACCTTTTGTTCAAATCATTGAACTTGTCTTCACATTGTTGTGGCGAAACATAGTATCCCTTCTCCATCATCCCTTTAGAAACCGATTTCCATTTACCTTTCTTCTGTAACAAGCCACTCACTTTCTTTTTAATATCAGCACCTATCTCCGAAGTACCCGCTTCGTCACCGATGTAATAAACAGCCATTATTAAGAGCCTTACCATTGTGTCTGTCCATTTCATTCTATGCCATGGTGATCCTTTTCTCTTTGGGTCACCACCAGAGGCTTCATCTGCTCCGAAACACGGCTCGTCTTCATCACTGAGGTTGACTTGTTTGTTGTTGTTGTTGTTGTTATTATTGATGGTTTTTGATGAGTAAGAAGGGTATGTTTGTTTTATTGATTGATGAGGTTGATCATATGAAACCATTTGGTGATGATGATGATGCAAAGTGTGAGAATGAGAATTTTGTTGTTGTTTTGAAGGGTTTTCTACACCTATAAATCCATTGTTTATAGTAGGAAAAATTCCATTGGATTCCATAAAGACTATATATTATAGTTCACTAATATTGGTTTATGTGTAATTAATATAACATCATCACATATTCACAATGCTTAGTTATGTGGTTAAGCTTTTTGAAAGAGTTGAAGTGGTGGAAGTAAAGTCAATGAGATAGAAGAAAAAGCAAAATGGAAAGAAGGGTTTAAGAGAGAATATTAAGATGTGTTAGTGTGTATTAAAGTATGTATATAAAGGGTTGTGAAGCAAGTGGTTTTGGTTTTGTGGGTGGAGAAACAGGAAACAGCACATAGTTTTGGTTTGTGTGAGTGATTTGGAATAATAATAAGCCACAAGTTTTGGGTGAAACTGGTTGAGATTACTACTAATACTACCACCACGTTCACTCAAAAGCCGTTTCAAAGTGATGGATTTGTTGAGTATGTTTGTTTATTTTAAAAGTCAATATTAAAGCCAAAAATTACTCGTGCGTTATTTTGATTATACAAAAATAATACAATTACAGGATATATTTAGTTCTCTAAATTTTCAAAGTAGTGGAATAAATCTTTTGGTCAAGTGAGAATAGATTGAGCGAGAAAGGTTTAACCATATCTGAGTAAACCTGCTATAAATTCAAAATTTAAATATGGTCTGTAGTCTATTATAGATTCATTTTTAAGTATGAGTTTAGTCTTTTTTTGAATGTTTGATTGACCTAATAGCCTACTAAATTACTACTTCATTTGAAGTTTTGTAAATAAGCAATTCAATTAATGTTAAATAGACTAATAAATTAAAATATTAATGAGACTAAATATTCGTTTCTATCGACTCATTTGAGTTTATCTATTAGCATAAATTTTGTGACAATATTTGTTTGAATGAAGTTATAAAAACAACTTATGACATTGTTCACATTAGATTTTTTTCAATTTATTTTGATAAATTATTAAGATAACTAAACTTTATTTGTGCACTGTAATTCAAAGTACAAAGTTCAATATAATAATAATAGTTTTATTCATATTTATTTACATAGACCGGTATAATAGGCAATGTTTTAAAAATCGGACCGGTCATCAAACCGGGGAGGATACTGATTCATTTATCGAATCACTAGGTCACTGGTCGAACCGCGTTACCAAACCGGATTAAATCGGATAACTCACTTTAATAGACATGTCATTATAACAAAACTATATATATATATATATATATATATATATATATATATATATATATATATATATATATATATATATATATAAAATCGGTCGAACCAGATCATTCAATCTCTAAAAAAATATAACTATCACTTAATTTTTTTGGAAAATATCATATAATAAATTCACTAGTTCATAAATTAAATTCAAATTTAAACATAAGTATCTCACATAACAATAGTACATACTACAAAGTCTAATCGCAAACAAAGTCTAATTGCAATATAATTAAATTGAGTACTTTAGAACAAAAATACTCCAATATCTATTAAGTTTAGTTCCAACGAGGTAAAATTATTTCAATATTGGGATCGCCTTTCATATCAAAACCATCTGCAGCAAAATCAATCGCATTTGCAACATCTTCCTCATCAATGATATCATTACTTTGGTTGTTTTTTCTAGAATTAAGTTGTGCATCTCCCTAAACGTCAACTCATTCAAATTTCATTCATTTATAACAACATCAATTTAAAGAGTATAGCAATTGACATATACTAATAAATTAAAATAACATAATTGTAATCACAATAACTAATACCATACTAATATCATTTGAAATAGGTTGAATTGTCATACTAGCAAGATCTTTGCGTAGTGCTTTCACCTCCTCAATAATCAAGAATGATGGTGAATCCTCTAACACCCCTATTAAAAAAAACAAACATAAAATCAATCATATATTATTGTCAACCATTTTCTTCAATCCAGTATTAAAAAACTTTTTGTTCTACACTTCTACTTATTCTTTATAAAACATATTATTTCACTTTTATTTTATTCAAGCACCACCTAATTTATTCAAGCACCACCTATTTCACTTTTATTTCTAGTTTTACTTATTCTCTATATAAGAACATGTAAGAAAGTGTTTAGCCTTTTAACAATAAAACCTGGAGATACTTACACTATTATGCCTCTGTTTCATTTCACAAGCACCCGTATCTTTTATTACATGAAATCCTATTAGTAAAAAAATGTAAAACTTCCATGAACAATACCATTCAGTAAGAAACCAAAATCGATCACTTACACCTCTTCAATAATAAACAACAATTGGTCCTATTAAAAATGAATGATGTTTTATTGGAAATTCAATAGCAGCTGAAATTTCCCTATGCAAAGTATTTAGAGTTTGATGGTTGCCATTTACAACATTGGCTTTCAAAATCATTCTGCCGGTTTAAAATCAAAGATGAATGGAAACAGAGGAAATCACCCTAAAAATTAAACTAACCATAATTTCAACAATTTTTATCTTGAACTAACCTAATCTTTAACACATATCAGAAATCAGAATATAGATCAGAGATGAATGAAAACAGAGGAAGTATTGAACCTGGAAAGTGACGGTGGTGTGGCGGGAAGCAAGGCGGTGGCGCGGTGGTGGAAGCTTTTGTTTCTTTCACCTAGGTTGAGTTTCTGACTTTCTATTTCTTTCTTCAGTTTTGCGTATTTGGAAATCTCAAAACCAGATTTTTCATTTTTTTTTGTAATTTCTAAAACTCAAAACCACGTCGTTTTGAGTAAAAAAGGGCATTGAAACCGTCGGTTTTCCTCGGTCTAACCCGGTTTTTACCGTTTACCATCGGTTTGACAACATTCTCGATCGAGCTATTGAACCAGACCGGTTACTAGTCTGATTCCCGGTTCAACCGGTCCGACCGGCCGGTCCAATTTTTACAACACTGGTCAAGACATTGCATAACCAAGCTATAAACTATATTAACCTACTTTTCACGCTTAATTAACCAATATTATTTTACTACTTAATACTACTTTTTGATGTCTAAATATATATTAATCAAAGTATGAATTGTATTAATCAAATTTTTATATACTATTAACCAAAGTTGCTTGAGAGAAAAAGTTATAAAAAAAGTCAAAAATAACTTGTGCATAAGGTATTTGTGAGAGGTTGTTGTGTGAAGTTTTCTCCTGAGAGAACAATTAAGTACTTGTGCAGAAGCTAGATTGCAGAAGCTGGTGTGATACCCTCAATGGACAAGGTATCAAAAACAATAACTGCAAGACAAGTAAAACAATTGCCAGAGAAAGGATTAATCCCTTTTGGAAGTCTAAGTGTGAAGTTTGATGTATTTGACAAGATTGGTGCAATAAATTGAGCACCCACTAATCACAGTTCAGACATCACCTATGTCTTGGCCAAGTTGATCTTTTAAATTGGAACCGAGTCTAAACTAAACTTTGGATAATATGTGTTTAATCATACCATGAAACATGCTGACACCTATGTTGCAAAGCTTCCAATAGTTCTTCCTTGCTTAACCACTAGGATCATCTTAAATCAACATCCCAATATTTTGCATGCTGAAGAAATGAAGAATAAGAAATTAGTGCCACTGACTCTTGACTATAGGGTATTTGTTGGAACACATGTCCCGGACATTGTGGTGCCAAGAAATTAAAGACAACCTCCATATGGGAATTCTTCTTATGTATTCAAAGCCACTAAAAATGTTGTGTTACATAAATTGATGGAAGTGTCTACAGCTGTGCAAACAACAATTAGTGCAAGTACCATCAGGAAGAAGAATTGGATGAATTAATCAATCAAATGACCACTGAGAATGAAGGTGAAGAATAAACTGGTAATGAAGAAAAGGAATGAAGAGAAGATGAGGAAGATAGTTTTGAATATTAATTTGCACAAGATATGAACGTCAATCAGGATGTTCCAGACATCCGGTATGAGATGTGGTATCTGATGTGCATTGGATGCTGATTAGCTACAATTTTTGTTTTCTATACGTAGTATTTTTGGCCCTTGTGTATGGACACACTTTTAACGTTGCTGGTTTTGTAAGGATCTTGTAACAATTACTATGCACTGTGTCATTGATTTAAGATGCACAAGATTTGAATTTCAATCCTGATGTTTTGACATTATGTTCAACATATGTGCTCATGATTGATATTTTCTACTCCTTACCATTATGTTCACTAAATGCGTTGACTGGGCTAATACCTTTGCCAAATTGTGGCAAAAAGAGGGAGTAATGGTGTACAGTGGAGTGGTGTGACTACTACTAACTACTGACTTTATGGCGTATGCTGCTGACTGATGCTAACTTTGGTGTACTTAATACTAACTAATTGGTGTGATTGGTACTAAATATTGCTTACTACTAACTGACTGGTGTGATTGGTACTAATTATTCTGACTTTTACTTGTTGTGTGCAAATATGTTAAAGCATCTGGCTTGGGATTTGTGTATGTTGATCTCCTTGTATGTTAGTAGTATCTTTTGACTTATGATTGTGACTACTAATTGTGTGTGCATGCATGACTAACTGATCATGAGTGATTCCATGTATTGACTGATATGGGAGCATCATTGTGTGACTGACTGATGTGTAGAAACCTATTGATTTCTGACTTGTGCTACTGTCTTCTCCTGTTGTTGCTGAAGTGTGTTACTTTGTTTTATACTTTTGTTGTTGTTGCCGATGTTTGCTCGGGATGTTATGAGTGTGCTTTGTTTATGATGCTCAGATTATGGTATTTTTAAATACTTACCCTTTCCACATCTTATAAGTTTTGAAAGAGTTGTTTTGATAAAAATTTTAAAGGGGAGATTGTTGTTCCTTTTGGATTGGCTGCATTATGCAAAACAACATGTAGTGTACAATATGGTTTGATGAAGAAAGGACACATGTGGGACATGATGTTCTAGAAAGAGTGGCACATCTAACCCCTGTTGTAGTTTCAGCTTTGGCGCGTTTTCTTTTTGAATTATATGAGCACGTTTTTTAATTTGTTTCTAATTGATTTTGTTGCTATCTTTTAGCAACTTAATTAATTAGATTTGTTTGATGATTTATTAATTTCAAATTTAAAGATTTGGAAATTTAAATTTGAATTCAAATCAAATCAAATATTATTGTGGAGTTGTTTTAAAAAACAAATCTTATCTGAATCTCCACTTTATCTGCTGATCAAATCTATGCTCATTGGAGGAAAGCCCAACAGATGAATTCTATTTAAAAAGACTCAATTCCATCGTTGAAGACCATGTGCTTAATTGAAGATATTTAGTGTTAGGGTTTATATTTTAGTATTTGGTCATGTTGTTTGTATACCACTCTCGCGCTTTCATTCATATCTTAAAGCATAGAGTTTGATTTGTTTTGTTGAGTTATAATTCAACATTCTTTAAGTTTTTTTATTGAATTTGATCACCAGTGTTAATGATTGAGGAAAAGTGATAGAGGTTCTCGTATTTAGGGGGCGTCTTAAATAGAAAGTCATTGGGTAGTATTAGGAAAAGATTGTGAACAAGGTGTGTTCTTGTAAGACTAAGTATACTAATATTATTGAGAATAAGTTTTCTTTCTTGGGTTGGATGCCGCCCAGATGTAGGTATGATATACACTGAAATGGGTTAACTATTATTATATTTATTACTTTTCTGCTTCATCATATTTTATAATTTAAGTTGCCATAACTTGGTTGTATACATTGTCTTAAACATTGAGTACTCCAACGTTTGTCCCCAAGAACAAAATTTTAATCTTATTCTACTTCAATCTTGCATGGGTATCGCCAAACTCTATTTTGGTCTTAGAACGTGCCACCTAATCATATGAAGGAAGCAACTATTTTGTTTGATAAAGAGTTATGAAGGTCGGTTGAAGACATCATGGTTGGTTGGGGTCCTTTCTTTGGGGTCCCTCAACGGAGGTGGCATTTATTACCTATTAGAGTTGTGGGATCCGGTTTGTATTCAACAATAAAGGTTGTCTCATACATTTTTTTATCCTCTAGGATCCAATCTTGGGTGTTATAGGATCATATATTGAAAAGACAAAAGAATATATGGTATGGACCTTAATTTCGACAGAGTTTTAGATGGTCTTAGTGTTGCACTTCCAGATTTTTAACCTTAGAAATTTTACTAACAATGACATCGTCCCCCATAAAGCACAACATGTTTTCGGAAGTGCCCTTTTTAATAAAAGTGTTCAGAACATGAATGTAAAGTTTGACATGACCAAATACAAAAAATAATTTTGGGTTGTTTGCAAGTATCACATGCTCAAGATTTTCTCCTTGCTATCCATATTGATAATCTAGGTCAACATATGCCCCCGGTAGAGTATCGTACCATCCTTAATTACCGACTTATAATTCCCTTATTTTCCATTGATGAAGTTTGTCCTATTTTCCGCAAGGCGTGTTTCGATACATTTAGGAAACACTTCATTCATCGTAAGGAGCTTCTAGGATTCAAATACCGACATAAATTTGTTAGGGATGCTTTATTTGATATATTTTGGCGTGTAAGTAGGAATGACAACGGGCCGGGTGCGGGTTTCACACTACCCAAACCCGCACCAGAAATATCGGGTGGTACCCGAACCCGAAGGCTATTCAGGTGGAAAAATAACACCCACACCCATATCCGTTGGGTTCGGGTTTTTTCACCCAAACCCGTAGCAAAATACATAAAATACAATTTTCTTACAACTTTCCACAATATATATATATATATATATATATATATATATAAGCGGTGTGATTTCGGGTTTTGGATGTGGGTTTCACACTATCCAAACTCGCACTCGAAATACCGGGTGACATCCGAACCCAAACCCAGTCAACTCGGATTTTCATCCGTTGACTCGGGTTCGGGTGCGGGCGCACCCCGCGGGTTTGGGTCTGTCTGTCATCCCTACGTGTAGGGGTATCTGTGAAAAAAGAGACGCATGTAAATTTCTTTACTGACACAAAAAAAAGGAGATTGATACTTAGGTCAGCAGATATTCTGGTGTACGGATGGTGGAGAGAAACATGCATGTGTAGACTTGACTGAGGTTTCTCCATTGATGGGACTAAGGACTAGAGGCTTTACTATGGGACATACAACTCTCAAAGCCCCTTCGAGTAGAGTGACCAAGCATGAGAAAACTTGTTCCGGCAATCAACATGCTTTCATAACTATGACACTTTTGATTTTTTAACACCAGAAGCAGTTGATCTTTTATATGGGGTAAAAAGGCTCATGCATATCAATGTTGTGTCTCATATAACAATGAATATAGTTTTTAAGAGAATTAGTTTTGTCATAAAAACAAAAAATAACAGAAATTATTATCTGTTTGTCTGCTATTTTTGTATAATATATATATATATATATATATATATATAAACATTGGATTCATCAAGAGAGAGAAATTAATAGCCTCATGAATGTAATAACATTCTCTCTTTTGATGAATCCAATGATTAATATTCCTTCCTCTCATCTCTCATTTAAAAATGCTCTCACTTGATATTCTCTCTCTCTCTCTATATATATATATATATATATATATATATATATATATATATATATATATATATATATATATATATATATATATAAAACATTTTTCATCATATAAATTATTTGAACATTATTTGGTGTAAAGAAATTATCTAGATAGCATTCCTTATTTATAAAATTAGTAAATAAACATTAATTTCTTAAAGCATGAAATATTAGGGGGTAAAAATAAGTCGGACCAAATAATAGAAATTTACGGCCTAATCTATTTAGGCTAGATTTTTTTAAATAGAAAAGATCTTAATTTTTATAAGCATATTTAACTAAAAATATTAGGCCAAAAGCTATAAATTTTTTTTTTAACCTATTAGTTAAACTTTCTTCGGTGGAATAACGCGGCTCTCACGAACCATGAGCAATTCATTGGCTCCTGGTTTTGCTTTTGCTTTTTGACTTTTTGTATAAAATAAATTAACGAAATACTTGTGTTTTTCCAACGGAAAGTACATGGTTTGTTACTAAATTAACATAAACATTATAATATTAAAATATTTAAAAACTTACTATATAATGTTATCAAAGCTTAACTAAAACTATTTAAATATAACATTTTCTTTCACTTTCAAGTAAAATACTCACACATATACTTGTATATATACATATTGTTTCCTTAGAAGAGCCATAATTGATATGTGAATGGAGAAGCAGAGTTTATTGTGGTGGATTTAAATTTTTAATGTGGTGGAGAGGGGATTAACCTGCAAGATTAACATTTCAATGTTAAAATTAGTATAAGAATGAAAAGTGAAGTGAGAATGACAATGAATTTGAGTATCAGGGAAACGACGTGTCCTTCCTCTTATATAAGAAAAGTGGTTGACAACTAAAAACGTGGAGTGAGATGTGGATTGCGGTCAATCGTCAGATGGATCTTGACGCCCGATATGGCTCATGTGGGTGAATTAACCTATCTTCAAGGAGGGAGAGGTGTACATATTTTTCGTGTCTGGTTGCTTTCGATGTATCATTTGGACCTTGATCTTTGTGCCTTGCGGACGACTCATATCAGTTGCATCTCAAGCCTTTGTTTCCGCGTTGTAGGGAGAGTTTGCAATGGGTGATAATACCCAGCCACTAGATTCGGGGATAAATAAGTCTTTGATGGGACACCAATCTCAACAAGAACATATGCTTTTAGTGTGTTCCTTGCAATAGGTAATGTTTTGATGGGAATGATTGACATGTGTTCCTATGCTAGTTGGTGATTGTTCTGGGTCGGCCAAAGGCCCAAAAGGTCAAAGACCAAACCAATGCCAATCCACTCTAAGTGATCCAAGGTACAAAAGACATTCCGCGGGAAATTCGAGGTACAATTTTTGATTTCCACTTTTACTACACTAATTCTAAACTTTCTTGAGCGTTGAAGGGCTAGCCTTGCAAGTACACCCATGCGCCTCCTTCTTGGAGATCAACACCATTGGCTCAGGATTCCTCACTACCAACATACACCTAATTCAGGCTCCAAAATAGAACAATGGAGCTATCTATGGGAATTGACTCCTAATTCCCACAAAAATTCCATGAATAGATTCTCCTAGATCCAAAATCAAACCCTCTTATCAAAATCAGCAAGAAAAGGAGATAGTCATCTCCAATATAACATCAAAGATCCTCTATTAACCTCCCAATTTTGTGTCGGCTTAAATATCTATCATCGATGATTTTCAAACAATAACAACTTCCAATGTATATCTGCTACCGTAGTATTTCCTCCATACAACGAGTAATCTCATGGTGATAAGTGAAAATCGTAGAGTTACTGTCGCAAATCACATTACACATTGCTATGACGCAAATTGTTATGTATTTTAATTCGATTACATTGTATTTGGTAGTCTCCATTGAGATCCACAACAGTGTGAAGTCTAGTGGCGATCCGTCATCAGAACACCTCTTTTGAATGACGGAGTGAAAACGAGTCAAGAAACAAGGATCGAGGTGCACTAGGATACTTGTGAGACAAGGAGATATGAAAAAATTTAAGTGCAGAGCTACCACTGGTTTTGGAAACCTCTACCGCTGGTGAATCTCCTGCAAGATACCTCGTAGATGACGGATCCCCCATAATAACTCCCGATCCGACACAATCGAGCAATAAAATATTTGATAATCAAATCTGAACACACACAATAGCGGAGATCCTTTGGCTTTCGATAATCTGAGAGCTTACTCTCGCAGAGTAACGCAAATTTTACCCTTAGTAGGAAAGAGTAGGCAGGGACAAGGTGCCCCGATTTCTGATAACCTTAAAGGGAAACACCGTCTAAGTTGTCTCTCTCCGTCCGTCTTATCAATTTAAATGCCCAACTTGGTCAATCCGCTTGGAGATAGTACATTAGAGAAGGAAAATAAGCTTGATCCAATTCGGCTATAGAGGGACTTAAGGGATAAGCTCTTAATAAACCACATCCACACTCAACAACAGTCTCAGAGTAATCCAAATCTAGCCGAATTCTAGGGAATAATTTTCTAGATCCCCTACTGTAGCGGGGAAAATCTGATATCGAAGCCATGGGATTGACTCGAATCAATATTTCGTTTGAAATCGCCACCGCGCTTTATTTTTTCAAAGGAAAAGGGAAAAGAACGAAAAACCCAAAGTTTTGTTTTTAAAACAAGAAAGAGAACTCAGGTTTGGGTGTTGATTATATGAGGGGAAGGTTTTAAGCACCCCTCATATCTGTGGTACTCCACAGGAACCTTTTTGAAAATCTGCGTCGTGTGTGCTAAAAAAAGGGTTTGTTTTATTTTTAAAATAAGCTCGGCAAAGCGTTAAGCTTTGGGCCTACATACCTCATCGGTGCAATGGAGAATTCAGAGCTAATGTAGTTCCGCTTAAAGGGAAAACATTTTTTAAAAAACGAATAAACACTTTATTGTCGTTGGAGAGAAATACTCAGCCATTGATCTTGAGCATGAGAACAAACGAGTTCTTTGCATCGCAAATGAAAGAAGGGCTCCAACTCGGATAAAATCAACGAGTGTGCCACTAGCTCTCTCATGCGGAAAAGATCCCATTATATCAATCAATTTCAAAATCGTGGGGTATAACCACTCGTTTCGACAATTAACGGTGTCTAAACTTTGAAGAAAAAGGCCACTAAGGGCAAAAGATATTTTTTAAGAAAAAGGTTTTGAAAAGATTTGCAAACATAAGAAGGTTTTTGAAAAAGGGAGAAGATTTTGAAAATTTAAGAAGTGGGAGGAGATGAAGAGGCTATCATATTGCGTAAAATAAAAGCTAAGGAAAGAAACGGTCTAACCGAAGAAGAAGCCAACACTTGACATTATGAGTCAAGGTAGATTTCCCATCCTTTGGACTTATCAATACCAACACATTAACACTTGGGGATCCAGATGAACTTATTATCTTATCACCACTTTTGCATTAAGCACATTAAAATTCTGACGAAAATCGGGCAGAGTGACGGCTGTTTTCGGGTAAAATCCTTATCTCAATGCCTTGGAATTAACCATCAAGGACTTTCAAGGAAATACCTGCATACACAAACAGACAACAATCCAATGCCAGACAGACAGAATAACAGCAGAGTAACAATATCATAAGGGTCCAGAGGTGTCCATAAGTCCGAATCTCCAAAATGCTAGGGATAGTAACCAATAGTCCAAAAGAGAGCCTTAAATGTTTTTTTAGATTTTTGTTGTTTATTAGTGTTTTAGCATAAAAGTAAAGTATGGTCCAAGTGGACAAAGAGAAAATGGCGGAAACATAAACATATATCCAAATGGACAAAGAGAAAATAGCGGAATATAAACGTCCAAATGGACAAAGGAAAAATAGCGGAATGTAAATATGATAAAATAAAGCGAGAAATATAAAGAGCAAATATAATAAATTGCGGAAATTAAAGTTAGTTGTTAGATGTTAAAGATAACCATCTTGAAACTTGTCAAGTATGTTATCAAAGTTAGTAATGAAGATCGATGGTGAGTGAAGGATGTTCTCGGATTTAAATTCAATGGAAATTTATCAGAAGCTTGATAAAATCATAGCAACTACACGATAAACCTCCATAAGTCTTAAATCAACCGCATACAATTCTCTTCCATATTTGATCTATTTTTATTCGGGACACGAAATATTGCGCTATGTTAAGCAGATCGCCAAGTGATTTATGTAGAAATCACCCTACAACGAGGCCGGTCAAAACTTTATGTGCTAATGCATGCGAGAGAAATGATATGTAGATCATTCTCCGAAAGCAATACCGCACGAAAAGAAAATAGGTAACGATCTAGTCTTTACTAAGAATCCATAAGAATTCTCAAAGTGTTAAGACTTTCATCGATCAAAAGAAAAAAAGGAGAAGAAGAATGAAAATCATAAAAGATAATCAACTCACACTATCATTAATATCATTCATCTAATATTATGGATTTGGTCCTTTCAAACCTATCAACATCCTAGATCTAATGATATTAATGAAATGGAGGAAGAAGAATAAAATTCACAAAAGATAATCAACTCACAATATCATTAATATCATTCATCTAATATTATGGATTAGGTCATTTCAAACCTATCAACATCCTAGATCCAATGATATTAATGAAGTGGAGGAAGAAGGAAGCCAAAACAAGCATAAAAAAGGCAAAAAACCACATTCTGCCAGCAGGAAATCGATTTCATGCAGGGGAAATCGATTTCCATAGTGCAGTTTTCAAAAAAAACAAGTTACGTTCAGCAGGAAATCGATTTCAGCCTTAAGGAAATCGATTTCATCAGTGTAAATTTCAGCAAAAACATCATTTAAAGGCATGAAACTTGATTTGAACAAATATACAAACACCTTATGATCACACATCAACTTGAGCACGAAATTTCCATCACAAAACCAGCAAATATCATCAATATAGCATCAAAGATGCATTGAACACAAGCAATAAAGATCTACATCATGGATCTAGCAAATTACCACTTCTTGAACAAAAGTCTTGGAGTAGCTTCAAGAGCAAGCACAAAGTGTGTAGATCCTTCAAATTTGGAGATGAACAACCAAGGAAAAGAGAGAAATGTAGGAGGTTTAGTTCAAAATTAGCAAGATTCAATGTGAATCTCACTAATCTTATGAAAATGAACTTTTGGGTGAGGGTTTTGGAAAGGGTGAGAAATGAATTTGCAAGCAATTTTTTGGCTCTCCAAGCTTGAGAAATGAGAGAGTAGTGGCCTCTATTTATAGGATGAGAGTAAGAGTAGTGGCAATTTGGTCATTTGCTCTTGGTTAATTAACTTGTGTTTAATTGGTGATTAAAGTGGCATTTAAATGGTAAAAAATGGTAAAATGAGGTTAAAATGGAATTAATGAAGGGAATTATTTTGGTGAGGTGGGAAATTGGTAAAATGACAAAAATGGTCAAAGAAAATAGGTGCCAAAATCAAATCAAGCTTCCCTCTCTATTTTTTTGATTTTCGCCTTAAGGAAATCGATTTCCCCCAGGAGTGAAATCGATTTCACTCTGTTCCAGAAGAGAATTTGGCGCAAAATACACTAGGGAAATCGATTTGCCCAGGAGGGAAATCGATTTCATGCTGTCCAGAATGTGATTTTGTTGAAAATTGCTGTAGGGAAATCGATTTACCCAAGAGGGAAATCGATTTCATCAGTCCAAAATGTGGAAAATGCCTTGTTTATTGCATGTCTTGGTTTGGTACCTACAAAACAAAAGCCTACAAAGAAACAAAGCAATATTTTTGGTATTTGGGTTAGTATAATATGCATACAAGATAAAAAATCATTGGTGCTTGATGGTCCCTCTTATTGATGAGGTGAGTGCAACACCACAAACAAAACTTCCAAGTGAAGCTCTTGATTAATGATTGGGATATGAATGATATATGATCTTAGGGTCAAAAATTGGGGTATGACACCTACAAGTACACTATTAACTCAATTCTGGAGGGGTGGGGAGAAAGATGTCTATATCAAAATAAAGGAAAAAGAAGGATGTACTACTTAGGAGAACATTGAGAGACGTTTGAGCCTCTACAGTCATGAACAAGTGGTAGCTATGAAGACACCAGTCGTTTTATGGCGCTCCTCGAGCAAAGGCAAGCGGATCGAACTCGGGGGTGGATGAGCGTATCAACCGACTGAATAGTTAGTCAAGGAGTAGGTAAAGAAGAAGTATAACATTCTACCATTTTAACTTTCTCAACGAGCTAAGTATCTCGCAAAGTTTTTGTGCAATTTCAATAGTTAATCTGTTAATATGAGATATTACAACCACAAAGGATTTTGTAATCCCATGCAGGATGGCGTAAGCCACTGTTCTGAGGCAGATTCCACACTTGGTAAACACACTTCAAGCGTAGATAGCGTACCTCCTCTTAGAAACTAGTCACTTTCAAGAGCATAGACAGTGGATTCTAGAGACATCCACCCCAAACCAGGTCGACTCTGAGGGCAAGGACAAAAACCTTACCTTAGGTTGGGGAAGTGTCATACCCCAAAATTTTCCCATCATATTTCAATCTATTTTGACTCATATGATCTTCAGTTACTCAAGTCTATGCAAGGATTGGGCACACTTACTTGCCTCCTAAGCAACAAGCCTCCAACTAGGGTTTTGCTTCTCTCAAGATCAAATCAAGTTCTAAGACCTCAAATGGATCCCATGGACTCTCATATGCTTCAAAGAATCATCACATCAAGTTTCAAGCTTTGATTCACAAGATTGCCCAAACAAAAGCTCAAATAGTCAACAGTCGACTAGTTTGACCTAAAAGTCAATTATGGTCAAATCACAGTCAAAACTGTTGATTTTTGATCAACATCAACATTTTGAAGTCACATTTATAATTTTATCAAGGGTTGATAATGATTCATCAAGAAAAGCTCAGAAATCAACAAAACTCATAGTTTCTAAATTAGGATTTTGTAGGAGAAAGTCAACTGAACTTTGACCAGCCATAACTTTCACATGGTTCATCAGAAATTTCCCGACCAAAGCCTATTTTGAAGGAAATTGAATTATCTACAACTTTGTCTCTCTAAAGCCAAGGCAAAAAATGCTTCATTTGAAAGATATGAGCCAAAATATTACAGGTCCTTCTAGAAGCTCGCAAAAAGCTGTTTTTTTGTCAAGAGCCATATCTTCAAGATAAAATCTCCAAATGCAAAAAAGATTTCAAAGTGGCTTGTAGAGGACATCTTGGGCTTTCCAAAAATTCCTAGAACATTCTCATACAATAAAAGTTGGGAGAGTTATGACTTGTTGAAATTGGACCATTTTCAAGAGATGCATGAAAGCCAATGTGAATAAATTTGCATTTTTGACTTATGGGCCTATGTTTTGGACTTGGAACGTGATCACAGGCTTGCATAAGGCCCATGTTTCCATTCCTCAATTTTTATTATTTTTATTTCCATTTAGTTTGGGTTTTTATTCATTAAAATACAAATTAAATCTAATAAAATAATGGGAAATAATAAAGGAATGATTGAGATCGTTTTTCACTAAATGTGGGGTATGAAAACTGATTTAAATCAAAGAGATTTCATGGGAATAATATTGACCAAATTTAGAAAGATTCTATACAAAATTCAATCAAAATCTCTCACACATATAATCTTCACAAGCCCAAAGATTTGAGTCACATTGGTAACCCTAAATTGGTCCACTATATATACTCAATGTTCTCAGCATGAAAGGGCGTTTGACAGCCAAGGAAAATAGGGTTTAAAAGAGAAAATTCTCTCCTAACTAGGGCACGACTAAGAATACTTCCCAAGAAGTTCCAGCAAAAACCAGTTACTCAATCCTTTCCCTGAGGTTTCCAGTAACGATTCCCATTCCTTACTCAAGCTTTCAAGTGCCCAGAACGGCTTCATTCAGACTCACTTCGTTGCGCTGTTTGTTGTAGGTTTGAGATCGAAGGAGTTTGATGCGGAAAAGTTCGTAACAAAATCCGTAGGTAATCCGAGAGGATTTTGCAGCGAAGCACCGGCAGGGACGATGAACAGTGGAGGAGCCCCACTCATGACACGCGGGCGTTTCCCAATCCTCACTCGGTTAAGGGAAGGCGCTAACAACTTACAAGGCAAGGGTTTGAACCTCCATGGTGACAATTAAATTTTTACCAAGGTTTTTCACAGGATCCAGTGCGCGCAACCCACGCAAGGCCTACGATGCACCTTCATTCTCCTCCACGAGATCTCCGTCAACAAGGATTCGACGCCCCAAGATACATTCCCACCATGGAGCCTCAAAATCTTGCCACACCAGATCCTGCGCTTGGGCTACCTTCAATATTGGGCCAGGTATTTTTATTCTTAACACTCCCTTTTGGTTGCTATACCCCCAGGCCCAATTTATTTATATATTTTTCCTTATTTCCTTTAAGTTTTTTAGTAACCAATTTAATTGTTTTTTAAATTAAAATCAATCTTTAAAAAATAAAAAAATTAGATTTTAGGTTTTAATTAAGTTTAATAACTTTAATTAACCTAGCAATTAAGTTTTTTAATTTAAAATTAATTTGATTTTAGGTTAATTAATAATTATTTTTTGTTTAGCATTATTTTAATTAATAGATTAATTAGGTAATTAGTTTTAGAATTAGTTTAATAATTTATATATATATATATATATATATATATATATATATATATATATATATATATATATATATATAAATATATATATATATATATATATATATATATATAGGCTATCACTTAAAATCTCGATTTTCTTAATTATAATTTTCCTCGCGATTCTCTTCTCACCTCATACTCTATGCTTGTCGTATGTTTGTTTAATTCTCGTCTTTTATTTAATTATTCGTTTATCCATTTATTTACATTCTAGAAGGTGTATAGGTTGCACATTTTTGGATGTAATAGTAATTAGGACCTTTTATTTTCTGCTCTTTACTTTTCGCACCTTATAACTGCTGCTATAGCTGTGTTTATATTTTTCTGATTTTTTTAAATTGCATGGTTAATAAAGTAGGGAGTGATAACGATCAATTGGACATAGTTCACTTAGATACAAGATTAAATATCTGAATCCAATTCCCGTGATTGTTGCACCCACACACCTTTAGAGTAACTCCTCTTATGCTGCCTTTCGATCAAAATAGTCAAGTCCCTCGAACGTAGGGATACCTTAGCCTGTTGCCTTCGATTCAAATCATCATAGTCCCCCCGATAAAAGATCATAGTCCCTTCGAGTTGCCTACGATAAAATGATCTTGTCCCTCGATGTTGCCTTCGATTACATGATGATAGTGCCTTCGAATGCTAAGGTATCCTTACATGTTGACTTTTATGATTATTCTCATAAACGCATACGACTTCCTACCCTTCTTATGGTATGGATAGCCTTATGGCAAACGATGACCCTCGATGACCCGCACATCCAATGAAAGGACTACATACCCTCCTTATGGTATGGATAGCCCTTTCAAACGAAAGACTTAAAGAACAAGAAAGACATTAAACTTAGGGTAGGTGCTTTTAACTGCTTACTCACTATTTAAACTCAAATTACTTTTCACACCCCTTTTTCAAATCAATTCAAAAAGGCTACGCTTATTTACAAGTTAAAGTCCTTATTCAAATCTTTTCAATTCACACACGACACTCTTTCAAACAATTCAAACAAACAAGTGAGCTAAGCAATTAAGAGCCCATGGATAACCATGGATACAAAGGGTGCTTACACCTTCCCTTTGTATAACTTACCCCCAAACTTAAAGTCTTTTAAAAGGTATTTTCTGTTCTTTTAGCCTTTCTAATTGGATAAAATAAAAGTCGATGGCGACTCTTGCTATCCGCAACATTTTTTTAAATAGTCAGTTCTCCCACCGTGTTACAGGAAGGTTCCTAGCGATGCTAAAGAATGAGAATAACTCTTCCTAATTAGAGCTACTGGTGTCGAAACTTCAGTGGGGACTACAGAGTTCAATGAACACCCATACATCAATAACCCACGCAAGACGGTCAATTTCAAAACTGTAGGAACAAAGAGAAAGTCCTGGCGCAATAAAAACTCGTTAATTAATCAAAGGTGTGAAGACTAGTACCTAATTAGGAGTAGACCTAGTAGTAGATAGAGAAATAAATTCTGCTAATTGTCTTTTAAGAATTTCATTTTCAAGTTTTAAAAAACTTGACAAGTAACGCAATCCATCTTTACTTCCTTTTCAACTAAAGTATTAGAAGCATTAAAACACTCAACTACGAGAGATGCATGATATTTCTTTAAGGAATCTAAGGAACTATTAAGACCATTAATCTCTATTTCAAGTTTTCAAATAATTTTTATTTGGAGAGGAACTTTCTTAAAAGCATCTAGAGCATCTGCATGCATTTCACTAAACGCTTCCGACAATTGTTTATAAGAAGGTTCTCCGGGGTCAAAAGTATATACCTCGAGGTCTTCACTTTTCTTGTGTGCCCTTAAGCATATGTTGGCACATTCATCATTAGAACATGAACCGAAAGATGAATATGAGCTCTCATATTCTTCTTCCCAAGCGATATAGGCTCTACGACCTTTAGCATGTATTCCTTTCGTCTTGTAGAATTCCTTATTATTTTCCTTATGATGTTTGTTGAGACTCTGACACATTGTTCGATAATGACTCAATTTTCCGCATTGTTTTCCGTATTCGAAGCATGTGACATCCTCTTCTTTTCTCTTATATTACTTCTTATGCAAATGAGACTTCTTAAAATTTATCAAATTCTTATCGGAATTCAACCTATCGCTAATTGCTACCCATAGGTTCTTCTCAATTGATATTAAGTGTACATATATGTTATCCTTCCAATAGGCATAATTTTTGCCTTTAAAAAGTGATGCTCTATTGTATGCTCCCTTCGGATCGTCGTCACTCATATTCTCAAACTTTTGAATCACTTAGACCTGATCAAAAGACTAGATTCGAGGCTAATTGTTAAGTAAGATTATGGATAATAAACGGTCTAGAGGGGGGGGGGAGTGAATAGACCTCCCAAGTTAAAAAATATTTGAAAAAGAATTTTGAAAAGGTTTTATCAGAGTATCAAAATTGAAATTGATTTTGCTTAGTATTCCACCTTAGGAGTTAATGCGATAAGAGTCTCAGAATAAGATGAATGGAAGCTACTTGTCATAAATGCATCTGATATAAGTTGGACAACATCATCTTAACCATTTTCTAAAACTGTATAAAAAATACTATTGAATCCATCATGGACAAGGGCCTTGAAAGGGTGCATTTGATTTAACGTATAAGTACCTTCAATCCACCAATACTAGCAGGGAATATATGAGATGTAGTGCAGAAAGACCTTTAAAAAAGTCAGTATTTCTTCCATGAGAATAGTATCATCATTGAACTAAACACCATTGAGAAGATGAGTGCCATGTACTTTACTTCTCTTTCGCCTGATTATCGTCTTGGTATGAAAAAATTGATGTTACGATCTCCCAGTTTAATCGAATAATCTCTAGTCTTTTGATACCAATGAATCTCCTCTTGCGCAAGGATCTCATCATACTCACGTTAAAGCCCATGTTGGAGATAAACTAGTTTTCTCTAGACTACTCTTTCCAAAGAGTGTTGGATACCCCTGAGTCTCTTCTCAATGTGTGCTTTCGTTTGCTGATATTGCCAAAAGTTATTTTGATCTAACATTGCTCAAAAATTTATTTTTGTTCATAGTTGATCCAACAAACTCTCAAAGATCATTTTACACTTCTATAGTTATATTGTTTAATTTATTTTATTGATGTAAAACTAGGGATGATAATAGGCAGTGTTTGAGCAGAGTACTATAGTACCCGTCTCCATACCCGCATTTTGAAAAAATCCTCGTACCCGAATCCATACCCGCATGGGCACCAACATGTGTACCGGTACCCCATGCCCTATGGGTACATAAGTATCCATACCTAATGTTTTAAAATCAGACCGATCATCAAACCAGTGAGGGTACTGGGTCAATAGTTCATTGGTCGAAGCATTGAGTCATTGGTCGAACCGCATGATTAAACTGGATTAAACCGAATAAATCAGTTGAATAAGCCGGTCTTTATAACAAAATTAAATAGTTATTAAACAGGTTGAACCAGATGACTTGGTCTCTAAAAAATTCACAACACCTAAAAATTCTCAAAATATCATGATTTCGCAAGTTCTTTATTTAAATTCAGTTTCTAAACATATTCATAACACACAACAAAATAGTATAAAATATATATCTCAATAAATTTTGAACAAAGTCTAATGACAACATAAATTGATTAACAAAATAACTCAATGTCTAATAAATTTAATTTCAAGTAAGAAAAGTTGTTCCAAATAAGTTTTTCAAAATCTACTTAATTTTTAATTTTTAAAATTTTAAAAATTATCAAAACATCGTCGTTTTGTTTGAGAAAACAAAGTACAAATTTAACCCGCTGATTTTGAAAAATCGTTGGTTCATCGATTTTTATCGGTTTTGGTCGGTTCCCACTAGTTTAATAACTTACCCGGTCCAAAAATCAGACTAGACAGGTGACACTTCCGTTTCCCGATTTGATTGGTTAGACTGTCCTATTCTGTTCAATTTTTAAAACATTGTCCATACCATACTCGTTTATCCGCATTTCTTATAAAATAGATCAATTGGAATTTATCATATCAAAATATATTATTATTGAATTAAGAAATAAACAAACATTTATATCAATACGCATTCAAATTTAATAATAATGTATTCACTAAAATTAATAAGTTAACGTGTATAAATAATAATAATAATAATATTAATAATATATATATATATATATATATATATATATATATATATATATATATATATATATATATTGTGTGAGTATAAAGTGGGTTAGTACAAAAGTATTTGTATCCATATTTGATTATTTTAGTGGATAATTTTTCGTGTCGATGTTTGTATCAATTTTGGAGTTTTTATCCTATCTATTATGAAAAATGTTGCACGTATTCATTAGAAATAAGGTAAATTGTCATCTCCGTATAAAACAAAATTTTTAAAACATTTATAAATAGTTTTTTTATTAAACAAAGTTATACATATTTAGGAGATAATTAATAATAATATCGATTGTGTTGAGAGCGTTTGAGTTAATTTCGAATCTCGACATTAATTTCCATAAAAGTAAATTGATTGGAGTTAATGTGTCGCCTCATTTTTTAGAAGTCGCCGCTTTTTATCTTTCTTGCAAAATTGAAGATAGCAACTTTATTTTACTTGGGATTCCGATTGGGTGCAATCCTAGAAAGGTTTCAACACGGTCTCCACTCTTGGATAAAGCGAGGAAGCGTTTGGCGGGATGAAAGAATCGTTGTCTCAACGTTGGAGGTAGAATTACTCTCTTGAAATCTATTTTGAGTTCTCTTACTATTTTTACTATGTCTTTTTACAAGATGCCGGCTAAAGTAGTAAAGGAATTTACTAAGATTCAAAGTAATTTTCTATGGGGGTGTTGAGGAGAAGAGAAGTATCCATTGGGTTAGTTGGAAAGAGGTGACGTTACCTTATTTCAAAGGGGGATTAGCGATAAGAAATATTTCCGATTTCAATTTTGCTCTTCTAAACAAGTGGAGGTGGAGGATCGCTCGAGGGGAGAATTCTTTATGGTTGGATGCATTGAAGGCCCGTTATGGAGATTTATGTTTGCAAGTTACTTGTGGTGGAGATGATTCCAAATTGTCTTCCTATTCTATTTGGTGGCGTGATATTCAAAAGGTTAGACTTTCGTTTCTTTCTTCAAATGATCCAATTATCTCTAATTTTCGATTTAGTGTTGGAAACGCTTTCAACACACCTTTTTGCAAAGTTAGATGGTTAGAGAAATTTATTTTGAAGGAAGATTTTATGGATCTTTATGCGGTATCATCTTTGAAAAAAGTCTCGGTGGCGGCTATGGATTTTCCAGAGTTTCGGGGAGGGATTGAGAACTCGTGTATCTCGTCTTTTATGGAATGGTACACTTGGAGCCGTGTAAAAAGACTTAAAGATGGAAAATTGGGGGGTGTTATGGTTAGCCACTTCTTAAATCATATGGTTGACTAGGAATGAATTTTGTTTTAGAAATGAGGTGTGGAATATAAACAACATAGTTTGAAATATTAAGATTTTGGTTTGGAGGTGATCCTTTTTTGGCGATATTGCCCATCCAAATGTTAGATTTTACGATTTTATTAAAGACCCTTTGTCTTTTATGTCGTAATTTTCATTTGGTTTGTAATATCGTTTTGACGGCTATGGACCGTTCTTGTGTATCAAGGTTGGAGAACCCTTAGTTCTCCCTTTTATTGAATTCTTGCTTACACAAAATAATAATAATATCGATTAATTAAATATCCAAGAATACTTGGATTTTGATAAAAAAATTCTGTTCCTCATACGGTTTAGATTCGAACTCAATCCTAAACACACTATAATATTAAATTTTTTTTATTGGTATTAGTCAGACATCCTCAATACACAACTGCAAAGATTAATTTTTAGAGTATTATAAAAAAAATAATAAACGGTAAACTCTCCGCAAAAAAATTAATATTGTTGTGTATTCAAAGCTGAATTCGAGCACAATTCTTTTGATTAACCTGGAAGAGATCCCTGTCTTCTCAAATATTGTTATCTATGTATTGTTACTATTATCTATTATTGTCTTTCTTGACTCAGAGAATTATTCTTTACACAATAGTGTTATCATTGTTACTATTATCTATTATTGTCTTTCTTGACTCAAAGAATTATTCTTTACATTTGTGTATGACATCAAATTTATATATAAGATATAGAATCCAAAGAATTAATAAATTCGAGATAATATAAAACAAAAAATATAGATATGGATATGATGAATAGCGTGGGTCGCGCTGATGTTGACACCAGTGCACCCATCCACACCAAATCATTTCCCATACCTACCAACCCACCTCGCATTTACATTTCCCAAAAAATTTCAACGACAACACAATAATCCAATACAACGGCACCACACTACCCCCCAATACACCCTCAATCCCTAACAACACCATTCTCTCTCTTCCCATCATCACCTCCACACTATGGTCTGAAAACGCTCGCGATATTCCGGGTCATGGGCGCCTCGTTGTCGAACCTTGGATCCAACGGTTCGACCATCGGTCCAAGCCTCGGCGACATCCCGGAGAATTGCGTTGCTCGTGTTTTCCTCCACCTATCTCCGCCGGAGATTTGTAACCTAGCTCGTCTCAATCGCGCTTTTCGCGGCGCCGCTTCCGCTGATTCCGTTTGGGAATCGAAATTGCCGTCGAACTATCAAGATCTTGTCCGTTTATTGCCGGTGGAACGGTGTCGGGGTCTGTCGAAGAAGGATATCTTCGCTGCTCTCTCTCGGCCGTTGCCGTTTGATGACGGTAATAAGGTAGGGTTTTGTTTTTTTGATGATTTTTGTGGTTCTGTGAGATTTTTTTGATGATGGAAGTAGGGTTTATGTTGCAGCAATTGTGGCTTGATAGGGGTACTGGAAGGGTTTGCATGTCGATTTCGGCGAAAGGTTTGGTGATTACTGGAATTGATGATAGGAGATACTGGACTTGGGTTCCCACTGAAGAATCTAGGTTACTTTCTCAAAACCTTTTGCTTTGGAAATGTTAGTGTTCATAGCTTTGAATTCAAAAAATATTAGTGGTTGCTTTTGTTGGCTTATTGAATTTTAGGCTTGAAAATCTCAATTGTTTGAGTTTCTTCTATATTGTTTAGCAGAATCTTGTCTGTTATGAACTTTCAAGTCTGAATTTGTGTTGGAGTGATGTCATTTTACATTTCATGTTGTTTTGTTCTGCCCGTGGTTTCGGTTGATTTCACCGAGTGTGATTTATGCTGTTACTTCCAACAACTTGTTTTGTTAAATATACTATAAATTCTAATCTATGATTGTGATTTGATGAGCTGATTAATTAAAACATTTATTGAATAGCCGTTTATCAGATATGCATTTGTTTATGTTATTTCTATAATTATAGATATGATAAGTATGGACTGTTTTTGTGTAAGCTGATAGTTGTTTTCTTAAATTGCGATGGAAAATTTATTGAAATCAGCTGAAAACAACATAAGAACATGCCCGCCCCGCCCAGACTGTTTTTTTTTTTTTTGCGGGGCGTGCCTAAATGGGGCGGACATGCCCATTTGCCACCCCTACATACGACATAAGATTAGTCCAGCTAAACTGCAAATAAACTTTTTCAAATGCACTCTAAGATGCAAATATGCAAATTCTTTTGTTCTATCACAAATTTATATATTTTTTTCCCATAGGTTGCCTGTTAAAGTTTCATTGTTGCGTGAGTGGCTTGTTTGGTTTGATTTTTCTGTGGTTGTCATTTTTAGAAAGTGGAAATAGGATTATATTTCTATGGAGTCAATTTCTTTTGATTCAAGAGGAGTCATAGAAGAACACTGTTTTTGCATCACACACGCTTATTCTTTATGATTGGTTCATTTAAAATAGTCATTTTGGTTGCTTTGTAAGCCGATCACTTCTTAACAAATATGTTGATTTTTTGAGAAATGAACCATTCAAGAAGAGTATGTTTTGTTCGTTCTAATATCAGAATAATTACCGTTATAACTTGTTACCATTCATTTGTTCAACTTTCCCGATGCTATGTGTCTTGTCTTGTTTTCAACTTTCCTTATTATTTATAATGGGAATGTTTAATTATTGGGTGCTGCTGACTACCTCTGGAGCCAAACCAAACAACCTACTGTGCTTGGATCAGTTCCTTGATTTGGACTTTTATTCGGCCCAAATCTAATGTAAAGGCCGTTATGGTATGGACTACTTGGCAGCCCAATTTCTGTATTTAATTTTGAGAGTAAATGCATCTTCGGCTAAGTTCTAATATTTTGTCCCCTAAAGAGGAAATTATCACTGTTCAACTTCTGTGATTTTTTTGGGCATCCTTATGAAAAGCTGTTTCGGTATTTGCACATTAAACTTCTATGCATAACATGTTCTGCCTTAGTCCGGAAGAAAAACAAAACTTCCAGCCTCAATTATGAAGTGAGTTGTATTCCCTATCTTGAAAAATGCTTAAAATATACTTACTATATTCATCTCTAATTTTAAACTACGCTGCTTACTCGCAATAGATGAAATTTGTGTCATTTTAATGATAACTTGCAATTATTAGCGAGCCTCTTAATGGCGCTTCTCATTGCTATTTTTGTTGTTATAAGAAGTTATTTTGAACATCTTGTTAGCTACTCTTGAAATTTAGAAGATTAAATGAATTAGATACATAAATTGTCAGAAATGGCAATGATGCCCACATGTTGCAGAGATAGAAAAATAAATTGTAAGGGGGCTTGTTCACATCCAAATGCAGACTATTGTGTAACAGTAGCACAAGTTAATCTCTTAAAGGGAAATGTTCGTTCTATGAATGAAATGTCAATTTTTCCCAGTTTCCATTCTTAAAATCACACACCGAGTTCCTCATATGCTATTTGTATTGTGTTTTTTTCTTTCAGAAATAGTATTAAGCTTGATGCTTAAGCTGTTTTGTTTAATCTGTCCCCGTTCTATTCTTATTACTGAATTACTTTTCTATTATTTTTCATTTCAGGTTCAATGTTGTAGCATATTTGCAGCAAATATGGTGGTTTGAAGTGGATGGGGAGATCGACTTTCCATTTCCTGCTGATACTTATACTCTCTCCTTTAGACTTCACCTTGGACGGTTTTCCAAAAGGCTCGGTCGGCGTGTATGCAATTATGAACAGACCCATGGTTGGGATATAAAGCCTGTAATATTTGAGTTGTCAACATCAGATGGTCAACAAGCATCATCTGAGTGCTGCTTAGATGAAACTGAGAACGACGATACATACGGCAATCATAAGCGAGGATATTGGGTAGATTACAAGGTAGGCGAGTTTATTGTGAGTGGATCGAAACCTACTACTAAAGTTAGATTCTCCATGAAACAGATTGATTGTACACACTCAAAAGGCGGGCTTTGTGTAGATTCTGTATTTATCGTACCTAGCGATTTGAGAGACCGCAAGGGAGGTGGCTTTTTGAAATAATCAGACGTTGAAAAGAGCTTTTTTTTACCTCGATGTGAAATATCCCAAAATACTTTGTTGGGATCTATTACACAGCTAGACTTGTGAAGATAATTTAGATTGCAGAGGATATCATCTTTTGATGGCTTTTTTCTTAAATCTTCATTTTGCTAGATCTGTGGCACATATGTACCAACTAGTTGTATGTAAAATCGCAATTTCAATGTATTTATGTTCCCCCCCTTTTCTGTAGGTTTTTTGAATGGCTTTTCTCTGCGACATTGCTTATCATTCTTTCTTGAAGGTTGCATCAGATACGTATGTTATGCTGTCTTTTGTTTTTCTTTCTTAATTGGTACTTTGGTAGTTAGTTGTTGGAATCTGGGAGCGTTGTACACTTGGGTTTGTTGCAACGTTGACTTGTGCATTATGACTTGACAGTGCACGAAAATTGACTTGTGCATTATGACTTGATGATTGACAGTGCACAAATTTTCGCCCCAAATATATATAGAGGCACAGCCAAACGTAACAAATTTGATGTATCCTGCTTGAACATGGTTGGAATAGACTGAACACAGATTGGGTAGTGAAGAGGGGTAGGATTGCCTACCTTGTCAGGATGTGGGCGGCTCCTACGACACAACAATGGACTTTGCAAAAGACATTTATACACGACCGTTATGATTAAATAAAATATAAACATCACTTCTGTTCTGGACTGGGCCGAGCAGGCCCAGCTCTTCTCACTAGCCGAGCAGGCCCAAGTCATTTGGGCCCATTTACTGGATAACCGTCAAGAGTTATCCACGCGCGAAGACCACGCGTCACGCAGCAGAGGATTCGGTCAACCATCTCCGAACCTTACGCTATGCTCATCCAGAACGTGAGTCTCCTGCTGACTCAGCCCTAGCACGGGACGTTCTGGCAGTTCCCTAGCACGTGGGCCTCCAGTTGGATTTGGCCCAATTAGGGAGCCTTGGCCCAGCGCTGGGGACTATAAATACCCTCTTTCACTAGAGGGTCAGGTATTCCATTCTTCACTCTCAACCCTCATTCTCTGATAGCTACTAACTTAAGCATCGGAGAACCTTGCAGGTACCCCCCCATCTTGCTCTCCAAGCCAGATTCCGCTGCCTTGACGATTCTTCTGATCAGGTACGATCAGTGGCGCCGTCTGTGGGAATCTTGCCCCCCCTTCTTTAACAAAGATCAAAGCATTACCTTTCACGATCGTCATGGCTAACAACAACAACATCCCAAACCCCGATCCTTTCCTCCTGGAACAGCTGATCGAAGATTCCACTCGCGAGGTGACGAATCGTCGTCGGCAGGAAGGACCACAACATGCTCTTGCCGGACAGAGAAGGCCGAGACATGAGACCTCGCAACCTAGGAGGCAGCGGATCCAGAGCATCCAGCAGCTGCAGGGCCTCCAACAGGTTCAGAATGTCGAACAAGCCCCTCCCGAGGGACACGTTCAGAACGGGGAAGACGAGCAGGCCCGAACCCACAATGGGCCAGAACATCCCCAAAATGAGAATGAGACTGACGCCAGAGACGGGCACGCTGCTTCCTCATTCACCCACACCTCCGACAGGCGGAGAGCCCGTCATGAAGAAGAGGAAGAGCCGCTCAACATCCCCGAGAATGCCGACCCCATCACCGTCCGTCTGCTCAAAGAACTGCAAAAGACGAACAGCCTCCTTCGACTTTAGGACGACCGTATCCACGAGCTGGAAAGGAAGCGACGACACCGCTCCCCTCCGCGGAGACACTACCGGTCGCGCTCCTACTCCTCCTCGCGCTCACCACCGAGGAGACACCGTCGGCGTTCCCCATCTTCTTCACGCTCTCCACCTAGAAGACATCGCTGCCGGAGATCATATTCCCGCTCTCCACCAAGAAAGAGCAGGAAGAATCAGAGACCAGATGTCACTGAAGCAAGAAGCCTCTCCCCTGAGCAGGATCATCGGGGCCCTTCCAAGGCTGTGCTGAAACCCCGCGAGCGTCCTCCTCCTCGGGACAATCGCGTCAGTCCCGACAATGACCAGGGAAGACCCCGGCGAGGCAGACATTCAACTTCACCAGGACCGAGCGACGAAGAGGACTTCCGCAGCCCTTTGTCCGAGAACATCCGAAGAGCCCGCCTCCCTCGAGGGATGGAAAAACCCCCAGTGTTGGACCAATACGATGGAACCACTGACTCCGACGACCATATTCGGAGCATCGAAGCGGTCATGGACTACCACGTCGTCAAGGGCTCTATCAAGTGCCGCATCTTCCCGACCATCCTCAGGAAGGGAGCAATGACTTGGTACAGAAACCTCCGTCCCAACTCCATCCATTCCTGGACCGACCTCAAGGAACTCTTCTTGAGCCACTTCACAGCCTCCCGACGACAACCGAAATCGGAGGCCAATCTCGAGGCCGTGATACAAGGACCCAACGAACCTCTCCGGGATTACCTCGACAGGTTCAACAAGGAGGCCGTCCAAGTACAGACGGTCAACTACATGAAGAGATACCTCTTAGAACGAGGACTTCTCCCCGGCAGTGACTTTAAGAAGACCATCAAGATTGAGAAGGTCCACTCCATGTACGCCCTCCTCCGCAAAGCTCAAGCTTTCATCGCATTCGAGGAAGGAGAGGCTGCTGCCATCAAAGCCTCACGAGGTAATGACACCGCTCGCAGTTCAAACTATGAGCACTCAGGCTCGAAGCGAGGGCATGAAAAAAGGAAAGACGACAGGTCTCTCGACATCAAAGAGCGCCGAGGACCATCTGGTCGCTTCAACGACTACACTCCTCTGAACACCTCACGGGAGAGGATCCTGGCCGAATGCCAAAACACCGACTTCAAGAAATCGAACATCAGACCCCCGAAGTCGAACCCCACGAGGCCAAGAACCGACAAGTCAAAGTACTGCAAATACCATAAAAGTCACGGCCATGTGACCGAGGAATGCATCCATCTCAAGGATGCCATTGAAACACTGATCAAGGAGGGTCGCCTTTCGAGATACACAAAGAAATGGAAACCTTCTCGAAGGGACGACCAAAGAAACTCTGACGAAGGGAACTCGCCGGATAACAGGCCCCTGCAAGTAGCACTGTCCGTCACCCGACCAGAAGATTTCATGCCATCGGTCGGGATCCCTACCGCACTCAGCAAATGGGAAAGATTCCCATTCACCATGGTCGTCTCCAACGGCGGGGATCCAGGCTCCCTCACCATCAGTTCAGTGAAGAGAAAGTTCGATGAATTGCTCAGCGCCAGCGCGGACCTCGGCCCTACGCTGCGAAAGTTCCGGGGAAAGTCAGAACCAATCACCTTCTACCTGGAAGAACTGCCCGGCGGAGCTCTAAACGCCACAATTCCCCTGCTCGTCCGAGCTAGAATGGCGAATTTCGACGTCCGACGGGTCCTGGTCGACGAAGGTAGCTCGGTAGACATCATGTATTCCCACCTCTTCCAGACACTCCAGCTGGACGACTCACACCTCACTCCCTATGTGGGTTCGGACCTCCAAGGTTTCAACGGAGCTACCACCAAACCCTGGGGTTACGTCGAGCTGATTGTCACCTTCAGAGAAGAGGAAGCCTCCAGGCAAGTTAAAACCAGATTCTTGGTGATCGACTGCAAAACCCTGTACAATTGCATTATCGGGCGCCCCACTCTAGCCGAGCTAATCACCGTAACCTCCACTGTCCACCTAAATATGAAGTTTTACACGAGGACAGGACGAGTGGCCACCGTCAACGCCGATATTGAAGCTGCCAGGAGAATCTTCGACGCCTCCGTCAAAGGACTAAAACTAATCGCCCCTCCAACCAGCTCCAATAAAAAGCCAAGGGCCGAAGACAAACATCCTCGAGAAGACCAGCCTCAGACAACCAACGTCAGTTCAGTCGACCTTGATGCACGGTTCACAGAAGAAGAACTGAAGATCGGGGAAGAGACGCGATCAAAGGCACCTCATCCCGTCCGACCTGTCCCAGACGGAGATTTCGAGCTAGTCCCCTTGGGCGACAACCCCGACAAAGCGGTAAAGATCGGCAAGGGCATCCCAGATCTACCAAGGAAGCAGCTCGTGGCCTGCCTTCGAGTCAATGCAGACTTGTTCGCCTGGAGCGCTGCAGAAATGCCCGGACTCGACCCCGAGGTCGCCTGCCACCACCTCTCCATCGATCCAGCCGCGAAGGCCATAGTTCAACGTAGGCGTCGGCAGTCTCCCGAGAAAGCGGAGGCTGCCGAGAAAGCTGTAAAAGACCTCCTAGAGGCAAATTTTATTTCCGAGGCCAAGTATTCAACTTGGCTCTCAAACGTTGTACTTGTTAAGAAATCTAATGGAAAATGGAGAATGTGTGTTGATTACACTGATGTTAACCGGGCATGTCCAAAAGACGCCTATCCTTTACCTAACATTGATAGACTGGTCGACAACTCGGCCGACTATAAACTATTTTCTTTTATGGATGCTTATTCAAGTTACAACCAGATCCCCATGGCGAGGAGCGACAAGCAGTGCACAGCGTTTATGACAGAGTCGGGCAACTATTACTACAACGTAATGCCCTTCGGCCTCAAAAACGCTGGGTCCACGTATCAACGGATGATGAACAAAGTGTTCCGAGGAGAGATCGGCAACACCCTCGAGGTATATATGGACGATATGATCGTCAAATCTCGAGAAGACACCGACCATACCTCCCATCTCGAGCGGGTGTTCGAGTGGGCCAGGTCCTGCAAGATGCGCTTCAACCCGGAGAAGTGCACCTTCGACGTCCGAGCAGGCAAATTCCTCGATTTCTATTTGACCGAACGGGGAATAGAGGCCAACCCGGATAAGTGCTGAGCATTCTCTGAACTCCCCACTCCTAACAATAAAAAATCCATCCAAGTCTTAAACGGGATGCTCACCGCACTATCACGTTTCGTCGCGAAATCCGCCCAACACGCACTCCCTTTTTTTAAACTGCTACGGAAAGAAGCGGCCTTTAAATGGTCCGAAGAATGCGAGCAAGCACTTTCACACCTCAAGCAAGTGCTCTCCAAACCGCCCGTCCTTTCTCGACCCGATGACAACGAGCCTCTGTACCTTTACTTAGCCGTTTCAAACGAAGCAGTCAGCGCGGCTTTAATCCGAGAAACCGAAGACGGGCAAAAACCCGTATATTTCACCAGCAAAGCCCTACAAGGACCCGAGGTGCGATACCAACAGATCGAGAAAGTCGCCATGGCCCTAGTGATAGCGGCCAGAAGGCTGCGATACTATTTCCTCGCCCACACCATCTTCGTTCGAACAGATCAACCCATCAAGCAACTCCTCAGCCGACCAGACATGGCCGGCAGAATGCTGAGATGGTCCCTCGAGCTTTCGGAGTTCGACGTACAGTACGAAAGCAGGAGGGCATTGAAAGCTCAGGCCTTAGCAGACTTTGTAGTAGAGATGACCTCGATCACCGACTCCCCAGACCCGACCAAGAACAAATGGACCATCTACGTAGATGGCGCCTCAAGCAGTTCGGGAAGCGGGGCAGGCATTATCTTAGAAAACGACGAAGGACTCATCATCGAAGTATCGTTAGTCCTATCTTTCAACACGTCGAACAACCAGGCCGAGTACGAAGCCCTCCTTGCAGGCCTGAGACTTGCCGAGGATGTGGGCGCACGGGAGGTCAAGATCTACACAGACTCCCAACTCGTCGCGTCCCACATCAGCGGCGATTACCAAGCCAAAAACGAAGTACTCGCCGAGTACCTCACGCTCGTCAAGGATAAGATGAAAAAATTCGTCAAAGCAGAAGTCGAGCATATCCCCCGAGAACACAACTCGCGTGCCGACATATTATCCAAACTTGCGAGCACAAGAAAGAAAGGGGGAAACAAGTCGGTCATCCAGGAAATCCTACCCAGACCAAGCATAGGCGAAAACGCGCGAGCTCTACAAATATTCGCTATAGGGGACGACCATTGCTGGATGACCCCAGTATATAACTTCCTCACGAAAGACGAACTTCCCGCTGACGCGAAGGAAGCTTCAGCGATTAAAAGACGAGCCTGTTCGTATACTATCATCGTAAACAAACTATACCGACGAGGCTTCTCCATCCCTCTCCTTAAATGCATCGACGCCTCGCAAGCACTTGAGGTACTCCAAGAGCTTCACGAAGGAATCAACGGCCAACACCTCGGCGGACGATCACTGGCGAGGAAAGCCCTCAGAGCCGGCTACTATTGGCCGACCATGCAGCAAGATGCCAAAGAATACGTCCAGAAATGCGACAAATGTCAGCGTCATGCTGACATGCACCTGGCTCCCCCGAACGAGCTCAAATCTCTCTCCTCGCCTTGGCCTTTCTCCACCTGGGGAATGGACCTCCTCGGACCTTTCCCGGTCGGGTCTTACCAAAATAAATACCTAGTGGTCGCTGTGGATTACTTCACGAAATGGATAGAAGCTGAAGCGCTCGCTAAAATCACGTCCCAAAACGTACTCCGCTTTTATAAGCGGAACATACTCGCTCGGTTCGGGGTGCCACAGGCGATCATAACCGATAACGGCACCCAGTTCACGGACAGAAAATTCCAGGAGTTTGTAACCAAACTCGGGACGAAACAGCACTTCACTTCGGTCGAACACCCTCAAACGAACGGACAAGCTGAAGCCGCCAACCGGGTCATTCTCCGTGGACTAAAGAGAAGGTTGGGCGAGGAGAAAAAGGCTTGGGTCGAAGAGCTACACAGCGTCCTTTGGGCATACAGGACGACCCCACATTCGAGCACAGGCGAAACACCGTTCAAGTTAACCTATGGCACCGAAGCCGTGATCCCCGTGGAGATCCGAGAACCCTCTCGTTGGACTGAGTCACCTCTCGAGGAGGAACTCAATAACGAAGCTATGAGAGAAGAGCTCAACATGGTCGAGGAAATCCAAACAAGATCTTCCCTCCGAGAAGCGAAATTGAAACAACAGATAGCCTTACGCCATAGCACTAAAGTTATCAAACGCGGATTCGAAATCGGAGACTTAGTTCTCCGCAGAAACATGAAAGATTCGCACGAAGGCAAACTAGCCCCGAACTGGGAAGGCCCGTACCGAGTTTACGATAAGACCGAAAACGGTGCGTATTACCTCGAGAACCTTCTCGGCGAAAAACTTGCTCGACCTTGGAACGCTGAAAAAGTCAGACGCTATTACAGTTAGAAACAACCTAACGCTACCCGGCTGCTCGTAGCGAACACGAGGAAAGGTTGGGCAAGGACTCGCGCCATGGTACAAGCGCGTATGCTCCACGACAGCTTCGGTCGGATAACCCCTATCAGGAGGCAAAGCCGACTACGCGGCGGGCCTTACACACAGACCCTCCGCAGAAGTACCTGCACGGCAGAACCCCAGCTCGCGATGGGATCGTTCACGCCGCGAGCACCTGGCCCCGACCGCGGCCTCGAGCTCGCTTATAGCGCACACCTGCTCTGCGCACCCGGACCGTTCCCTACACGCCCGGGCTATAAACCTCGGCCGAGCACAAACATAAATATTCGACAATAAAAATCAGACAAGCACAAATAAAAGCATAATAGTATTAAAAACCGACCAAACTGGCCGGAGATATCCAAATATTACAAAAAATTATCCGGGCATCGCCCAACTAACTTTACTTTGGCACGCAGGCCACAAAACATTGGCACGCAGGCCACAAAACATTGACACGCAGGCCACTATCAAAAAGAAACTGGTCAGACGTCACCATCCTCCTCCTCGGCACCGTTGTCCTCACCCTGGGGCTCCTGCTCATCTTCCCAGTCTTCGAACTCCGGATTTGACTCAATCTGCCCGTCCACAACCTTATTGTACGGACCGATGCCTTTCGTCACCAAGCACGGATTGAGGACTTTCAACTGATCCACCGCGGCTTTAAATCCAACCCCCAGGGTGGCAACACAGTCGACCTCCAGCTCCCTCACCTTGCCCAGAAGCTGGGAGCGGGTCACCAAGGCTTTCTCGTCTTCATCTTCCTCGGCAGCAGGGAGATGAGACCTCTCTAACTCAGCAATTCGCTCACGGAGCCTTTTTCCCTCGGCCTCCAAAGTCCTGACCTTGTTCTGCTCTTTACAGAGGTCTTCAACAATGCCGCTCTGAACCTCATACTTATCCTTGTACTGTTCAAACTCGTGCTCTAGCTCATCATATTTGGTCTGCAGAGCATCATAGTCCTTCTGAGGACGGACCCTTTGGGCATTGAGGGCCAAGGCCAGGGCAGCCACCCTCATCATCCCTTTAAGATCCTCGGACAAGTCCTTATCCCGGGCCACCCGATCCCGCCTGACTATATGCCTCACCTCCTCGCGCTCCAGCAGCACATTTCTCTTCGAGAAGATCCCCCGGTGCAGAGTACATGAGGGCAGCACTATGTCATCCTCGGAAGGGTTGTCGTTGATAAGGGGGCGAAGTTCGGGGGTCCCCTCGTTCTTTTGTTTTTTCCCGGCCGGAGAACCTCCCGAAGTCGTCCCAACCGACGAAGGGGAGCCACCATCAGGCGCGCCCGCAGCAGCCGCCTTGACCTCCTCGACCCGCGTTCGCTTCACGGTCAGCTTGACGGCCCCCTTGTTCTTTGCCCTCATCTTCACAATCTTGTCATGCAGGTCGGCCATTTTTCCTGCAAAATAAAGAGTTAGAACCGAAAGGATATTGTTCGAACAAGAAATAGTTATCTCACCTAACAAAATTATCGCATCCCCGTAACTCCCACACTCGAGGATAGCTTTTGTGTTGATATGCCGAGGCTCCAGCATAGGACCTCCATCTTCCTCGAATAAAGGATCCCCGTTGGGATATGTACATACTGCCGGTCTAAACCCGTCCACGAAAGAAGCGAGCCACTGATACCCCCTCGTATCGCGCTCATTGAGATCCTCGTCCCGGAAGATGTAATAGTCGGTCCCACGCTTGAAGTGGTCAGGCTGCCACTCCAACGGGAACCGAGCAGATGGGCCCACTCTCCTCACCCCGTCCTCAATATACTCGCGTTCCTCGAACAAATGGTTCTCGGCCTCAGGAGTGAGCGGCTTGATTATAAAATACCGACTCTTGAAATGCTTGATAGAGTCCTGATAAATGGCGAACAGCTTCTTCGGCTGCTTAAAGGACACCCAACTCCACTTGCTGTCCGGATCGCGCAACCTCTGCAAATGAAACACTCTGAAGAAAAGAGGCAGAGTCGCTTCGACCTCCAAGAGCCCACATACAACTTCGAAGGCTCTTAGGAACGCGAAAGCGTTGGGATGAAGCTGAGACGGGCACAAGCGCAACCAACTGAAGATACTCCGTTGCAAATGAGTGAAGGGAAGCCGAAGACCAGCCTCCTTAAAGACGAACTCATACATTGCGAATCGAGGACCAGGGAATTGCGAGCAGATCCTCTGATGAGATTTAGGCACAAAGGCGCCCCAAGAAGGCTCCTCGTCCTGGTCAAGGTCCTTAGGACGCGTCGAGAAACGCGACGCGATCATCCTCGGAGCAACGGCCACCCAGTCCTCAAGTTTCCTCGGGGAAGTCTCGACGACGGGAATGCCCTCGTCCTGCGAGCAACCAACAACTTCATCCCCGTCTGATATGTCGAAGATGACATCGTCTTTGTTCTCGTCGGCCATTTACCTGAAAAGCAGAGGAAACAGTGAATTCGACTGGGCAAATCCACCCTTCCACCGCAAGTCAAGTGAAAGGGTGAGGAAAAGAGACGAGGAAAGAATTCCGCCTCCCATCGGATACCGACGAACTAAATTAGAAGCACCCGCAAAATAAAGTCACCACGTACAGCGATGGACGATAAGTGCATCTAGCTCTCCGGCAAACTCATACCCTAACTGAGGCATGCAATCTCCTTCGCTCGTCTCATTCAAACTATTCTTGATTAAATCTAAAGCCTGGACGTCTCATTCAACTATTCTTGCCCTGCTCACTCAAATCTCACTCGGCAAACGCATGGGAAAAATAACGATCTCCTAGGACTACTCGGCAAACTCATGAACCTTGCTCGATACGCTCATCAATCCTGCCCGCCGCACTCAAAGCTAAAACATAAAACTTAAATAAAAGCAAGAAGAAGGTGAGGAACTTACTTGAAGGAGCGGAGAAGAGATGTACGAGACGAGGAGGAGAGCAGTGAACGAATCTTGAAGGTTTGAAAAATGTTAAGTGACAAATGAGTGATCTCCTCACTCCTTATATAGGAAAAGAAGGCCAAAGGGTGTCATGATGGCCTAGGCAGCCTAGGAGGCGCCATCATTGCCTACACCCCAAGGCGGCTCCACCCACGAAAAGAGGCCACGTGTCCTGAAACAACTTGGGAAACCCAAAGGGCGCAGTCAGCTTTCATGCCTAAAAACGGCGCAGCAATAATGGCAGTCTCCACAGCTGCCACCTGTCAATCACGCTGACAAACGGTAACCGAAACGTGTCAAGTGGAAACCAAGGGACAGCCGCCTACCCGGTTCCCATGGGCACTGGCCGACCACCATTCGGTCTTATGACCGGCAGCAACTCCTCTCCCCGTCAACCTAAGCGTGCGAGGAGTCCACCGTCGAAAACCATTGCTCGTGCTCTTGCTCGGCTAACCTCCTGGCTGAAGTCATCACCCTTACAAGACTAATGACTTGGGGGGCTCCTGTTCTGGACTGGGCCGAGCAGGCCCAGCTCTTCTCACTAGCCGAGCAGGCCCAAGTCATTTGGGCCCATTTACTGGATAACCGTCAAGAGTTATCCACGCGCGAAGACCACGCGTCACGCAGCAGAGGATTTGGTCAACCATCTCCGAACCCTACGCTATGCTCATCCAGAACGTGAGTCTCCTGCTGACTCAGCCCTAGCACGGGACGTTCTGGCAGTTCCCTAGCACGTGGGCCTCCAGTTGGATTTGGCCCAATTAGGGAACCTTGGCCCAGCGCTGGGGGCTATAAATACCCTCTTTCACTAGAGGGTCAAGTATTCCATTCATCACTCTCAACCCTCATTCTCTGATAGCTACTAACTTAAGCATCGGAGAACCTTGCAGGTACCCCCCCCATCTTGCTCTCCAAGCCAGATTCCGCTGCCTTGACGATTTTTCTGATCAGGTACGATCAACTTCTATAAATTAAGTGTAAAATAAATAATATTAAATAAATATAAACATTAATAAGAAAATTTAAAGAAACAATATTTTGGGTGAAGTCGTAATAAAATTTGAATGATGGTTACAATTAGGGGTGTTCGCGGTGCAGTTTGGGCAGTTTTGATGTAAAAAATCATTCGAACTGTAAAAGAAAATACTGTGCGGTTCGGTTTGATTCGGTTGGCTTTTACAAATAGAGCCGAACCAAATCAAACCAATGCAGTTTGAATTTGTTTTTTTTTTTTTTATAAAAATTTATTGAGCCATACATATACATATTGATGACAACATAATTTTGTATTTACTTATTTACGCATTATCAAATAACAACAAAATTTATTATATTTGAATAACAACTTTCCATTTAACATACAAAAATAATATTAGATAAAAGTGGAATAAAAAATATAAAATAGTAGCATAAAGTAATATCAAAAACATTATAATGAAATGGAAAAAAAGAGGGGATGGAATATTAGATAAGATGAAAAAGAAAGAGCAGAAGAGATGCGATTAGATAAGAAGAGGAACATTAAAAACGTAGTTGGAAGAGAGAACAATAGAATAAAATAATAAGATGAAAAAGAAAGAACTTAAGAGATGAAAGACTAGAAAAAATATGTGATATGTATTTGGAAAAGAAGATGAGAAAAAGGTGCTATACCGCTAGGAGATATTTGAGAAGACTTAAACTGAAACCTTAAGTGTGAGGAAGAGAATATCATTCGTAATCATAAGGCTAAGGCATAATAGGTTTGAGTTTGGGTTGAATATAAGTTGATTGAAGTTTGGGGGATTGTAACATAATGCGGTTTGGTTCGCTTTGGTTCAGTTAGTAAAATACAAATCCCGAACCGAACCGAACCGCACGGTTTGTTAAAAAATGGCTCAATCACATCCGAGCCAAATGCGATTTTTTGCGGTTTCAATTTGGTTTGGTTTGGTTTTGCGGTTTTTTATTGGACCGGTTTGGTTTTGAACACCCCTAGTTACAATTATACCACAACCGATTATATTTCATGTCTAGTAATATTAAGAAATCATTGAACAATTTCTATATAATCTATTAAATCAAAACTATTACATACTTTAAGGTGCTAAAAGTTATATCGTGGCTTGGGTTAATGTATGACAATTTTGAGAAAGTAGACATAACTCTTAAGTTAGGTACTAAATTCTTTCATTCTAGGTTGTTAATCTTATAAAGCGGTGCGAAGTGCTGGATCTCTAAAATGCCATAGCGACATAGCGGATAGTGGAATGACCGCGATTGTGAGCTTTAAAAATCAAGGTAAATATTTAACATGAACACATGAATACCTAAAATAAGTTTCAACAACATACATAATGCCTTAAAAACAGATGTTGCAACAACATATATAAATTTCAGCAGCACCACAACCACAATATAAGTTCCCATCAAAATCAAATTATAAATGTGCTCAAAATGACTAAACCAAAATTTAAACGTAAACAAAATGGCTAAATCACATCTGTCTCATCTTCATTTCTAAGTTTCACCACATTATTATCATCTTGTTCATCTCTTGATTTAATTTCAAACTTTTCTTCTTCCACCTCCAACTTCTCATCTCCATTAGACACTAATGTAGCAAATTTAAAATTGTATCTAGTAACTCTTGCTGATTCATTAGCCCAACGACATTACCAACAACTTCCCAATTCAAACCCTCTTCTTCCAAAACCAAATAGATGAGTAATTAAGAAAACAAGAGAGAAATATATGTGAATGAATGAGAAGTTGAAAGAAAAGATGAATAAGTGAAGAGGAATGTGGAAGAACGGATGAGAAAGATCCATTGCTTATTGATTTTTAGGTTGAGAACAATGTGGAAGAAGAAAATTTGCGTATATCCACCACTTGCTGATTTGAGTGAAGAGAGAATTGAAAATGACCTAGAGCATCACTAGGAGCTTTTATATTAGTAAAATAAAAGGAAAAAAAATACTAATTTATTTTGAAAAAAAATTCTAACTTACAATATTTCCCTCATCTTCACAATAGCGGTCGATAAACTACTACATAACCACTATAGCGCCGCCGTGACTTCACAAATTGCGGCCGCTATTTCCACTATCGTGGATAGCGCTCAACATCCCAAAAGTATGGCGTCGAGGTCCTGGACTGCTACGCTAGGTCGCTATAGCGTCCTATTGACAAACTAACTTTCATTTAACTCAATCTACACTTTAAGGGATGATCCTAAACTTAAAGAGACTTGACTTTTATTTTTAAAAGTATCCATTATATATATATATATATATATATATATATATATATATATATATATATATATATATATATATATATATATATATATATATATATATATATTGTATCATAAGTATCATTCTAAGTCTCTCTATTAGCATTTAATTTAAAACTACTATCTGAAATTCTGAATGTTGTTATTCCATGAACAAACTCAAACTTATAATTTTACACTAGTTATAATTTTTTTTATTACTATCTAATTATATAGACCAAGGTCTTATATTAGACATATCTTAAACAATAATCCTTAAGAATTTCTAAAAGAAAGAACACCTAATAATCCTTAAGACTTTAGACATGTCAACTCTATTTGGTAAGCTCACGGAACATGAGCATAAATTGAAGAGGCTCAAAGCGAGTGAAAGCAACACAAAACGCAAGGATAAGAATAAAGAGAAAAATAACATCTCCATAAAGGCCTCAACTTTCAATGTAAAAATAGAGGAAGATGAAGAGGACTTGAGTGACTATTCGAAAGACGAAAAATATGTGATTTTTTTGTTAGGCGCCACAAAAAGTATATTTGGAGAAATGGTCTAAAACACTCAGACAAGAACCCAATAAATTTCATAAAAGAAGTCACATGCTTCAAATGCGGAAAAACCGATCACTACAAAAGTGATTGTCTAAGTTTGACAAAGCGTAAAGGAAAACAACATTACTACAAGTCCAAAAGCCAAGGTAAGGTGCGGCGTGCGTACATTACTTGGGAAGAAGATGAAGACATCATAATCCTCTCCGGGTTCTGACAAAGAAGGATATAATCCTTGTCTGATGGCTCGAAACAAGCAAAAACATTCTTATGTAAGTGACTTTGATTCTCATTCTTTACCTCCTTATTTTGAGTTATATGAGGCGTTCTATGATATGCATTATGATGCATTAAAAGCTTTAAAAAAACCCCTCTCAAAAGAAAAATATTTTGAAACTTAAGGGACAAATCTTAAAACTTCAAAATGCTCTTGAGTCCTTGAAAGAGGTCCATGAATTTTTTTAGTAAAAGACCAATTATGCATTCCTCCAACTCTAGATGAAAAGGAAAACTTAGTTGAGTGTGTTACTTGCCCTTGTTTAAAAATTGAATAGATTATCTAAAGGTATAAATAACAAAATTAACTAGAACACCTAATGTTACATCTATTAGTTCAAGTGACAATGTCAAAGTTTTAGAAAACAAAATAAGAAAAACACTCATGTTACTAGAAAGACTAGAAATAACATTTCCCTAAGATTTGTGTGCCATTATTGTGGTAAAAATGACACATTCGACCTAAATGCCATATTCGGAATGTAAAAATTCCAAATGGACTTATAACATGGAAACCTAAGAGTCCTAGTGCTAACCCATGTGGATCCAACACTAGTTAGGAACCTAAATTTCAATGTTGATTGTCTTGTAGGAATGATTACATCTACAAATAGGATGTGGTTCCTTAATAGTGGTTATTCAAGGCATATGACGGAAGACGCATCATTATTCATTGGCTTTGTCTAGAACAAGCGTGACTTCATTATATATGAAGATAACAACAAAGGTTAAATATTAGGAGAAAGTGTTGTAGGAAATCTCTCCATAATCACCATAGATGGTGTTTTGTTTGTGAAAAGGCTTAAACATAATCTCCTTAGCATAATTCAATTACGTGATACGAGATATTCTATAATATTTGACCCATCTAATATGATGAAGACTTGTCTGAGCGATTGCCATTAGCCTTAAATAATTGGATAACTCCTAATTTTATTCAGCGATAACCTTCACATGGTTTCACCAAAGTTTTTAATGGAGTATAAATACACTCTTCTCTCTCTGAACAACACAACCAAAAAAACCTTATCCAAGAAACAATTCTTCCACTTGATACACAAAAACATAACTTTAGAGAAGAACACTAGATTCCCTAATGTACCTTTGATCCATCTCTCATACTCAATATTTAGAGTTGAAGGTCCATAACAATGGTTTTTGACAAAGGTTGAAGATGGTGAATAGTATTTGAAGAATCTCACACAAAAAACTAAAACTCACAAAATCTACATTCTTGGAGGTTAATCACAGGGTATTAACAAGGAGCTAGGTGTTGGTGAATGAAGAACACACACAAGGTTCTCTCAAGGTTCTTGGTAAAAATGAGTTTCTAGGTTCTTGGTGATTGCTATGAGAGTGATCAATTCTATCAATTGATTAACCAATTCTATCACTTTCTCTGGGTTTCTTATTCTTTTTCAAGAAGACATAACAGTGGTTGAAGATATGTGATTCCTCACACTTTTTATGAGATGTTCTCTCATGGATGACACACACACTCTGATTAAGAAAAACGAGAAAAATGAATAATTGTTGCAAGTGGGTAGACACACAGTCTCATGATGATACTCTTTCTAAACTACTAAAGCAATAGGTTTTATCAAATCTTAAAGTAATGATTCGAATCAAAGAAATAATAAACTTGAATCAAAGGTTAGAAAGAAGGGTAAAAAACCATGAGTCAAGTCACGTGTACCTCATTATTCGACTCAAAGGAGTTGTAATTCAAACCACACTCTACTTCGATTCGACTCAAATGAAGCGGAGTAAAATCTCAGCTTTCTTGAGACTTCATGATTTGAGTCACACTTATGTATGATTCGAATCATACATCCTTACAACCTTGCTTCAAGTGTTATAGTTTGTGACTCAAGCAATACTCATTTTATTGATACAAAACTAATTGCTAGGCTGAAAAAAGAGACACAAACATGGATACAACAACTAAATCAATTAATCAAGAGATTTCTCAAAGATATAAAGACATAACCTAAGCAAACAAATACAAAATATTATTCCTTATAACAACAATGCTACAACATCATTGCAAATAAATTCATATAATGAGAAAGGTACAAACACGTGATAAATCAATTAGTGCATTATACATGCAAATAGACAAACAATCAACACTAAAACCAATACCGACAAAGATTACAGGCAACTTTGGTTTGGCTTTTAGAAGAGCCAAAATCAATTATAGAGTTGAAGAATTGATTTTGGAGTGATTTTGAGGTGTTTGGTTATTTTGAAGTAGAATTAATTTTGCCTCAAGAATTAATTTTATTTGAAGCTATAATTTGTAGCTTATGAGTTTAAACGTGATTTTTACATTGAAGTTTGTTGTTCAACTCGCTTTTACATAAATGTATTAAAACATAAACCAATTATGCTAAACTTAATTATGTTAAAATCAATTCTATCAAACTCAATTCTGTCAAAATAAATTTTATCTACCGCCAATTCAGACACACACTACAATTTCAAACACGATTTCCAACTTAATCGACCGTGATTTCCTATTTTCCGATGAAATCACTATGGCCGAGGAAAAAAAATGGTTCATTATCTCTCTGAACTAAATGACATAACTTTTGAATTTCAACTTAGCCTTTAGAAACGACATTTCATGAGTGGTTAATTTTTTTGGTGTCTATGTACTTCATGTTCATTTTAGCTATTTTTTATCCCAATTGAGAACTTTTGTAATGAAGCCAAAAACATCCATGAAAGTTTGCTTTTTCACTATTTATCTTTGTTTTTGATTTTGTAAAATCGATTTTTTACGTGCATGTTTTTATTTATCTTTTATTCTTCTGTAATTTTTTTATAACAAAAGAGAACGAAAGAAAGTAATGTCAATACGCAGACAAATACAAAGATAAATAACTAATACTATTAAAAGTGTGTGTGACTGTATGATAAATTATAACTTAGCAACTAAATAAATCAAGCTCAAATAGATATTTAAAACTTGTTTTTTTCTTTAAATTTTAATCAAGTGTGAGGAAAAAATTCTACATTAATTAAAAAAAAAAGATAGAATACTTTACTTACACATTAATTACTTAAAAGTTTTATATAGACAAATAGTGTGTCTCTCACAAAATGTATTTTTAATGGCCTCTAACTATAGAATTTGCCAACATACTTAAAGTAAATAAATTATTTAAATTTAACTTTGACAAATTCTTTTATAAAATAATACTATATTTGTCATAATGAAAAATTACTATTTTATGAGAATAATTTTGTTTTTCAAATTCCTTAAATTCTCACGGTTTTATCTTCAATTTTCTTTAATGAGTGAACGTCAGGATGTTGAACAGCAATAATGCATATTTCTAATGTAATAATGTTTTTTTTTTTTTCCTTTATGTTGTACAATGTGATGATGCTATTCTCGCACCTTCCACTTTGAACAAGAGAAAGTTTTGAAAAAAATGGTATAGAAAGCATTTTGAAAGAGTAATTAATAAAGTTGTTTTAACCGTAGTGAGTGTTTCATTAACTTTTGGCTGTATTCATACGTTAGAACCGATGACACATGAATTTGGAGCTGACACATGACTTTCCTTTTTGATGCCTTGTTTTGAGTTCTGACAGCACCCTATATTTGGTACTACTAAAATCTATATTGTGGCACTAGATGACAAAAACTGATCTTAAAATCTATATGGTTTTCCCGTCCTTCTGCAGGTGAAATCCTTTGGAATGGCCATGACATTAAAAAATCTTTGATCTTCCAATAGTATAAGCTTCATCTTAACTAGGTCTCCCTCAAGAGCGCAATTAAAGAAAAGTTCACCGTTGTAGAAAATATTCAGTGGTTTGAACTTCTTGAAGGAAACTAGGGGAAAGCCATGCCTGCACTAGATACTTGAGTACATTATTGCAGAACACGGGAAACAGGGAGGAATCGTGATTGTGGCGACTCATTTACCCATTGAGGTACTGTCTTATTGGTCATGCTTGTATTGTATTCTGCTACGAATGAGATAAATGTATATCTGCTGCATTGAATGAAAATAAACAAAGTGTTTGTTACATCCACCTTTTGCACTGGGACTTGTGATGGATTGTTTTGATACTATGCTACACACATATTTACTACTTGATATCATCTGAGTTCATGTATATAATCACTTAACATGTAGATTTGTTCATCAACAAGCTGTCATTTATATAATATATATAATCATTTAATTTTGTTGCTTTGCTTGTGTTTGTTATTGTGATTGATCATGTTAAACATCATATGTCAAACACTACTTTATTTATAATGCAGTATACTTATGTTCTCCAATTTCAGACAATCATTTGTCCAACTCAGTCTTCTAATTATGTATATGATTTATGCAAAGATGGATATGTTCGTGACTCTCACTTTAGGCTACAATAACGAAAAATTGTTTTGTCAACATTTGAAAAAGAGACAAACTGAAATGTAACTACCGTACTTCATATACATCAGAAGCATGCTATTAACGTTAGTAAATGGAATTGGTGGAAACATAATTGGATAATATCGAAAATAATTAACTATAAATATTTTTTAAATTTAATCATCATATTTTATTAATTATTATTTTTTATTTAAATTTAATTTTTCAAAATTCGTGTCTAATTTATTTAGTAAGTTAATAAATTAGTTATTATTATGTCTAATATATATTTATCTATATATACAATATAAAATTATTGAAATATTAAAATTAAAATTTTAACGAGTCAATTCCCTCCAAAATCAAAATAATATAGTATGAATACACACGGATACTTATATGGTACGCGTATATGGTACTGATATTAACACATTTAATTAAATATTTAATAATAACAGGGATAACTTTATAAAAATATTCATAAAAATATTTATAAAAATTTTGAAATATTATCACACTGGTACCCGTGCGAATGCACGGGTATTCCGTTGATATTCAAAATATTGAATATTAACGGGAGCATGAAGTTACTGATCAAAATTTTGAATATTATCAAAAACATTAAGTTACTGATCCAAATTTTGAATATTAACGGGAACACAAGTTATTGATTAAAATAATAAATATTAACGAAAACACGGAGTTATTGACAAAATATTAAATATTAACGAGAACACAAAGTTATTGATAATTTTTTTTTTAATATTAACAGAAACATTAAGTTACTGATAAACTTTTCCAATATTAACGGGAACAAATTTGGAATATTAACGGGAACACAAAGTTACATATGAGAATATTGAATATTGACGGGAACAAGTTTGGAATATTAACTGAAATACGGAGTTACTGATCAAAATAATGAATATTAGCGGGAACATGAAGTTACTGATTAAAATATTGAATATTAACAGGAACATGAAGCTACTGAATAAAATATTCAATATTAACGAGAACATGAATTACTGATAAAAATATTGAATATTAACGTGAACATGAAGTTACTAATTGAAATATTGAATATTAACGGGAAAATGATGTTTATTAATCAAAATATCTCAAACTTTGGCCTAACTTATTGAAAAGAAATTTCTATACTTTACACATTTGTTTTTAAAACATTTACCTCTGTAATAATATATATCTATATTAAACAAAATAATACGGCCACAACGGATACCCGTGCGGACGCACGGGTATCACACTAGTT